>NC_053155.1:299046207-299362874 GCF_016835505.1 Polypterus senegalus
GCTAGAGTTGGGAGGAGGAGTGGAGGTGGAAGGAGACAGAGAAAAGAGAACAGAAGTGATGTGCTGTGAATATTGTGCTTTTGTACCAATCTGGGCATTGGTGGGAAACTTGGGAAATGATTTGCACATCAAAATAAAAGCTGTGTGTGTTGCTGGACTTGCACCTAGTGTCTGTCTGTGTCGAGTTTGGGGAGCTAGTGGCCCCTAGTGGCTACAATAGATAGATAGATAGATAGATAGATTGAGGCACTATATGGTAGATAGATAGATAGATAGATAGATAGATAGATAGATAGATAGATAGATAGATAGATAGATAGATAGATAGATAGATAGATAGATAGATAGATAGATAGATAGATACTTTATTCATCCGCTCACTAGCTCAAACACATCAGTAAAAAGTGTTACAAATTATTTTAAAAAAACATGGCGAGCCAAACATAAGTAACTACATAGTAAAAATTACAAGTGGTCAATTGTTAGAGTGGTGACCAGGTCATGACTCACTTGTGTTGACAACAGAGTTATGGAATTTCATAGCAGTAGGCACAAAATTGACCTTGTAAAATGATCTACTTTGCAGCACAGTGAGAGAAGATGATGGCTGTGTTTCCTTCTCTGACCTGCTAAAATGTTGTGGAGAGGGTGACTGCTATTGTCAAGGATGGCCTAACCCCTTCTTCCCCATACACCAATCCGCCGCAGTTCCCTGTGAGTCCATAGTGTTACCTACGACTGGGCCAGCCTTCTTCACCAGCTTGTCAAGCTTCTTTGTGTCCTTATCTGTCATCCTGACTCCCCAACACATGGCAACAAAGAAGAGGACACTGGTAACAGCCATCTAATAGAACAAAGACAACATTTCACTACATATGCTGAATGATCTGAAACTTCTGAGTAAAAAGAGCCTGCTCTGCACCTCCCCGTAGTGGACATCTGTGTTCATAGACAAGTCCAGCCCAGTCTCCAGCCCTTGAAGAACACCTGCTCCAGAGTGCACACGATGACAGACTGGGGTGAGAGGTCACCTTTTAACATGACAATCACCTGAAGCATACAGTCACAACAATGCTGGGGTGGCTTTGGGACAAGTCTCCGAGTGTCCTTGTGTGGCCCACTCAAAGCCCAGACTAAAACCCCACAGATCATGTGTGAAGAGACCTGAAGATGGCAGTTTATAGAAGCTTTCAATCCAATATAACAGGGAGAGAGAGAGGCTGGGAGTATGCATTGATACAGCATGTTGCTGCACACCCCACATAATGAACCACCTCAGCATCCTAAATAAGGACCCAAGTGCAGCCGTGCAATGCGTGACACCTCAGCATCATACTAGTTTCAATGGAACAGTGCCACCAATCCTGCCACCAACCCCCAAATATTCCCTGCAAGCTGGATGCAGGTTAATGTCATACCCAGGATAGAGCAATTGCAGGTCAAGGGCCTTGCTCAAGGGCCCACCAGACTGGAATGACTTCTGACATTTACGAGATTGGAACCGGCAAACTTCCAATTGCAGATCCTCAGCCTCAAAGCCACCACTCCGCCAATAGAGCTTGAGAAGATCTACCTGGAAGACTGGCATAAACTGCCCAAATCAAAAGGTATGCAAAGCTCATAGAGACGTCCCCAAACCTGCAATTGCTGCCAAAGTGGCTTCTACAAAATACTGAAATAAGGATCTGAATACTTACAGGAACGAATGATTGCAGTTTTTGATTTTTAATAAATCTGTAAACCTTTCTGACAACATACTGCATTTTCACTTTGTTATTATTAGTTACTGTGTGTAAAATGATGGACAAAAATGTCAAACGTATCCTTTCAAAGTTAAATCGACAGCACAATAAAGTGTGCAGAAAGTTTAGGGGTTTGACAACTTTATGATTCCACTGTATGCTGAGTTAAAATGTTGCATCATAAGAACGTTCAAAATGCCAAGCGTTTACAATGAATCACAATGACTCTGCATGACAAGAGCAGGACGCAGTTTGTGTCGTGAATATTCAAGATGATAAATGTGCCCTCCCCCCCTCCCCCTGACTGTGCCCGACCAGACGAGCGTAATCCCTTTCACTTTCCCTTCCTTTATATCTCACACGTGTAGCAAAAATGAGAGCTGATAGCGAGGCTGCAAAAAGCTGATTACTTTCGGCAGGAGCTCGTGTGGTGGTAAACGCTGCACTGATAAGGCAGGGAGTTAATCCATCCTGTCAGTACAAAGATCTCACCGCCTCTTTAGACTCCTCTAGCCTGATAAGGTGAAATGGCTTAAAACACATTTTATACCATAAGCAAACATGTCAGTTGTGAAAAATGAAAGAAAGTAAACTTTGAACATGACAGCAAAACCCTTTTAAGCAGCAATATGGCCGGCCCTGGAAATTCATTCTGATGGAAAAGTCGGCCACTCGGACCCCGAGGTGTATGGGAGAAGGCCAGCATTAAAAATGACTACAATCTGGTGAGTGGCATAATAGAGCAGGGGGGAGTTCCGCAGCTCAACTTCACTGTCATTGGTTTGGCCTGTGGAAGAGACTTAGGGGGTCACATTGTCATTTGAGGGCAATATAGTTATTGTGAAGAACTTGATTTGGTATGCTTTCACATCAACTATTTGAGGGCTGAATATATTTTTTCCCCAAGTTTTCTGAAAAGCACGCAAAAGTAGGGTTTCACACATCAATCAACATAAAACGTCTGATTCTGTATGTGACTATTTGGCGTCTCCAGCAGCAGTGACTCGATGGCCGGGAGGAATGCACGGTGGGCCGGCTGCCTGGCTGTCTTTGCGTGGAAGGTGGGCGGTGGTGGCAGCAGCGGTGAGACACCTCCTAATATTGTAAGTGGTGGTCCTCCCAGGTGAACGTTGCTGTAGGTGAATCAGCTACATGAATGTGTTCAGCACCGCTGATCAGCTGATGCTGGCACCCCTTTTCGTTATTCATCTCCTGATCCATTGCCTCAAAATCAGAGTCTGATTCAGCGATAATATCAAAACATCGTCAACTTTGGTCTCTCGCCAGATGTCGATGCCATTTCAGAGGTTGTTTGCTCTTTGCTTCTCAGGCACACGCAGGGAATCAAGATCAGATCAATGAAGCTAACATAGAGAGTCTAGATAAAACATACTGGCAGGTTTTGTCATAATTTACAGCTGATTACGGTCCTCTACCCCTGAATTTCGACAAAAGTTGACATCTACCACTGGTTTTCTTCCCATATTAAAAAGAAGTGAATTCTGTAATAATTCGTGACACTAAATGTACCCAAGTTTAAATGAGCGTGCCCTGCTTTGTGCATAGGTGTCCTTGGTATCCTGTCTTCCGGTACCCTGATATGCCAGGATAGGCTCTGCTTCTCTGTGATCCTAACATAGATTAAGAAGAGTCACACATGTGCAAATGTGAAACAAATTTTAGGGCTTATTATCGTGTGATTCCACCCCAAGTCGAGGGTTTATGTCGTCTCCTAATGCCTGCTCTTGTTCTTCCTCCTAAAACCTGTAGGCCAATGTTAGGGAGAACAATGACGTCACAAGGTGGCAAAACTATTTCTGAAGCTTTAAGTGTTCCTAGGAGCACAGCGGCCTCAATAAGTGTGAAATGGAAGAAGTATAGAATCTTTCAAGAACTGGCCGTCTGGTCAAATCGAGTAACCGAGTAAGAAGAGCCTTGGTCTGGACCAAGAATCCAATGGTCACTTTAACAGAGCTTTAAAAGTCCTCTGCTGCTCCTATTGGGAGGGCGACCATCTCAGAAGCACTCCATCAATCTGGCACTTATGGCAAAGATGCTAGACGGAAGTCACTCTTTAGTAAAAGGCTTCTGCCAGGACTCTGAGAGCCTGAGGAGTAAACTTCTGTGTTGTGATGAGAATA
Organism: Polypterus senegalus; assembly: GCF_016835505.1. NCBI lineage: Eukaryota > Metazoa > Chordata > Cladistia > Polypteriformes > Polypteridae > Polypterus > Polypterus senegalus. The sequence goes on from NC_053155.1 coordinate 299,050,091, forward strand.
TGAAATAACAGAAGTATGAAGTCTTTCTAGAGTTGACTGTCTGGCCAAATTTGAGTAACTGAGTAAGAAGAACTTTGGTCAGGAAGGTGATCGAGAACCCAACGGTCACTCTAACAGAGCTGAGATGGTTGAACCTATTTGTTGGACGACCATCTGAGAAGCACTCAATCAATCTGGCATTTATGGCAGAGCGGCTGGACAGAAGCCACTCTTTAGTAAAAGACTTAGGACATTTTAACGGACTCTTGAGAAGACCCTGAGGAGTAAGATTCTGTGGTGTGATGAGACTAAAATTGAACTGTCTGGGCAGAACTCCAAGCACCATGTCTGGTGAAGACCAGGCCCTGCTCATCACCTGCCTAATGCCATCCCAATGGTGAAGCCTGGGTGGTGCTTCTCAGCAGTAGGGGCAGAGAGATTGGTCAGAACTGAGGGAAAGATGACTGCAGAGAGGTCCTTGAAGAAAACCTGCTCCAGAGTGCCTGTGACGACAGACCAAGGTGACACTTCAGAATTTAACATGTCAACGAAGAAGCATGAAATCTTTCTAGAGCTGATCATCTGGCCAAATTGGGCAAGAAGGGCCTTGGTTAGGAAGGTGACAATTATGCTATTATGGTTGTGTTTAGGGGTGATGCAACTCCCCCTACTGGTCACACTGCATTTTTGAAACTATTCTTAGGCTTTTATTGTTATGTCGCTGTAGGAAAATGTGCCTCCCTTTTCTTTGTTCCCTGCACGCTCACTTTCTCCTCCACAACTAGAAACCTTTCGGGTCGAATTTCATCACACATCTAATCAGCCATTTGTGGTTCGTACAATAAAAGTGAAAACTCCACACTTGACACTTTTTTGGGGCTTCAGAGTGACAGAATATAAAGACGATAAAAAGTTTACCATCACCACCCATTATTAAAGAGTCCTGCAGTAAAATGTTTTATTTTTTGGATCTCCAACTGCGAATTATTCAATAACCACAAGTTTCCGACTTGTGTCTAATTTAACCCAGACAAGCCATCCGCCTTTATAAACCTCCAAGACGTTTAACTTTGAGCCTTGACAGTATAATTGTCACTGTCTGCTGCCCAATATTGCATTTTCTGGATGTGCAGAAGACTTGAAGTGCATTGACTCTATCAACCCCACATCATTTCAAGCCTGTCAAGGAAATTTCCGCTCTTGGGTAGATATCTGCCCCCCAGTCCATCACAAGAATGGCTCACCAGACCGGACCTTGTATTCTTGTCACAGAGCACACTTGTCAGCAAACAGCAGTGACAGCTGGGTAAAATGCGAGAATTCCTTTTTTTTCCCCCCACCACACTGAAATGTTATAATAAGCCATAGTGAAGTTTCTTTCATCCTTCCAGCTTCAATTTCCATAAATTCTTTATGATCAAAGTGTGTTGAAATCCCTTTGCTCGCATCAAGAATGTTTTCATTAGCACTGCATGCTTCACTTTACTTAAAATGCATTAGATGAGCTCCAGGACTTCAGTGAATAAAAAAAAACGACATTACATAAGGTATATAGTTTATATACAGTACAATTTCATCCAAAGTTATCGCTATTTAATAAACGCATGGGGGAGTCTTAACTGAATGAGGGCATATTCAGTCTGCCCTTGATTTAAAATGATTTCAGAATGAGGGAGGTAGGCTTCCATGTGTTTACGTGGATCCTGATAGGTGGATTGGCGAATCTAAAAGGCCTAAAATGAGTGAGGTGAGTGAGCTTTGGGTGGGCTCATGCACTATTGGCCCCCTGTGACCCTGAGCATCAGAACATAAGATATGGATGTACAATATTTCAACATGCTCCAGAAGAAAGAACACAACACCTGCCCTGTTGCAGGATGGCAATGAGCACTTGCCTTTCTGTCTCCTGTAGCCACTATCCATCTGTAAACTCTAATGGTGGGGCCATGGTAGACATTAACCATTTTTTTTATTTAAACCTCCTGGTCAGTCCTGGGTTATCTCATTTTCCTCGTCCAGTGTTACACACTGGCCATTTTATGCATCAAGTGACGTCATATTTGGGAACTGGGTGGCCGGGGCTATGCCCTGGTGTAGCTCCTCTTGTCTCGTCTCTGCAGAGAACCGGGTTTTTGCCCTTTTGACTTTAGTCTTGCCCTGATGTTCTTTGGAGGTTTCCTCCAGGTATGCCTCCCATGTACATCTGACGCATGCAACATCTTTCTTATGGGGAATCATATCCAGAACTGAATCCAGGAAGCTCTTCTTTATGCAAAGAGTTGTGGGACTCTGGAACAAACTACTGAGACTTGGTGTTGAAGCAAAAACCTTGACAACTTTCAAGAAAAATCTGGATGAGATATTGGGACAGCTTAGCGATTAGCTAAACAAACGGGCTCAATGGACTAAATGCTCTCCTCACATTTGTCAAATTTCTTATATTCCTGGTAGACTCACAAACTTTGACATCAACAACACCAAAAGCTACCTGTAGGTCCTGCAATTAAATTCTGGGCTTCTTAGAAACGTCTTTTAGCATCTTGTGTTCTGCTTTCAGGCTCTGGACAAGATGGCAGCTGTTTGAAATCTTCTCTACTCCTAGATGATCTTCTAGACAGTGGAATGGATCTTTTTAAATTCCATCACAGGCACCTATAATGTTCTCTTTCTGAAGGCCTCAGGGAGATCATTCCAGCTGGGCATGGTGATAACACACACTTCCATAACACACAGCAAACCAAACTAAACGTGTGAGGTACTGTCAACATGTGTGAGTAGGAGACAACTAAAGGGCTTGAATAATAGTATTTCCGCATCTGACCAGGGGGTGGCAGGGTGCACTAACTGTCTTGCTCGATCCCTTGCAGACCATTCTCGGGAAATCCCACAGGGTTCCAGCACCTCTGATGATGACACTTCCGGTTCCGTCACCTTTAATGATGTCACATCCGGTGACCAACTACGATGACATCACTTTCGGTCCCACCTATGATGTCATATCCTACTCAGGCTTTTGAAGCAGCCATCTTGTCTATGTAATGGCAGTTCAACTGTGAACTCCAAGCTGAAAAGATCGGTGACTATTTTGAAACTGTTTTGCAGCCAGGATACCATGTACGGGTGGCTGCCCCAAACCTTTATGATGTCTCTGAGTGATGCTTGTGACAGTATGAATAAGAGGACAGGTTCAGATAGGGTCCTCTCTAAAGATGTTCTAAGCATCTGCACCAGATCTGGCACATCTGTTTCTAATTTTAGATATTCAAGGAAATGACAAATCTATCTGTTGACATACTTTTTCCATATTTATATCTATTTACACAAATGTAAATGTGGCATGATGTTGGTTGTATCACCTTTATCTACAGATACTATTTGCGTGAACATCAAATCTTGATACAGTACGGCCATATGCGTTAAAAAAGAATGTATTTCATGGGGAGAACTTACTTTTTGACAGGACTCTGTGTGTTTTCCACTGTGGAGACACGGGGAACTAAAGCAGCAGGTGTAAAGCAGCAACCAACCCTGGACTGAAGGACAGTGAATCACAGGTCATAGACACACTAATTCACAATAGGTCTCATAATCCTTAGACATGTTCTCCCCGTGTTTGTGTTCTCTTTTTATACAGGGTGAGGCAGAAAGGACGGACGTTTTTTACAAAATCACAAAATTGTTAATTTTTTCTTACAAAGAAATTTATTGAAAGATTTGAGTTCATCTTGAAATAGCATTTGACAATTTGTAGGGATGGAAATGCAGGTCTAAATGTTAAATATGCCTTACCGAACGATTACTGAGGCCAAGTTCAGAAGAATGCTTCTGAGCAGATCGACTTGGACTGCGCAGCAGGGCTAGTCGTACATTTTTCACATTTTCAGGGGTACGTGCCGTTTGTGTAACCCCCGGCGGTCTTTTGTTCATTAGTGTACCTTGTGTACGAAGTGGTTTAATCCAACGTAGGATAGTGTTACGAGCGAGAACAGCTTTATTTCTGTGGATATTGAAATGGCAACGAAACTCACGATGAACTGCGGTAATAGATTGGTTATTCTTGATAAAACGGTCGTACGCAAAAACGCGGTGTTCTGTCGTCCATAGCTCCATGGCTTCAGCTAAAAATAAAATAAAAAAATGCTAAGACTTTGCGAACCTAACGCCACCTACCGCACATCTGTCACTCCACCTAGTGGTAAGTTGTAGCCATTTCAAAGACGTCCATCCTTTCTGCTTCACCCTGTATTACAAAGATGCAGGTCAGATCAATGGCCGTAAATAAATGAGTCCGGTTGTCAGTCCTTTGATGGACTGGCACTCCATTTAGTGGGAGCTCCCGCCTTGAGACCAGTGCAGCAACTGCAAGTTCACAAATCTATAATGGAAAAAGTGGATATGGTATGATGGGGGTATGTTTAGGACTGGCCAGTACTTGGATGCAAGACCATCTAGGAAAAGCTTGGGTTGCTGTTGGAATAGGTATTGGTGAGGCCAACGGTGGGCACTTACCCTGTGGTCTGTGTGTAGAGCTCAATGCCCCACTGCAGTGACAGGGACACTGTGCTAAAAAATGGTGCAGTCCTTTGGATGAGATGTAAGGCTGAGGGGCTGCTTAGTTCCCCTTCTACAGGATGGCTGCACTTGTACTAACAAACAGCTGAGGACACTGACGTTTGTCTTGGTCTAGTTGAAGGTATAATTACAAAGTAGTCATTGTGCTACGACTCAGTCTTGCTCGGTGTTTTATCCTGTTCTCTGCTGTTTTTGATGCTTGAACATTCCGGTTACTTTTGTGACTTCTCTCATCACAATAAGTATCATAGATTGGTTGCGGTGACAATTTATTTGCACGAATTCGAGAGAGAAGCTGAAGGCCGAGGGCAGGGGGAGGCAGCACCTCAGGAGTAGGGAGCCGGACGGGGCCATCCTCACTCACGCGCCAGCCTCCATTCAAGTCACAAAAGAACTACTTAACGGATTTATTGTGTTTTTTTCTATAATTTGCTTGAACATTCCGGTTGATTTTGCAACTTCGCTCATCACGCTAAGTTTCATAATTCAGTTACAGCACCGATTTACTGGCGAAAACCCAATGCAGCGGGCCAAGGGGAGGGTGAGGCGGGACCTCAAGAGTAGGGAGCTGAGCGGGGTCCTCCTCACTCACACGCCAGCCTCTGTTCAAGTCGGTCTACCTCTTGCCATGTGTTGGAGTATACCGTGCCTTCGCTTAGCTAGTGATACCTGTTTGTTCAGCAGACATTATCATTTAGAGATTGTTAAAGAGTAACGTTTGATGTTTTTGAGAGAGTGAGATCAGAGCTACGTGTATTTTAGAGGATACCTGATCATCAGCAGAGATATCATGGCCACGTGCCCTTCTCCCGACTCGATGGACACTCACCCATCACAGCGGAACATGATCAGATACAGTGCCAACATTTGGCATTAGAGTTTACCTACCTTCCACTTTTTACATTTTTGACAATGAGATCACAACTACGTTCTTGACCCTAATAGCAAAACCAAAAATATTATATATCACGAGGCCCTTGGATACGAAAGCTATCAATATAAGTAAATTCTTCTCAATACAAATGATTACATTTTTTTAAATTGTTTTTATGATTTTTTAAAGTTTGTCCTGGTTTACTACTACATGGGGGGAGCCACGTGGGACAGCTAGTAAATAATAAAATGGAACAGACTAAACTCAAATATCCTATGCATCACTGCGGCCATACTGGCATTCCAAGAACATAAAGGCCCGCCATTTGGCATCTCCTTCTAACTGACGTCACCTTTAAAATTGCACAGCTTTAACTCCACGGCATCCGCACACTCCGTACGCCACACTTAAAACACACCCGCTCCGGGCACACAGCCTTTGTGTCTTGTTATCAATAATTGTATCCGTCAGATGAAAGACCTGTGAAACATTGACTGTGTCTGAAGTAAGTGTTGCTGGGAGGAAGTTATATAAGCGGATCGCATGCTTACAATTACAATTTTGATCTCGAACGACACGGGGGGCTGGTTTAAATTAATATATTCAGGCTGAATAATAAATGAAATAAGAAATTCTCTTTCATGTTTCAAGTTGGAGGCGAAGATAAAAAAAAAAAGGCAATAACGTTGTGGAATTTCCTGGCACACAAAAAAAATAAAACAAAAGCAGCCATTTGCCACTTTGATTTTTTTTCTGTTATGCCCTCGGGGTAAAAAAAAAAACAGTAGAAAAGAGAAGACAAAATGCAAATGCAGCAAGCTGGCTGTCACATAAGTAGCAAAGTAAAATGTGCACCTAAGGTGCAGTGAGCATGTTAGGGCACTGGTGAGGGTGAGGGATCAGAAAGCATAAGGAAACAAGATGGTCAGTCAGACAAAGCTGCCCGACGGTGCCGGTCATCGCTTGATCACAGAAGACTGAAGGAAGGACAGTGGGGTTGCTCAGTCTTCACAGGGACGAGACAGCATGTTGGGTAATAAAATAACAAATAATATTTAATTCACACTGTCAGCCATTTCCAGAATCATTTTTGTCACAAAAAAGTCGATGTCTCTGCTGATGGAGGGATCATCAGGGATTTATTTTGAAGAACAGGAGAAGTCATTCAAGTTGTAGGGAATCTACCTGGAAGAGAGGCATCTGTGTTTGATCAGACATTTTGAGGCTTGCAGATTGCACTACTCAACATCAGCAGGGGGTGCTGACAGTGACGGGGTTGGTGTATAACCACCCAGGGAGACCTTGTAATGAGAAGATGGGAGATTAAATCCAGAATCCCATGTCGCTAAAGGTGTAGGGAATGAACGTTCTCCCTTTGTCCAAGTGGGATTTTCCTTCAGGTGCCCCCAGTTCTGCACTCGCATCACAGGGATGTGGACAGGTATATTGACAACTGTTTCTTGGTGCAAACAGAATTGCCTGCAACTCAAGATCGCTCATTGACTTCTGTCACACCAAAGAGCCTCTGCGTTCATTCACTACTCTGGGAGTGGATGTGGACGTGGTGCACTGGTACAAGTACTTGGGAGTCCACATCAGTGACAGGCTGGACTGGCCTACTAACAAAGAGGAATGAGAAGCAGAAACGACTGAACGGACTTCATTTATCTGGAGAGTGCACTCTAATGCGTGAAGTGACATCCTTTACACATTCTACAGCTCTGTAATGGCCATTACACTGTAGTGTGATGGGCTGGTAACTTTAACAGGGACCAACAAGCTGATTAAGAAGGTGGATCAGTTATGGAAAGCCATCTGGACCCACTGGAGGTAGCTGTGGAGAGCAGAATGAAAACAACACTGAGTGCCAATGCAACACATCTTGTCTGTGATGAACGAGCACTGGGGACTTTCAGCCAAGAAATGCTACTGGGGCTCCTTTATAGGAACAGCAATACAACTGTGTGATGCCTGCCTGGGACTTGGACCGAGGTCTTTGTATTTTGTGCAATTCTTGTGTGAGTTTGAGAAGAGTTGATGTTGTTTGTGTCACATACATGCGCCTGGGGGGCAGTCTAAGGGCTTAACTGGAAATAAAATACAGAGGCAGGAGTTGATGGACGGTACTAATGCCTTTTCTCCCTCTTCCACAGACCAGTTAAAACCAGTTAAGACACCGCCCATTTCTGCTCCTTCATCACGCCCTCCTGCAGACCTCATTTCCACCTGAAACCCTCTCCTTCCTGTCATCCACCTATAAAAACCCAAGCATTCATTTTGTTGATCAGCCTGTATTCTGACTCAGTTTTATATGGCTACTCGCTATTTTGATTGTTGCCACAGTATATGGGGTGGGATCCCCAAACCTTTACCTTTGTTGTTTGTTCTTCACATTTGTTATAACATTTCTTGAGCTTTTATAAAAAAAACGTAATTTCCTGCTGGAGACCAATAAAGTGCTATCTATCTATCTATCTATCTATCTATCTATCTATCTATCTATCTATCTATCTATCTATCTATCTATCTATCTATCTATCATATAGTGCCTTTCATATCTATCTATTATATAGTGCCTTACATATCTATCTATCTATCTATCTATCTATCTATCATATAGTGCCTTTCATATCTATCTATCTATCTATCTATCTATCTATCTGTCTATATAGTATCTATCTATCTGTCTATCTATCATATAGTGCCTTTCATATCTATCTATCTATCTATCTATCTATCTATCTATCTATCTATCTATCTATCTATCTATCTATCTATCTATCTATACATATCTATCTATCTATCTATCTATCTATCTATCTATCTATCTATCTATCATATAGTGTTTTTCATATCTATCTATCTATCTATCTATCTATCTATCTATCTATCTATCTATCTATCTATTATATAGTGCCTTATCTATCTATCTATCTATCTATCTATCTATCTATCTATCTATCTATCTATCTATCATATAGTGCCTTTCATATCTATCTATCTATCTATCTATCTATCTATCTATCTATCTATCTATCATATAGTGCCTTACATATATCTATCTATCTATCTATCTATCTATCTATCATATAGTGTTTTTCATATCTATCTATCTATTATATAGTGCCTTACATATCTATCTATCTATAGTGTGAACATACACTTTAGTAAAGTCAGGTCTATTTGAAGGTGGATTAGGAAAGAGCTAGTAGCATTAATCCTCCAGGACTTCCCTACATGAAATAATAACATTAGGGGCTTTGGTTGAGCACATCACTGGGACCTCTCTGACAGGTAATAATAATAATAATAATAATAATAATAATAATAATAATAATAATAATAATAATAATTTTATTTTTAGAGTGTCTTCCCCATGCTCAGGTGTATAGTTACCACAATTAGCAAGTTAAAGTAAACTGATGCATCTCAGGACATTCTCCATGCAAGGAACAAATGCAATATACTCTGCACTCGTCACAATATTCTCACTATTGCTACATCAATTGTAGTCAACTGTTTCTACTCAATGGGTTACCATGTACATATGCCTAGGTAAAATGTAGATATATATACTGCAAATATTATTTTTCTATATATATTAATTAGATCTGCTTGTTCTATTATTAACCTTTATGTATAAATATTTTAATTGGAAAACCTTTTTCTGATGAAAGTAAAGGTTTGTTTTGCACTTTAGTGGTTAAATTTTGCTTGACATTACCTGGATGGTTTTGTATTTATTATACGTACATTTATTACAAACTAGACGTCCCCCGCTGCTCTGTCCACGTAGAAGTGAAACAGGACAGTGAGAAGGGCCCTGCCTGGCTCTCCACTCCTGACGTCAGGCTTCCCCCTCAGCCCATAGCCTCTGTCTCGGATTAGTGCGAATATATCATTCCAGCAAGTGAACTGTGATTCTTAGCTCAATGAGAGAAGTCGCAAAATCAACTGGAATGTTCAAGTAAATTCTAGAAGAAAGCCAGATCTAAATCCATTGAGTAGTTCTCTCGTTCACTAGCTAAGCGGATGTAAGATACGCCCGGAGGCAGGCAAATGACTGAGAAGGGTCCTGAATCGCCACTCCCCTGCCCCGCCACCTCCTCGGCCCGCTGTTTCTCTCTTGGATTTGCGCAAATCAATTTGTACTGCAAATTATAGAAAAAAAAACAGTCTAAATCCATTAATTAGTTCTCTTGTGAAAAGCGGACAAACTTAAAGGATTTTATAGATATAGAGATTATCATTATTAATTAATGATAATAATCCAAGTGAAGGTGGTATATCTTTGTTTTTGTTGATTGATCTGTGGAAAGCACCTTGAGTTGTATGTAAATATATGAGTAGGTAGATGAAGTTATTATTATTATTATTATTATTATTAGAGCCCCAGCCTTTGTTAGCAGCATGTGGCACTTGCCTCGCAGTAAAGAGATCAGGCTTCATGTCTCTGGTCTTCCCTGTGTGGTAGTGCTTTGAGTAATGAGAAAAGCGCTATATAAATGTAATGAATTATTAGTTTTATTATTATTGGCTGAATACCAGTCCATGATAGAACACATTCAGGTACACGTCCAGTTAACACAACATGCACATTTGAGGAGAACCAGGAGAAAAACCCAAGGAGACACAACAAGAAGATTCAAGATACACGCCAGGAGAGATTCAGGCCTGAGCCACTTGCTCTCAAGTCACTCTGCTAGCCAGACAAGCAAACTAAAATACCAAAGCATACAAATGAACTGTTTGTATCAACTAAGATATAACCATGTATTTAGCCTTTTTTGTTGTTTCTTGAAGTAAAGCCCAAGGTCATTACTTTTAAATTCTCATGGCAGCCCCCCTCATGGGAAGTGAGTGTTGACAAAATGTGCGGCAGCCTCATCTCGGCTGCACACCACTAAAAACACGGGAGGATTTACAGTCCTTGGTACAATTTTACACGTTTTTTTTTTTCCTAAGCAATTAGCACCACCATGCTAAAAATAAGAAGCAAGTGAGAGATGCCCGTCTGTCTAGTGGCTGGCACACACTGCCTTTCAAACGCACCGATCGGATGGGGGGGTGGGGGATTCATCTTTTCTCAGTCATTTCTCTTCCAGCTTGCTTTGGGAGACTTTAACCCCCCCAAAAAAATCACCCAAAGACTGCATTGATGCTCAGTACAAGGAAGTCTGCTCTTAAAATGTTGCTCATATGAAATCTGTGAGCCTCCTGGAGTGATCATTCCAAACCAGACAGCCACCAGGAGCTGAAGCTGACAACTGTCATCCACATCAGTTGAATACTCCAAACCAGACAGATGACAACCACCAGGAGCTAAAGCTGGTGACTGTCGTCCACATCAGTGGACCCACGAGTGTCAAGGCCTAAAATCGAGAAAGAGACCAGGGGCCTTATGCGTAATGCCATGCGTAGAATTCACGCTAAAACATGGCATATTGACAAAAGTGGAAATGTGCGTATGTACAAAAAAATCCAAATGCATAAATCTGTGCATTTGCCAACTTCCACGTTCTTCCGCTCCCTAAATCCCGGTCAGCGTTAAAAGTAACGCACGTGCACGTGCCTGTTGTCCCGCCCTGTCTCCTCCCAGAATTAGGCCTCTTTTAATATGCAGATCAATATAAATAGCCGTTAAGTTCAGCGTTCTGTGAAAAGTCAATGGCTAAAGCACGGGGAAAAAAGAAGAGTGGTGGCAAGGAAAAACGTTGTTTTAAACAGTGGTATAATCAACAAAAGGAAATTGATCGAGTGACACAGAGCGTTGGAGAAAGGTGAATGCTCAAGATAAAACAGAAATTGTTAGATATCAAAGTTACCGTGAAAAGGCGAGTCGTAGCCCACCGTCTGAGTGTCATATGGAAGCTTATTAGGGTACAGAGAAAAGAAAAAAGATAGGGACACAGTGGGAAAAAAGCTCGAAATGTCAACTTTAACCACGTAGTTTATTTTGTCATTAAAGTAGAACATCATAAACTTCATTTTAAAATCGTTTAATTTACTAGTTTCTCAAATCCCATCGTAACTAAAGTAGCGCGTTAAATGCTTTGTTTTGTATTTGATCTTCTATGTGCTCTAAGTGTGTGAATAACTACGTGCTTCTTAAACGAGCTTTCTGTTCTTCCAACTTGACACAGGATCATTACATTCATGATATTACAGATCTCTGAATAATTTAAATACTGAAATTTATACTTGATATCATTTTCATAACGATAGGAATTAAAGCATGTAAAGCTCCCATTGTGTATTCAAACCTCACATTTTAACTTCCTATGTGTAATACTTTACATTTACTGACATTAAATTTCATCTGACACAAATCTGCCCAGGCCTGTATGCCATCCAAGTCCTTCTGTAATGATATAACGGATTCCAAATTATCTGCTAATCCACCTATCTTGGTCTCATCTGCAAACTTAACCAGCTTGTCACTTACATTCTTAACTAAATCATTTGTATATATTAAAAATAGTTGCAATCCCAGCACTGACCCCTACAGGACACCACTCTTAACATCGGTCAATTCTGATGAGGTTCCTCACACCATCACCCTCACCTTTCTGTGTCTGAGCCCATTCTGCACACACCTACACCCCACACCCTGAACTCCCACTTCTTTATATTTTGAAGTTTAGTTCGTATCCATCAATGTGCACAGCAGCAGACCTGTGTCCCATCCAGGGTTAGTTCTTACCTTATGAAGATGGATTTGGAAATATTGTCTACTTCGGGGTGCAAAATGGTTGCTGCCTAGAAGTTATGGGAGGCCAAGCTCAATTCCAAGCCCAGTTTCCATTTTCTTCCTGAGTCCTCATGGGTACTTCCAGGTAATTGTAATTGATTGAAGCACTCAGTGCTCACTCTGTAGTTTGTGTCATCTCCCCATGTCTTTGTGGGCTTTTGAACGTTAGGGTCCATGTGACTGAATGTGTCATTCAAAAGATTTGCGTGCCGCTGTCAAGGATGAGCACTGGCTTCCTGTCACAGTAATATGGACAAAGGAGCTTCACAGAATGGATGGAAGGATGAGGTGCAGACATTTTCCACGTTCTTCCCATGTTCTCATGGGCTTTTGAACATTAGGATGAGTGGTGCGCCCTACGGGTTGCCTGACTCTTCTCCAGTTCCCTGTCACACTGTAATAGACACCAAAATGGATGCCTTCTGACTGTTAAACAAAATCAATGTCTATTTTCACTTCTTCTTCACACGTTTCATTGCTGAGAAGTTGAAATCGCAGCCTTTAGTGACAGACAGTTGTTTAATCAATACATAGCTTAGGGTTCCAAAAGAGAATTTAAAAATTCCAAACAGATATCATTTTTGACAAGAGGATAGATGGCTGTCTTTTAGTGATTTCCTAAGGAAAGATGAATGCAATAAAAATGGAAGAAAAAAAATGGACTGAAACATTCCGCTTAGGTCACCAACTCATATCTCAACAGCTTTGGGTACAAGGAAACAGCCAACCCTGAGTGGGACGACAGTCTGTGACCACTCACCAAGGCAAAGGTGTGCTTTAAAATGGGTGCCCAGTAGGTGAATGAGTGTAACTTACACTGGAGCGGTGCCATGGGCTCTGATGCTGCTTGGGTAATCTGTGGCTCCCTGCAGTCCTACACTGGAGAAAACTGGACATAAATGAGTAAGTAGATTATAATCATAGTGTTCTTTCAAAAGGAGCAAATGAGAGTGTGTGGAAGAGCGTGCTGCTTGTGGGCTGGTGTCCCATCCTGGACTGAATCCTTTCTTATGCCTACTGTAGACAGCTGGGATTTTCTCGGGCTCACATAAACATAGAATTAAACGGATTCAATAAATGGGCGGCTGGAAAACTCGTAACACAATACGGCAGTGTTTCTTAAATTTATTTATTTTTTCCTTCACGACCTAGTGTTGCCCGTCTTAGTGTCTTCGAGACACCAGTCTATAGTGAGAGACATATCCCACCGGTCTTATTTACTCCAGTCATAAAGGTACAGTTGACCGTGGTGCCCCATCACAAGACGCTTCACAAACCGTACGCGACCCTTTCCCATTGAATACAATGGTACGTCATGACTCTGTGTGACTCAAAAGGGTGCACACCACAACCAATTTTGGGTCACGACTCATAATTTAAGCAGCCATGCTATGTACTTTTGTACAGTCAGAATCAACTTTTTGTACTGCCATCCAACAACTCTGTGGTCTCTGCTCATGTGGAGTTTGCACGTTGCCCCTCTGCATGTGTGGCATTTTGATGGGTACTATGGTTTGTTTTCACATCTCCTAAAAATATATAAGGGGTGGACATGAAAACTCTAGGAATCAGTAAACAGAGCAGGAGAACGGGGAAGTTCTCAAATATGCCGTCAGGTATCAGTTTAAAGAAAGTGCCATGTGACTTCGATGGACTTGTTTATAAAGAATTTATTTCTTGTGGACAGACGTTACATTGAAAAACGGAGGCAACTATGAGAAAGTGTGGGCTGGGTATGTGAGTAAGGCTTTGGAACTCAGACCCTGAGGTTGTTGACTCAGATCTGACTACTGACACTGTGTGACCCTGAGCAAGTCACATGACCTGCTTATGCTCCAATTGGGAAACCAAAAAGGAAGTGTAACCAATCGTATCATAAATGGGTAAAGGCGTCAGCCAAATATATTAATGAAAACACAAGTTTTTGACCACAAACAATGTGGCTGTTCCATCATATCCCTCCATATTTGCCAAATCTCACCCCGAGACTTCCTTTTGTTCTTGAAATTAAAACTGAGACGGAAAGGTAGAAGATTTGATACCATGGAAGACATCCAGGCAAAAAACACAGGCGGCTGTAGACACGGTAACAAAAGATGAGTACAGGAAATGATTCAGGAATGGTGCTGGCATTTTGTATCTCAAGGAAAGTTTTTTGAAGGTAACTAAAAGGGAATTTGCTGAAAGGTTCATAATACATTTTTTTTTAATGATTCAAGGAATTTTGGGTCACTCCTCGTATCTATTAGGTTATCCGGTAACTGTAAATCAGTAACGTGAAGCTAGTGAGCTCTATGAGAAACTGGCATCCCACCCAAGTGTTACACGGCATGAATGAACTGACTGCATAGGGCAGTAGCGAGTGACTATTAATTAGCATCAGGAAGTCAAAAGTACGGTGACTTACGTGATCAAGAATGAACAAGGTGGTCAAAGGCAGGAAATAAATTGAATGAAGCAAACAAAACCAAAGGGGCAAAGACTACAATCTACTACTAAAGTGTGATGTCACACCGCCCATAACCCTTAATGTCACCCCTTAACAACCACATAGCAACTGCCAACACTAACTACCCAAAATGGAGGTGCCCAAAGAATGAATGAGATAACTAATGTAATGGACAGCATGCAGGGACTTGCATCCCAGTCAGGATGGATCAGCAACAACATTTATTTCTATAGCACATTTTTGTGCAAATGATGTAGCTCAAAGTGCTTTAATGGATGAAGAAAGAAAAGTTTATAAAAAATAGAAATATGAAAATAAGATTAGGCAATACTAAATAACAAAGAATAAAGTAAGGTCTGATAGCCAGGGTGGACAGAAAAAGCAAAACAAAAAAAATTCCAGGGACTGGAGAAAAAAAAAAACCAAAATCTGCAGGGGTGCCAAGGCCACGAGACCACCCAGTCCCCTCTAAGCATTCTACCTAACATAAATGATCTCAGTCAGGCCTCATGGTTTTCAGGGTTCACATGGAAGAACTTGATGATGACAGTCATGTGGACCTCTGGCCTTCAATCCATTAATGCAGGGACATCATGGTGCCCTAATCAGGTGGTGGTGTCGCAGATCGCCACCACAGAAAACCGGAAAAAGAACAGCAGAGAAAGTAAGGGATGGAACCGTACCTGGTCTGGAGACCACTGCAATGCAACGGAAGGACTGGGACTAACCCAACAGGCTAGATTGGAGCCTTCTTGGGTTGAGAATGCCACACAGATGCCCTCCATGGATGCTCAGACCGTTAGTCCCATGGGGGTCACCTGGAGGAGCTGATGGACTTCACAATCCACACTTTATGAGACCCTCCACACTTTATGAGACCCTGTAGTACTTCCATCAGGTTATGCCCTAGCATCAGAAGTGCTCCCGGGTCCGAGATAAATGAGACGCTTGACCTCAACCAGACGAGTCAGAGTTGGGGGGGATGAGGAGGAAGTTCACTGAGGAGGTGTGGAGGAGAATAGAAGAGAGAGAGAATAATAATAATAATAATAATACATGTATAATATATTTATATAGCACCTTTCGTGCAGGTTGATGTCACTTTTGAAGCCTTTGTACAAGGTATTTTGTGTACATAAACCTTTTATTTATACCAGGACTTGTGTCTGTGAGATTGTGTCTGGGGTTTGGGGTGCTGAAACGCCCCCTGGTGGTTACACTAATATAAGTAAAAATGTATTAAAACAAAAAATAAAAGTCACCATCATATTGCTGGGCCTCCTAAAATCCACAATACAATGTGTAACAAATTTTTAGAGCCCCAGGAAACATTACAAAATATTAGAAATGAGTCAAGTCATGAAAATGTTAAATGTCCGAAGGAATATTATGAGTGCAAAATAGAGCAGGAGATGAGATACGTAGGTAAAGACAGAGTCAGGATAAGCAAGGGGTCAAAACCATGAGATATAATTTTTGGTACACCAAATTTTCATCCCCAAGGGGAAACTGTCTTTTTGCCTGACCTTTGGGGGTCAGACCGCAGGCTCCTTGTGCAATTTTCAGGTTAAGGGCCCAACAGAGTAGGATCCCTTCTGGCAGTAATTGGGTTTGAACTGGAAACCTTCCAGATACCAGTGCTGATCCTCAGCCACAGAGCCACCACTCCACGTTACTGGACCGAAGTCAAAAGTCGATGACGAAAATGAAAAACAAACACCTGACGTTAGGACGATCTTGAAAAGAAAGCTAACTATTGTGGTCGAAATAAGGTACTGCAGGTCCCAGAAGAGGTTTTGGGGCATCAAGCCTATCATCCCGTTTAATTAAGGTCCCAAAATTAAACACATAAGGGTGTCTATGCTTGCCTCTGTTACAAATAGTTGTAAACAAAATAAGCCTATCTGTTCTGCCAAAAATCTCTAAGGAACTCAAAACTGACTACCTCTCCCTGGCAGCGGTGGGCTTTAAAAACGGAAGACGGGAATGAGCGGAGTTAATTGGTCTTCTCGCTAGTGCAGAGGAAAAAGAAGAGAAGAAGATTAGTGAGGTCCCCTCCCTCGGCCCAGGGTGGTATCACCGGTTTTAGAAGGGGATCCACAGACAAACGTGCGTGATACGGAGTTGTATCCATTTGTAGGGTGACCGCCACCATATTTATAGTGTTCGTGACGTCATCAGTACAACAGTCACAGTCCCATGATGCTTCCACAAGGAGCGATATACACAAAAAGAAAATCGAGATAAGACAGGAACAAAAAAGAACTTTGCTAAGCCAAGTCAAAAATGAAAAACAAACCAAAACACACACATAAAAGGTGTTCAATATTACACAAGGTCTGGTCCGGTGCTCCAAGTTCCCTGCGACTCTGTCATGGATGACATTTTACAGACGCCTCTGCCTATGGAGTCCTGCGACATATTCTTTATGCGACTTTAAAAGGCATAAAACAGGCAAACATCTTAAGCAGTCGTCACGGTTCAGAGTAAGTCAGTGCACAAATAATGGACACAGATATGAGATGCTAACTTTCTGAATTTTAATGGGTATAAAGAATAAGGCCTCTTGCAGGTTAAACCCCATTGTCACCAGCGTTCAATGCTTCATTATACGCGCTCTTCAGTGGAATTCAGTCCCCCTACTTTACTATTCAAAAGGCGAGTGAAGATGAATAAGGAAGCTCGTCTTTCACACTATAACATGTCAATGAGCTTTGTTTGGAGGTAAAAGATCATCACTGGTGCAGGGGCAGAGGCGACACCATCAAGGGAATTCAGTCCATGAAAGTCACTGGAAAGTTCACCCTCCGACTGCAATTACGCCGGCCTCTCACAAACAAAAGCGATACAAGGCATGGGAATTTGTGCCTTGACATCAGAAATTGGCCAAAGTCAGGGGCTAAAAGCGAGCAGTGCTGTCTGCTGCAGATAATAACCTCGGCTACACGGCACATAAGTTGGAAAGGGCCTTAAAGTGCCAATGCATAAAACAGAGAACAAAAGGAGCCAGCCAGGCCATTGTGTGCTGCACGCCAGCATGGACTAGCCTGGTGACGAAGAGCACGGATGAGCGATTACAGTAAGAAAGACACTCACGCTATGGGGTGACGTTTAATTCAAGAACATTTCATATTATATTGCACCATTTTAATTAGATGGACCATCCATCCATAGCTTTGCCAAGCCAAGTAATAGAATTATAAAGTTCACAGTCATAATTTGCACACAGCAGCAGTCAATCATTATGACTATTCTCATTTACTAATGCAATATATTAAAAGGAAAACATAAATATTATGTTCTATAGATCAAAATAAGGTACTGCAGGTCCTAGAAGAAGTTTTGGGACATCCAGCCCATTGTGGACCGAAGTGAAAAGTCGATGACAAAAATGAAAAACAAACACCTAACGTTAGGACGATCTTGAAAGGAAAGCTAACTGCCGTGGTCAAAATAAGGTACTGCAAGTCCCAGAAGAGGTTTTGGGGCGTCCAGCCCATCGTCCCCGTTTAATTACAGTGCCAAAATGAAACATATACAGTAAGGCCGTATATGTGTGCTTCTGTTACAAATAGTTATATACAAAAAGAGGCCAATCTGTTCTGTCAAAAATGTCAAAGGAACTCCGGCCTTAGGCTCAGTCGAGTCAAAACTGACTGCCTCTCTCTGGCAGCAGTGGGCTTTAAAACTTCTGGATCATGGACTACCTGACCAGCAAACAGCAGTTTGTGAGGCTTGAGGGACTGTGCGTTAGAAATGGTGGTGGGTAACACTGGAGCACCTCAGGGACCTGTCC
This sequence comes from Polypterus senegalus, assembly GCF_016835505.1. Taxonomy (NCBI): domain Eukaryota; kingdom Metazoa; phylum Chordata; class Cladistia; order Polypteriformes; family Polypteridae; genus Polypterus; species Polypterus senegalus. The sequence goes on from NC_053155.1 coordinate 299,068,512, forward strand.
TGTCTACCTGCCTCTGTGTACCTGTGTACCCCTCTACACAAAAGACTTCAAGAACAACAGCAGTGCTTGCCATCTAGAGGAATTTTCAGATGACTCCTCCATCTGTAGGCTGCATTAATAATAGAGATGAGTCAGAGAACAGGGAAGTTGAGGAGAATTTTGTCTTCTCATTCAGGGACAACATCTTGCATTTAAAAATCAGCAACACAGAAGAACTGGGGGTGGACTTCCAGCGTGCTGAGGAGCCTCTGAGACCAGTCACCATTCAGAGGGAGGATGTGGAAGTGGTGCAGAGCTACAAGGACCTGGGGGTTCACATGAACAACAAACTGGATTGGTCTGAAAACACAATGGCACTGGACAAGAAGGGTTAGAGTAGACTGGACTTTCTTAGGAGACTCTAGCATTTTGATTTATGCAGCAAGCTACTGGAAATATTCTACTAGTTTATAGTAGTCAGTGGTGCCCTATGCTGTGGTCTCCTTGGGAAGCAACTTGAGCTTGAAAGATGCACAAAGCCTGAACAAACTTATCAAGAAAGCCTCCTCCATCAGAGGATGAGCCCTGGACACACTGGAAGATGTTGTGGAAAAGAAGAAGGTGGCAAAATTCGATGCCATCATGAAAAAACCCCTCCATCCCCAGCAGGAGGCACTCTCTTGGAGCTCTTTTAGACACAGGCTCATTCCACCAGTGTACTAAGAAGCTAAGAGTCTTTTCTGTCCACTGCTATCAGGAAATTCAATGCTTCCATCTGAGACAGACAGACAGACAGACAGACAGACAGACAGATAGATAGATAGATAGATAGATAGATAGATAGATAGATAGATAGATAGATAGATAGATAGATAGATAGATAGATGTGAATGGCACTATATGATAGCCAGAGAGCCACATGGTTTATCACCTGGACGGGAGACCCAAGATGGATGGATTGGTTGGCTGAATGATAAGGTAACTTTGTGCCCAAGGAAGAATAAAATAATGGCTGGACCAGCAGAAGCCAGAACTTGGGAGCTGTTCCATTCCCCATAAAGCAGGTGGCAGTGGTCCTCGTGTGGTAGCCCAGTCAGGACACCCACAGGGATACTTGGGAGTTGGAGTCCAGAAGTGCAGAAAAGACAAAAAAATCAGAGAGGGCTGTGGCAGTGGTCAGATAAATCACAAAAGGGTGGCCAGCTCTGACAAGTGTGCAGCTTTAAAAATGGCAGCTTGACCAAACTCCTTCATAAGACTGTGAGTCACATAAGTTCATAGTACATGCACTTCAGAAGACGTCATCCACCTGGAGCTAACCATTTTCAGGTTCGGCTAGTACTTGAATGGGAGACCAACCAGGAAAAGCTTTGGTTGCTGCTGGAAGAGGTGTTGGTGAGGCCAGCAGGGGGCGCTTACCCTGCGGTCTGTGTGTGGATCCTAATGCACCAGTGCAGTGATGGGAATATGGCACTCTAAAAATGGCACAATCCTTCAGATATAAAATCGAGGTCCTAACTCTCTGGGGTCATTAAATATCCATGGGCAATCTTCGTACAGAGTAGGGTGTACCCTGATGTCCTGGCTAAATTGCCCACCATGGCCTAGTCATTCTGGCCCCATAATCATCCCCTGTCTCCAACTGGCTAACCCAACCCCTTTAACACCTAATAGCTTAAGTGTGGTGAGTGTACTGGCACAAAAAAGGCTGCTGTCACATCATTCATGTGGATACTGCACATTAGCGGTAGTTGAAGTGACTCCCCACTCACTGAGGCACCTTGAGTACTGAAAAAGGTGCTATATAAATGTAAAGAATTATTACTATTATTATTATTATTATTATTATCATTATTATTTATGGCAGTGTAGCATTTCCCCTTCTTTTGATTTTTTCTTGTTGGGTCATGACAAGCTGGCAGTTTCTATCCTAACACAAGCGGACATTGGAGACACATTACAATGGCAGACATTAATGTAATCCAGCTTATGTTACTTATGGGTACCATCTATACATGAAGCGCATGTTAAAGAGAGGTTCTGAGAAAACCAACAGATATTGTGGGAACATCTTCTGAATATTGATGAAGGAGGACGATTTGAAAACATCCCAGGGCTGAATCAGACCCCCTCGGCGTAAATCCTGTGAAGGCTAAAAAAAAAAAAACACACGGAACTGAAGTCCTCTGGAGAGAGCGTCGTCAGAGAAAGACCTCACGGCCGCGGATACCCTCATTAACTCCTATACCCCTTCTGTGCCCTGACATGTTGAAAATGCCTTACGAACAACGATCCTCATGAAAATGCTGAAGGGTCTTGGTATAAAACTGGCTCTTCAGTAAGGGTGGTTAGAAAATTCTTGTTTTAACATTCTCGGCAGCTGCTAGCCAGATGTTATTGGGGTCGGCTGAGGCATTGTTAATTCTGGCTCCACACGGACCTGTTAATATGGTAGAGTTTCAGTTCCACATGGACGGTCACCTAAAGGCCAAAAAGAATCTTGGCAGCAGTAGGACACAAGAAAAGGGGCTAAGAGCGTTGTGAAAATTGAAATGAGACTGCAGGAAAAGAATTTTAGAGTTCAGCAATCGGGAGGAAATGTCTAGACCAGGGGTTGGCAATCTGTGGCACGTGAAACAATTTTCTGATTGAACTGAAATACAGTAAAAAAATGATATTTTAATTACAGAGCACGTGTTTGCACCTTCACCTACGTTTTGTGTATGCGACTTACATGTAAATGGAAACAATGTGTTCAGTGCATGCCGTGGTGCGTTAAAACAAACCTCTTGTTATTCTTAAGTAATATACTGCTCTAAAATGACTCATAAAAGACAAAAACTTGATGTTTGCTCTTTTCAAGACTTTTGGAAGAATGAATATGGATTTGTACGACAAAAGGATTGTGCTGTGCGTGTGTTATGCTGTGAAAGTGTTGGGTGTCGTATGTCAAGTGTACAAAGGCATTATCAAACTAAACCTCAAGACTCTGATGATAAAAATGAAGCTATAAGAGAAGTTGTCTAACACGTGAACATTCAGAAGCCTGTGTGAAAATAAACGTGACCAATTATACACCTGATATTGAGCAATTGAGCAAAGAGGTACAGGGACAAGATTCGCATTAATTGATTAATATCTCTGATTGATATTAAAGAATGATTAATCATATTAGAATTCTTGATATGTTTTTCTTATGCAAACTATGCATTTTGTATTGAAAAAAATGTAATTTATAATTTGCAATACAATCTATAGATATAAAAGCCAAATACCGCTGACTCACTCATCACAAAATCTCCCGAGGCCTTGGGACATGAAATTTGGAATGTCGGTTACCCTAGGCCCATAGGTGCTCGCTAAGAAATGGTTAAAAAAATTCCGGGGTCCAAGTGTGAAATTTCTTATAGTTTTTTAGACCCATTTGTATGTCTCTCTGCTTTTCACGAGAGAACTACTTAATGGATTTAGATCAGGTTTTATTCTAGAATTTGCTTGAACATTCTGGTTGATTTTACGACTTTCTCATCATACTAAGTATCATAGTTCACTTATGGTACCGATTTATTAGCGCGAATCCGAGAGACACTCATCGGGCTGCGTGGCCCTCCTCAATCATGCATCTGCCTCGGGGCGTAACCTTAACTCCGCTTAGTTAGCGAACGAGAGAACTACTTCACGGATTTAGATCTTTTTTTTCTATAATTTGCTTGAGCATTCCGGTTGATTTTGTGATTTCTCTCATTGCGCTAAGAATCATAGTTCGCTTGCAGGAGCGATATATTAACGCGCTAATCCGAGAGAGAGGCTGCAAGCCAAAGAGAGGGGGAAGAGTGACGTCAGGAGTAGAGAGCTGGGCGGGTTAGGCTTAGGGTTAGGGTTACTGTCGTGTTTCACTAATACGCTGGTGAAGCTGCAGGGGATGGCTAGTTTTTAATAAATGTGTTGAAAATGAAAATTTGATAAAACATTCTTTTCACTTAGGATCCTATGTATTTTAAAATAGTGAAGACCAATAATATAAGATCCGGTTATAACGGGCTTCAAAAGTATGCCCATTATAATCCGACCAATTTTGATACTATATATAACAAAACTGGAAGAATTATGTTGGCACACAGAATAACATAGTAACATTGGTTCGGCACGACACCGCTGAAAGGTTGCCGACCCCTGGTTACCTTTATGAAGGTAAAGACACACTAAGGGCAAATACGTCGTATAACAGGCCAATAAAATTGCCTGTTTACTAGCATGTTTCTAAAATTTCATAATTACGGTTTCAGTAAGTGAGACTGCCTTGCAAATAACATTTCAGAGTAAATTAATTATTTTAGAAATTGTCATTTTCATCATCATCATCATCATCGTGAAATATGCACATCCCAAGGATTGCAGAACTGATAAAACAAATTGCAGTTATGGGCTGAACCGGTAAGTAAATAGTACGAGGGACGTTCAAAAAGTTTCTGTTGGAAACGGTGAAGGCGGGAGGAGTAGTAATTGGTCGTGTCTGAGAGGCTCATGTGACAAGTCCTGTCTAGCAAGGCAGCTGCCCTTGCAGTTTAGTATGAGTTGTTACTCTGTGGTGAAGATGTCTGCACCAAAGAGTGACAGCGATCTGTCATACGCTTTTTGTGGCCAGAAGTAGGGCTGCAACGATCGATGACTTCGACTACAAAAAATCGTCAACGCGGATTATTTATTGTCGACGCATCATAAACAGAACCTTCAATAGAGGCTCCAGTCACAAAGAACCACATTGGTTTTTGTAACTGCAATGCACTGCATGAACGTCTGGGGGCAGTATCGTTTGTTATTGTTTGTCAAGACTGCACACAGTCCTACCAACGAAGAAGAACATCTGAGGAGAAGAAGAATGTAGAGGAAAATAAATGTGGTTGCAATGGTAAGTCGGATAGAGGAGGGGGAAGGAGATGGAAAAAAATTGAGACAGAAACTTTCTAAAGTGAGGGAGCACTTCACCAAAAAAGAAAAATAAAGTTGAATGCAGATGATGCAAAGCGGATCTTTCTTTTCACGGCAGCACCACTGCGATGCATGACCATCTGAAACTCAAGCATCCTGGAGCTGTGATGCTGCCGTCTCTTGAGAGGTAAGTTTTAGCAAGTAAAGTTAGTGTCACATATTAACGTTGATGTTTGTACTATAATGTGTATATCAAGGTTTCGACAATGATAGTTAACCCTTAAACTGACATATACTTGGGGCTTAATGCACCGCAAGACGCCAAATACTTTTTAGCTGCACCTTTTAAGTAAACGTCACAATTTACAAAGAAAATATGAAATTTTAATGGAACACATATTTTTTTTCATGCAAAGAGCATCACAATTACTGCAACACTGATCATTTTACACACTGCAAATGAACTGTAAAAACCATACAAAAACTACTGCAACAATCATTTATTATATGTTCAAGGTGCAACTGAAGCCATTGATGAAATTCAGTAAATCACAGAGACAACTGGGCTTGAACTGGCTGCACGCAAACACACAAATGTAAACGCGGATGACTGTAGGCTCGTCTAGTGCAGTGGCTGAATTCCAGAAACAGTGGTGCTGTAGTTCTGCCGGGGCCGGCAGTGCTCATGAGCTGGCTGCTCAACGAATGTACGGCACTGACTGATCAGTTCTGGCGTGCAGGAAAAGTGCTCTGTGAAGCAAATATAGCTGTTTGCAGGGTTCAGTTAATGTATGTCACCGAATAAACTCAACACGACTCTAGCCGGTTCCGGAGGTTTAAGGGTTAAGTGAATATAACTTCATTACACATTTCTTTCACTATCTTCAAATCAGGAACCTTCCAGATTTTCCTCATCCTGCACCCTCATCCATGCTGGAAAAAATATTGCTCAATCTTAAGGACTTGGACTCCATCTCTACAATATATAAAATCATTTTACAATCCCTCCCTTTCGAAGATCCAAGAGGACACTGGGAAAAAGATCTCTCAATTAATATATCAGAAGAGGAGTGGAAAATAGCAATGCAGAGAATTCACTCGAGCTCCATATGCGCAAAGCATACAATTATACAACTTAAAATTATATATCAAGCACATCTGTCTCGACTAAAACTCTCCAAAATGTTTCCAGGGCATGATCCAACCTGCGAACGTTGCAACCAAGTTCCAGCCTCACTAGGTCACATGTTCTGGGCCTGCACCAAATTAACATCATTCTGGACAAAAATTTTTAATTACCTTTCAGACAGCCTTGGACTCACAATCCCTCCTAACCCATTAACATCTGTGTTTGGGTTCCTTCCAGATGGGTTTAAAGTGGAGAAGACAAACAAATTGTGATTGCATTCACTACACTGTTGGCACGCAGACTCATTCTGATAAACAGGAAGAACCCAAACTCTCCTCTTGTAAGTCAGTGGGAAACTGATGTGTTATATTATTTGAAGTTGGAAAAAATCAAATATTCAGTTAGAGGATCCGTACAGACTTTTTTCAAAACATGGTAGGATCTAATCAGTAATATTTTAAAATAAGTTTATAAAGCACAGAGAATTTATTAATTTAGGTATGTTTGCAAGCCTTAAATTTCACGCCCTTTGGCTTGCTCTCTCTCTCAGGGGTGGGGATCGTTTTGTCCTTAACTCAATTCTTCTTTTTGTAAAAACTTGATTGCTTTGTTATGAATATAACTTCAGTTATGTTTGCTAACGTGTTTTTAGCTATAGTAAACGAGTGAATAGGAGTAGCTGAGCCATCCTAGTGTTTTATTCTCCTTTTTTCGTATAATATTTGAGTTCATATGAACAGTAAACCATTTCTAACTAACGTTAGCTACTGTAACTTGAGTTTTGGAGTATATCAGTAATTAGCTTGTTACATATTTTAGTCCGTTATGTTTTTATTTTGGCATAATATAGTACATGATGTGATAAACTACAACACTTTTCCTTCAGAGTGTGATGATTAAAACATCTTTCTCTGTCTGCAAAATCATTCTTGTGTATTCCTGCTACCTCTACTCCCTCTGAGCGTCTCTTCTCAGCAGCTGGGAACATTGTCTCGAAGAAGAGAGGCAGCTTCACACCACAGCACGTCGAAACGCTCACGTTCCTGCACTGCAGTCAGGAATATATGAACTGAATCTTTTATAAACTGTACATTATTGTTTTATTTTATTTGAATTGAACCTTTATTTAAGCTTTTGGACTTTAAGACACACCAGTGGCCATTTTTGGTTAAGTTAAATGCACTTTTTTGTTTAAAGACTACGTGTACTTTAGTTTGTATTGTTTAATGTATTTCTTTTTTATTGTGATGGTCACACTGATATAAAAGATCTGATTATTTTCAAATTTACATGTTTCACTGGTTGTTATTTTAATTTGATTATTATTAATGTTAATCGTGTTAATACAGAGACATCAGGGTGACATTCACAGGTAGACAGACGTGAGCAGATGAGGTAAGGTATGCACTGGAGCCCAGAACAGGATGTGCAACCACAGGTCGCAGGCATCAAAATAGTTAGGCATGAAATAATCGTAATCGAAAAAAAAATTGAACAATTAGTCGACTACCAAAATAATCATTAGTTGCAGCCCTAGGCAGAAGGTGTTGCCGGGAGCACAAAATCATCTCCGCAGAGCTCAGTATGGGGAAAAAGTATTTCTCTCGTGGATTCGTCTACAGGTGGATTGAAATGTTTAAAAATGGCCGTACTAGTTTGACAGATGCAGAGCGTTCCGGATGGGAAGAAGATTTTCATTTGATGATGATGTGAAAGCAGCGATGCATCAGTGGCTGCACGAGCAACCAAAAACACTTTTTGCTGATGGCATTAAAAAGTTGATATGACACTGGGAAAAAACTGCATCGCAACAGAAGGTGACTGTGTAGAAAAGTGATATCATTTGTTTTTGAAATTTTTAATAAATAAGAGTTTAAAAAAATGCGGAAACTTTTTGAATTTTCCTCGTAGCAATTCGAAAATTAACCGATGACCGCAACAGATAGAAGCTGACACAACACAACGAGTTTGTGATGGCTTATGGGTAATTCAGACACGCACGTTGCAGCGCTCTACTGTTAGTCCACTTGAAGCCAATGGTGCGGGATTGTACCCTTGTTGAACTGTAGTAAGATTTCTTTGCATTGAGGAAGTGAAACCTGCTGACTTTCACTAAAGGAAGTTGATTTGTGCAGATCAGTTTTCTTGTGTAAACTTTACGGTAGCCCAAATCATCGTGGACTCTGGCAGATTCAGATCCATAACTGATATCCAAATGTGCAGCAAAAGCAGACAACGTAATCCGTCGGCCTTTCCTGATGAAGGCATTCGCCGTGTTGATGTGGGGTTGTGTGCGCGATGTTGATGGTCGACCAGATCGAGCTTCGTCGGTTACACGTGTTCTTCCCATTTTCACCCATTCCTAAACTTCTCGTTGAGTCCTGCTGTTTTCACTTCCATACTGAGCTAATATCCTTTGCAGAATTTCAGGAGGTTCCGTTCCCTCTGCCCAAAGAAATCTCAGTATGGCGCCTTATTCAACGATCCGACAGCAGAGCGTCCATATTCATTTCACCTTGGCTTCAACTAAACTAACGGCTGAGCACAGCGTTGTGTGTGTCTGAACTACCCATAAACCATCAGGAACGTGCTGCATTGTGTCAGCTTCTATCAGTTGCGATTACTGCATAATTTTCAAGTTACCTATACTTTTTGATTGATTCTCGTATAATTAAAAGAAGCAACAACCCCAAAACAAACACATATAAGAACTTCTGGCTTGGACAATAGAGAGCTACTGCTGTCAATAACAGGGCTGCCTACTCCATGGATGTGATGCACCTACGAACTTCTATAAAGCTACAGAAATGTCAGCATTCCTTAAGCATACCTATTTATAAAGTTACGCTACAGTATTTATCTTTGATCACACTGTGGTTTATATATTCCAGTTTCCATTTATTTCAAGTTAATAACATACAGCCTAACACGATGAGAAGCCACGTGCGTATGACTGTGGGACACATGGGAGTGATGTACGAATTTATTTTGGCCAAGAGTGCTCTCTTTCTCTCTCTCTCTCTCTCTCGTCTTGTAAATAACTCCGCCCACTTCTTCCTAAGGTCACTTTTTGACTTTCACTGTTCAGGCAAAGCCCAGAGTCTGTGATAACTGCACTCTCCACTTCTTCTCCACTTGGCACCGAAAAATTAAAAATCCTCTTGATAGCTTTAGGATAAATAAGGGAATGTTTTGGTTAATCCCAAGGGGGATTTAACACTTGGAGGCTTGGAAAAGACGTGACAACAGTGAATAAATCTCACTCAGAAGGCAGCCTTCCAAATTGGAAAGGCTCTTCACAATAACAACATGGCAGTGCCATTTAATTCTAAATGAATAATATTCAGTAAAAGGAGGGAATTGTTATCGGTCCATCCGTCACTTGTCTTGGGCCAAGCTCAGAAATAATATTCTGCTAATATACAATTTGTGGTAATTTTAGAATCATTTTGGTAAAACCTACTTCATTATTCCACTTATTTGCTAAAGAGGAGCAGAGCAAAATAGGAAAATGAGACGGCTGGAGCCAATCCCAGCAACACAGAGCACAAAGCTGGATCTAGCCATGGGGATGCTGTTCAAGATAACGCGATGCTAATAACAAATAAATAAGTTCTCCATCTATCCATCCATTATCCAACCCGCTATATCCCAACTACAGGGTCAAGGGGGTCTGCTGGAGCCAATTCCAGCCAACACAGGGCGCAAGGCATGAAACAAACCCTGGGCAGGGTGCCAACCCACCACAGGGCACACACACACACCTACACCAAGCACACACTAGGGACAATTTAGGATCGCCAATGCACCTAACCTGCATGTCTCTGGACTGTGGGAGGAAACCTACGCAGACACGGAGAGAACATGCAAACTCCACACAGGGAGGACCCGGGAAGTGAACTGAATAAGTAATTTATAATAAAAATGTCTTCTTTCTAAAACTGATGTGTGCAATACAGGGACACGAGGGGCTGGAGCCAACACAGCAGCATGCAGCACAAGGCAGGATCCAGCCAAGGGGATGGTGATTGAGGTAGCATTATGATAATAATAAATGAATAATTATTTTATACCAAAATGTTTATTTATGAGAAATATAATCATTTGTTAAATTTTAAAAACTAATGTGTGCAATACTGAGACATGAGGATCTGGAGCTAACGCACAAGGCAGGCTCCAGCCATGTCGATGATAATCGAGATAGCATTATGATAATAATAAATAAATAAATATTTTATAAAAAAAACTTTACTTTTTTAGTTACTTAATTAAAAAAATAAACAAATAAAGCAATACTTAACCACACACCTGCAAAATTAGGGGGGCCCGCCCCTCCAGGGCTCAGCAACTAGCAGTTAAAATTAAAAAAAAAAACAATAAAGCAATACCTAACAACAGTCCTGCAAAATTAGGGGGGCCTGTCCCCCAGGGCTCAACAAGTAAAGGTTAAAATAAAAAACATAAACAACAATAAAGCAATACCTAACCACACACCTGCAAGAAAAATGAAAAAGAGAGAGGAGATTTGTGAAAAGCACTTCACGTTTTAAAAGAATGTGATGATCATTAAACTCAACTAAAAACTGGTAAAACAATTCATAAAAATCAAAAACAGCAAAGCCAGGTTCAGACAGACCAAGCTTTAGCCTAACCCTGCTATCAAAATCTGGAAATGACTTCATTATTTGTAAATCCACTTTGTCTGATATTACTGTCCACAATATACTTAATAATTTATTTTTTAAATTGGAAATGCCAAATCAAAGATAAACTGTGCCCATATCCATCACTTTGCTGCAGTAGTAATTATTTTGAGAGAACCTATAAACTCACGCCTTATTCCCTCTATTTTGTGGACCTGCTAAGTTCCATAGATGGCAATGGTGACCTGGAGCCTGTGCCAGAGGAGTCAGGAACCACATGTGAGTGCACAGAAACTGACGGGGTGAAAAGAGACAACCCAGACAAAGACTCCGGTGGGCAAGACAGTGGCCAGGTCAAGTGCAGAATCTAAGTGACTGGACTGATTATTATTATTATTATTATATTTAAATGTCAGTTTAGTACTAAGAAATAAAATGTTGATCCAGAATCCCAAACATAAAGGGTGCCAATTGTTAAAGGGGACTTCTTTCCCATAAGTCCCACTTCTACAACACCCACCTGCACGTCACCTGCTAGGTGTCAGTTAAATGCCCTCATCGTGGTGCTACAGGACACCCTTTTAAAAGTGACCTGCTTTTAGGAATCTCTTTGCCAGCTCCAGGTCTATTTTGGGCTGTGCTGTTTTATTGATTGTATCCATATTAGCAGCGACTAAATGACAATATAATATACTGTATTATTTATCAAGTGCATAACTTAACTATGAGCAGTGCTGTGGTTAGTGCTCCAGCCTCACACTGTCCGTAGTCTGAATGCAGTTGTTGTCTAGGTGTCGATTTTGCTCATTATTCCCATTTCTTTGTTATTTTTCCTTGGCTTTTTTTTTGTTCCACACCCCCCAAGATGTGCAGTTTTGGGTAACTGGGGATTCCGGACTGGCCCAGTGTGTATGCATGTGTGTGAATGCTTGGTAAGTATGGCGCCCAATCCTAGTGTGAACCCAAAGCCCAGATTTATAGGCTCTGAAATGTATTGCACAGGTTTAACCATGTTATGTTATTTTATAATTCATTTCTGTTATTGTATTCCTAAGAATTCCTTCTGAACGCTTTGAAATCACTTTAGTTTTTCTGACCAACACTATTATGAGAAAACCAACATATATGAAATACCGTTGGAATTATCTCGATGGCCATTTTTGTAAGATGTCAAGCTTTTTGGGATCTCTTCCCACCTTCTGACTTGTCAGTCACACCCCAGTGAGGTGTTATGCAGGCGTATTGCTGCTGTGATAAAGGAGCCCCCCATAGCGTTTCTTGACCAACTTCTGCTGAATATTTCATTGTCTGAAAGTCCTCAGTGTTGTTGGGTCACAGAGAGGAAGTGCAGCATTGTTCATAATGACACTCAGTTTTCTTTTAATTATCTCATTCACTACCACCTTCAGGGGGTCTAGAGTGTGTCCTATAACTGAGCCTGCCCTTTTAATTAGCTTGTTGATATGGTGGGCCTCTCCTGAAGTGAACAGTGTAGATAATCCCACTGGCCATCACAGACTTGTAGAAGATGTGAAGGATGTCACTTCCCACATTAGCGGTATGCAGTCTGCTAAGATTTAAGAGCCTGCTCTGCCCTTTCCTGTATAGTTCCTCTGTGTTATGAGATCAGTCCAACCTGTCATTAATGTGGACCCCCAAGTACTTGTAGCAGTGCACCACTTCAATATCCACTCCCAGAATAGTCAGCAGACATGGGAGCACTTTGGTGTGGTGAAAGTCAATAAGCAGTTCCTTGGTGATCTTGAGTTGCAGACAATTCTCTATGTACCAAGAGACAATGTTCTCCACCTGACTCTTCACTTCTGCCTCACCCCGCTTATCAATATACCCAAGAAGTGCAGAATCACCTGAGAATTCCTGCAGGTGGGACGACCTGCTGTTATATTTATAGTCGGAGGTTTGACAGATTTGACAGGTTTGTACAGATTGACAGAAAATAGGACAGGCCTGGTCCTTGTGGTGCTCACACAGTCCTTGAGTCTCACAAACTGCTGACAGTCCAATATCAGGACACCACAGGCTCATCCACCTGCATACCTCTGAGTTTACCCCTTAACTGGGATGGCTGGATGGTACTGAAGGAGCTGGAGAAATCAAATAACAGAATCGTCAGAGTGGTGCCAGCTTTGTCCAGGTGAGAAAGAGCCAGACAGCTACTTGCATCCACCACTCCAATTGGCATACTGCAGTGAGTCAAGGTGGTCTACCACATGAGGACTCCTATAGTCCAGGACCAGACTCTTGAAGGTCTTCATGATATGAGACGTAAGTGCCACTGCTCTGTAGTCTTTAGGTGAAGAGGTGCCTGTCTTCAAGAACAACGCAGGATGTTTTCCACAGCAGCCTTAGTAACACACTGAAGAGGTCACCCCAGTCCCAAAGGTATCATGTCCTGGTGAGCTGAATGACTTCAGGCCTGTCTCCCTGATGTCACATGTGATGAAGAGCATGGAGCGGCTGCTGCTTCACCACCTGAGGCCACAGGTCCGCCATGCCCTCGACCCTCTGCAGTTTGCATACCAGGAGAAGGTGGGAGCGGAGGATGCCATCAACTACATGCTACACCAATCCCTCACCCACTTGGACAGAGGCAGTGGTGCAGTAAGAATTATGTTTTTGGACTTCTCTAGCGCCTCCAACACCATCCAACCTCTGCTTCTTTGGGACAGACTAACAGAGATGGGAGTATATTCACACCTGATGGCATGGATCGTGGACTATCTTACAGACAGACCTCAATATGTGCGTCTTGGGAACTACAGGTCTGACATTGTGGTCAGCAACACAGGGGCGCCGCAGGGGACTGTACTTTCTCCGGTCCTGTTCAATCTATATGCATCAGACTTCCAATATGACTCGGAGTCCTGCCACGTGCAAAAGTTCGCTGACGACACTGCTATCATGGGCTGCATCAGGAGTGGGCATAAGGAGGAGTACAGGAAGGTAATCAAGGACTTCGTTAAATGGTGCGACTCAAACCACCTACAACTGAACACCAGCAAAACCAAGGAGCTGGTGGTGGATTTTAGGAGGCCCAGGCCACTCATGGACCCTGTGATCATCAGAGGTGACTGTGCAGAGGGTACAGACCTATAAATACCTGGGAGTGCAGCTGGATGATAAACTGGACTGGACTGCCAATACTGATGCTCTGTGTAAGCAAGGACAGAGCCGACTATACTGCCTTAGAAGGTTGGCGTAATTCAACATCTGCAATAAGATGCTGCAGATGTTCTATCAGATGGTTGTGGCGAGCGCACTCTTCTACGCGGTGGTGTGTTGGGGAGGCACCATAAAGAAGAGGGATGCCTCACGCCTGGACAAACTGGTGACGAAGGCAGGCTCTATTGTAGGCACAGAGCTGGACAGTTTGACATCCGTGGCACTGAGCAGACTCCTGTCAATCATGGAGAATCCACTGCCACCACTGAACAGGATCATCTCCAGGCAGAGGAGCAGCTTCAGAGACAGACTGCTGTCACCGTTCTGCTCCACTGACAGACTGAGGAGACCCCACACTATGTGACTCTTTAATTCCACCCGGGGGGCTAAACGTTAACATTATACAAGATTATAGACTGTTACACCTGTCTCGCACTCTCCACCTTGCACTTTTTAACTCGTACTACGCTTTTATTTTTTATCAGTATGCTGCTGCTGGAGTATGTGAATTTCCCCCTTGGGGATTAATAAAGTATCAATCAATCAATCAATCAATCAATCAATCAATTTGGACCCGCAGCTTTTCCTGTGTGTATCTCCCTCAGTTGTCTCCTTTCTTGGTCTTCAGTTATGGACGGGTCTCACTGATGGTTAGAGGTGGACCTGTCATTGGCCATTCCAGTTGACATGTTGATGGTGAGGGGAGACTTGTCATTGGAAGAAGGTGGCAGTGGAAGGTAACATTAATTAAAAAACTGGTTTGGGGTCTCAGCTTTGTCCACTTCTCCTTGTCCTGGATTGCTTGAGTCCAGTAATTAGGCCCAGTCCATTCAGGACATCCTTCTTGTTATTTTGAGCGAGCTTGTTTTCTCTTTTAGCTTTGCAAGCTTCCTTTGCTTCACTCAGTTTTTTCTTCAGCGCTGGCTGTGCAGCCTTCAGAGACTCTTTGTCACCAAGTTTGAATGTTCTTCTCTTTTTCTCATTCAGGGGACTTCTTAGGTCCTTGGTAAGCCAGGGCTTGTTGTTTAGAAAGCAACTCTCTTTAGCTTTATTGCCTTCTGGAAAATGTTGTGGGGTTGCAGTGTGGTTGCTCTGCAGTCATAAAATCAACCCGATTATAAAATCAAATTTTAAAGGGGACTCATCACTGGCCATTCTAGTTGATGTGTCATTGGAAGAAGGTGGCAGTGGGAGGGAAAATCAACTAAAGAACTGTTTCAGGGAGTCTCTTTGTCCACATCCCCTTCTGTCACTTCAGCCCTGGATTGCTCGAGTGCAGTGCGTGGCCAAGAGGTAACGTCGAAGTCTCGCCATCATAACCTGAGCCTCTGCTAAGGTGTATTAAGTAGTACTAGGGGCAGTAGAGCTTTACGTGTCTTATTAAGACAAAACGCTCCTCTGCTAAGGTCTTGTGACACTGCAGTAACTTCTGTACCTGGCCAGCCTCCATTCCACATTTTAAACATTTTTAGCTCTCTTTTGAATTTCAAATGAACAAAACATACAAGCAGCAATTCTATTTATGGCTCTTAATTTCCCCACAGAGTGATCTCTAAGAAATGCTTTCAGCGCACGCGCTCCGTTGCCTTCGTACAGAAAAACAGCAATGCAGCCATAAAGAGCAGCGTTCGTTTAATCTCTTAGGCAGACATGAAAAGCCGAACATCAATGAGCCGCAATCTCTAATTTATAGTCATTGGAGACAACGCCTTCTGTCTTATCTGCTAGATCAAGCGCGGCGTGTTAAAAACGTGACACCTTGCGTTGTTAACAAAGGTTTCAAGTGGAGGCAGAAAAGTTACCGGGAAGACAAGATTAAAAAAAAAAGGGAGAGACTTTGCCGTGAAGAAAACTGCAACAGAAGCGCCAAGGCAACAGACTGAATAAAAGAGCAGTAATTATCTCAAATGGAATTGAAGGAAACAACAGAAAATTTAAGGGGTTTAACAAAAAAGGAACAGCCAACTAAATGGAGAAACTTTAAAAGAATGACGCTTAATTAAAATCCAAAAGGCAAAGCCTAAAGCTGAACACGTTTTCAAGCTGCAGGAAACAAACTCCACGTGGAGGGAGGTCAACAGTGGAGACCCTCAGTGAAGGAGTTCTGAGAGTCTGTGTCGCTGTTTTTGATGTTTCTGCGGCTGTATGCGTCTGAATTTCCTCAGGGGATTAATAAAATTGATCTAATCTAATCTAAACATTTTTTTGAACTTTAAAAGCCTTAATGTCATTTTGGGCCGTTGCAGGCCTCAAAGCCTGCCTTTTCAGTTTGGGGCTAGGCAGCCTGGAGGTGAGGCCTTTTCAGTGGTAAGGGTTGATCTGGCCTTCTCCAACTACATGGAGAAACTTTAAAAGAATGAAGTGTAAGCAAAATCCAACAGGCAAAGTATAAAGCTGAACACGTTTTCAAGCTGGTTAACTTGCAGGAGACAAACTTCACGTGGAGGGAGGTCAACAGTGGAGACCCTCAGTGAAGGAGTTCTAAGGGCCGGTTTATACTTCACATTCAGAACACATCATGGCTGTCACGCGTTCCCAGCATTCATTTGACACGCCCTCTAAGCAAGACCTCAGAAATTAACACGACGATTGGCACTCCAGCCACCGTAAAAAAACTTCATGGTGTTCTAGTGTGGTGCTGAGGTGTCACCTGCTGTGCTCGGGTCTCAATCCAGGTGGTCTGTTGTGTGGTAGGTGTGGCAACGTTCTATCAGCGCATGCTCCCATGCCCCCTCTCTCTCTCTTGCAGGGTTGGTTACTGCACTGTGCCAATGCCGCCAGAATGCTCTCCTGATATCCAGGACCCTGGTCACAATACAAAGGCTTGAGACTATGATATTATAATATTTAAAATGAGTTAGTGTCCCATCCAGGGCTGGTTGTGGCCTTGCACCTTATGCCACTGCCACTGCTCCTGTTCCCTGTGACACTGAATTAGGCTAAGTGGTTAAGAAATGGACTGATGCTTTTATCATCATTATAGTATTCACACTGGAAGTAGACCCTCTGCTCCTTCATGCTCATATTTTGAACTGTTTGCTGTTTCATTCTTCATTTTTGTTTTTTTATTGCGTTTCACATAAATCTGCCCAATCTATCCATCCATCCATTATCAAACCCATTTAAGGGGTTGGCAGGACCCAGAGTCTATCCTGGCACCACAAGGCAGGAGCCATCCTTGAATTGGTTGGAGAAACCTTTAAGATGACTGGTGCCCCTGCAATTATGGTCTTCTGTACACAAAATCAAATTGAAGATTCTGTAGGCCTGAACCTCTCCCATCATCATCAGTCACAAAACAAGACCCGTGGAGAGGACAGCCATCATCTGTGTGGCCCACCGACACATGTACACCTACACGCACTCACATGCCCAGCCTCATCATGAATAGCTCATACAATAAGTGTGGGTGATATAAAGCACATTGCTGGGACTGTCAGGTGGCAGTGCCAGCCACTGTGCCACTTATGTGTCACTGCTTACAAGTCTGAATTAGCGTAAGTTGCCCTAATCCATAAGGTAGAAGTACATAAAATTCAAAAATAATTGCATCATATATTTTAAATATTAAAATATGTGTTTCAGCTGAAATGTTTAAAGTCTAAATGTTCTCTGTTGTAATAGAAATTTGTCATTTTTCACTTTCTGGTAGAGGTCCATAGAGGTCTAGATCCTGAGGAAAGGATCAAAAATAACTCCATATTCGAAATCGTTGACCTTTAAATAATCTTAGACAATACTCTACATGCTTATGTTTGAAGTTCGTCATTTAGTTAGTCATTCTGAACTTTCTGGGAGTGGCTCTTAGGGGTCTCGGACCACCAGTAAAGAATGACATATCAAAAATATTCTTGTATTCAGCAACCTCAAAATAGCATAAAATGACACTCCACTGGTCTGTACTGCCGATCCCCATTTTTACGAAGTGAGAAGGAGTAACTGTGACCCCTCATATCCCATTAGGCTGTGAACCCCTGTGGTCGGTTGACGTGGCCTGCACGACTTCAAGTTCTTCATGGTTGTTTCTGATGAAGACACCTATTGGTTAACTTTTTACCACAAGTGTGTAATTTCCTGCGCAAAATATCGTCCACAAAATTAAGGGTTTTTTGGGGTCTAGAGGGTCAAAAACAGAGAGGAACCCCAAAAAGTTCAACATCTTCCATAACTAAACAAGAAAACAAGTTGAATGAGGTATGATGTGTGGAGGTTTTCTCGTACCGATGAGCCAAAACTGAATTCTCAGGAACACAATCCATTTTTAGCAAAGTTTCACATTAAAGGTTGCGCTTTGTTAATAAACGTATGTAATTTCTACCAGGGATCTCTGAGGAGTCTGACAAATCCCAGAGAGTTGTACGCTGGAGCCCCTCGATTGCACAGAGGAGAGTTTGCTGCCTTTCTTTGACGTTCTTCAAAAGTAAATTTCAAACAGGCAGAGGACAGATGGGCGAAGCACCTCCCGACAGCTTCATTAAGCTCAGACTGTGCGTCGAGAGGGCAGCTGTTAGACACCCACCTCATTCACACATCAGCTGCGACTAAGTGAAGCCAAGCCCCCGAGGGATCCTTCTAAAGGGACCCCTTTGATTTGTTATGTCTCGAAGGGAACAGCTGAGCCAAGCAGCAGTCTTATTCTTAAAGAGGAACGGTGTAAGCATACTCTAATAATGTCCCCCCCATCCTATAAAACAAAACTCGAAAAAACTCGATATGACGGCAATAAACGAGAAGGTGTGTTCACAAAAATAGAGGAAGAAAAAAATGGAAATTATGGGGTGTTTGAAGACAGTGATACCAATAAACGGAAGCGACAAACCCTCTTTGGACCTTTCCAGGTGGCTCATGTGCCCTAACTGACAGTGAGTGTCACATCCACTTGACTAGCCACTTCTCTTTATCTTCTCTTTCTCTCACCATTCCCTTTTTCTTTTCTTCTCTTTTTCCACCTTTGGTTTAATGTCCTCCTGCCAGTCAAGCTATGCCCACTTTGTGAGTAAAATCTCACAGGATGATTGGCAGGATGGGGCTTTTCATCCCCCATCAGAGGCGACTTTTAGGGACACTTTGGGAAGAAAGTATCTCCTTGTAGTCACTGCTGGTGCAGCCCTGAGCTTCAGCTTGTTGTCGAGGGGCTGGGCAAGACCCTAGTTTGCCTGGCCATCACAACTTACAATGAGAATCTAGTTAGAATGTGTAGTGGCCCATCATTAAAAGCACTACTGGGGCACATTCGGAACCCATTTGCTTTACCACTCCTAATGGTCCACACTTCAGTTCTGGCACCGTGTACCGCGCACAACCCCTTGTTCAAGGCTATAAATAGGGAAGGGTAATAGCTTTCATTTATTATTCCACATTTATTCTGGTGAGTATACACTGCGCCAGCGTAAGTGGGTATGGGGTGTGTTTGTGAGGGTACCCTGCAATGGCCAAATGTCCAGTCTGGACTTAGTTCCTGGCTTATGTTCTGCACTGCTGGAAGAGGATCTTACTGCCCATACCACTGAACTGAAATAAGGAAAGAAAATTGATGGATACGGCTTATAATATATACACACACAATACATACTGTAATTTAAAGAATGAGATGAAAAGATGAAGAAGAAGACTCTGCCATATAAAAGTGTAGAATCAGTCAGTCTAAATCCCTGTCCTCACCTATGGCCATGAGCTGTGGGTAATGTCCACAAGAAATGAGATCAACTGGCAAAAATGAAGTTTCTTCAAAGGACCGCAGAGGCTGACACTCCACAACAAGTAATCATACCAAGTGGTCGGCTCCCCCTGGAACTGCTCTGGGTGTGTGGAGATTCTCTGGCAGATCCAGGAAACGCTGGCTGGTCCAATCTGTAACTGTGGACTGACCTGTCAGTCTGGCCTGACCTGCTTGGCCTGATGTCATCATCGCAAACCTCACCAAGAAAGGCGATACGAGAAGACGAGAGCAAATGATGAGATGGAATCACCCACCAAAGGTTTCAAAAGAAAATTTATAATTTAACCAAGACGTTACTAATTATTTACTACTTGAAATGACTGATTTTGTAATTCATCATTCACGTGTGACTGCAAAGCCCAATTTTCAGCAGCCATTCCTTCAGCGTCCTAATGATCAGCTCCCTTAGCTTATCCTTAATAAGTCACTTTAAAGGCTAATTGATTATTAGAATATATATGTGAGTATACACGTGCATGTGTTATATATAAACGTTTACACGTGGAAGTGTATGTGTCTATCTGCCTGTCTTGCCCAAAAGTCCGAGGCTACAGCATGAAGCGCAAACAGCCGGCAAGGCAGGCCCAAGTTAACAAGTCAGAAGAAGAAAGAAGAACAAGGCTACAGTATGAAACTGAAAGAAAGCGACTCAGTCATCAAAGTGAAACCGTCGAGGAAAGACAAACTCACTTAGCTGCCAATACACAAGCAAGGTGAGCAAATCGGCAAAATGAAACCTCCAAGGAAAGAGAAACTCACTTAGCTGCTAACAGACAAGGGAGGCGAACATGTCGGCAAAATGAAACCGCCAACTCTGCGTTTCAATTTTTTTTCTGATGATTTCAATAATTTCTAGCTAATAATTTACACAGCTTGAACATACTGGTAGATTTTGCGACTTCTTTCATCGCCCTAAGTATCATAGTTCGCTTGTAGGAACGATTTATTCACGGTAATCCAAGACAGAGACTGTGTGCCAAGTGGAGGGGGAAATGTGACGTCAGGAGTGGGGAGCCTGGCGGGGCCCTCCTCACTCATGCGCCAGCCTCCATTTGAGTTGTTCTACAGTACCTCTCACTACATTTTGGAGTGTACCTTGCGTCTGCTTAGCTAGCGATACCTGTTTGTTTATTGATTTTTAACGTTTGTCATATTTCACTACTATGTGTGTGTATATATATATATAAACTGCTCAAAAAAATTAAAGGAACACTTTGAAAACACATCAGATCTCAATGGGAAAAAGAAATCCTCCTGGATATCTATACTGATATAGACTGGGTAATGTGTTAGGAACGAAAGGATGCCACATCATTTGATGGAAATAAAAATGATCAACCTACAGAGCCCTGAATTCAAAGACGCCCCAAAAATCAGAGTGAAAAAAATATGTGGCAGGCTAGTCCATTTTGCCAAAATTTAATTGCAGCAACTCAAAATTGTACGCAGCACTTTGTATGGCCCCTGTGTTCTTGTATACATGCCTGACAACATCGGTGCATGCTCCTAATTAGATGACAGATGGTGTTGTGGGGGATCTCCTCCCAGATCTGGACCAGGGCATCACTGAGCTCCTGGACAGTCTGAGGTGCAACCTGGTGGCATTGGATGGACCAAAACATAATGTCCCAGAGGTGTTCTATTGGATTTAGGTCAGGAGAGTGTGGTGGCCAGTCAATGGTATCAATTCCTTCATCCTCCAGGAACTGCCTGCATACTCTCACCACATGAGGCCAGGAATTGTCGTGCACCAGGAGCCACTGTACCAGCATAGGGTCTGACAATGGATCCAAGGATTTCATCCTGATACCTAATGGCAGCCAAGGTGCCTTTGTCAAGCCTGTAGCGGTCTGTGTGACCCTCCATGGATATGCCTCCCCAGACAATCATTAACCCACCACCAAACTGCTCATGCTGAATGATGTTACAGGCAGCATAATGTTCTCCATGGCTTCTCCAGACCCTTTCATTTCTGTCACGTGCTCAGGGTGAACCTGCTCTCATCTGTAAAAAGCACAGGGCACCAGTGGTGCATCTGCCAATTCTGGTATTCTATGGCGAATGCCAATCGAGCTGCATGCTGCTGGGCAGTGAGCTCAGGGCCCATTAGAGGACATGGGGCCCTTGGGTCACCCTCATGAAGTCTTTCTGGTTGTTTGGTCAGAGACATTCACACCAGTGGCCTTCTGGAGGTCATTTTGTAGGGCTCTGGCAGTGCTCATCCTGTTCCTCCTTGCCCAAAGGAGCAGATACTGGTCCTGCTGATGGGTTATGGACCTTCTATGGCCCTCTCCAGCTCTCCTAGAGTAACTGCTTGTCTCCTAGAACTCCTCCATGCCCTTGAGACTGTGCAGGGAGACACAGCAAACCTTCTGGCAATGACACGTATTGATGTGCCATCCTGGAGAAGTTGGACTACCTGTGCAACCTCTGTAGGGTCCAGGTATCGCCTCATGCTACCAGTAGTGACACTGACTGTAGCCAAATGCAAAACTAGTGAAGAAACAGTCAGAAAAGATGAGGAGGGAAAAATGTCAGTGGCCTCCACCTGTTAAACCATTCCTGTTTTGGGGGTCATCTCATTGTTGCCCCTCTAGTGCATCTGTTGTTAATTTCATTAACACCACAGCAGCTGAAACTGATTAACAACCCCTCTGCTACTTAACTGACCAGATTAATATCCCATAAGTTTCATTGACTTTATGCTATACTCTGATTAAAAGTGTTCCTTTAATTCTTTTGAGCAGTATATATATATATATATATATATATATATATATATATATATATATATATATATGTATATATATTATAAAAAATATTTTGGGTCGAAACGTGATCATCTTGGAGAGACACTTTGAAGTCCAGCAAGATTTTTTGCATGTCATGTCCTACTTACAAACAATTTCTTGGAGACACTTTAACGTCCCACGAGAAAGGAAGTGAGACAAATGGACAACTGCTGTATAGGCTTTTAAATGAATCGACGCACAGCGTGACAAGCAGAACACACAGCATGGCAGCAGCTAGCAGACAGCCAGCAGCTAATCCGTCCACATCTCCTTAGTGTGCGTTCAGCTCCCCCCTTCATAATGCGAGCTGCAGAGACGCAAAGTGGCGAGCATGAAGCGCGCCCCCAGAGGTGGGGTGTATATAAATAGATAGATAGATAGATAGATAGTCACACACATCCACTTGGGAGTGCTCATCAAACAGCACCTCAACCCCTGTCACAGGTTGGCATCATCACATAATGCCTCACCTCTTCGTTTCTCAGCAGAGCAGAAGACTGACGAGCCGACATCCATGACATCACTTCCCACCCACAGCATCCAGCAGTCTAATAGAGGACTCCCGTCTGGAAAGACGTCTCACAGCATTGTGCGTTTTTAGCCTTCAGTTATACTGTATGGAGAACACCTGGTGGTGCCACAATCCTTTCTGATCTCCGTTTGTGTCTTTTTACAATATATACCGTATATTTGATCTGAACTTAACGTGTGCTGCTACAGAGAGAGCCAATGGAGTGATCTGAAACGTGGAGTGACGTGTGCCCGCCTCAGCTGGTTTTGAACACCAGTTGTGCTGCTGCAGCTTGAATGATCTGCAATTGCTTGGTGACACATGCCAGTAGCAGAGAGACTGTGACAGGACCAAAAACATTTTGCACTGTTACTGCCCATACACCCATCATCCCATTTTTTTCCGCAAAGTTCTGAAACCCTCAAAATGCCATCCATGGGGTAACCCCACAAGGTCATTAAAGAAGTGGCTGTGAATGCAGGATTGCGGCTGGAAGATGAAAGAGAATACCCGGTCTTGTAGCCTGCTGGCAATAACACACCGTCATATCCTTCAAGTATGCTGAAACAATAAAAGCCACAGAAAATGGCATTTGAGCAACCCTGACCATGATGAGAACTAGAAAGCATACATTTTTTTTAATAAAAAAGATAAAAGTCTGTTATTAAATATGAGAAAATGACATTTTGTGACACTGCTATGGTAATTAAGGATGCCTGCTATGTGGTACCCACCATGACAGCTCAAACAGTGTAGATGAATGATGGAGGTGGGGGAGGGGTGCAGACCTAATATTAAAGGGCTTAAAAAAGATCCCCACGTGAGCCCCCGGAGGGCCTCAAATCTCAGGCAAACAGAAACTTCTGGTGACTGCATGCTGGCATTGCCACGTCTACATGTGCACAAAAAAAAAAAAGAACACGGGGGCCCCCCACACAAATGTTTGCTTAATAATAAGATGGCCATCTGCAGTTGGACTGTTTCTCGGAGATTAGGATGGGCAATCATTCATACTGGATGAGAAATCCTTTTGGGATTCTTGTGTTTCTTTATCAGACATTAAAATGGCTGGGATGCTCCATATGATATATGGCTCGCCAGAATTAAAACAACAGGGGACAATCAGGTTCACGTGCGCCTGTGCAAATCTGCTGGCTGATCGGGTGGTCCTTGAAGCCCACCAGTTAGATTTTTTTTTGTTTTGTTTTGGAAGGGCGACCAGTTCAATGAGACTGATTTCCAGAAATGCATGTTGAAAAATAATGTCCAGCAGGAGAGAAATCACAAATGTCTAACCTTCCATTGACAGTTCATTATAAAGTGTCATCCTTCTCCCTCCATTTCCTGAAGCAGCAAAGCCAACGTCTGCAGAAGACAGTTATAGGTGTCAGTTAACCACTGGGCACTCTCATGGGCACACTGGTCTCCATTAACACAAGGACTGTGAGAGGAAAGCGGTGCAAACACAGAGAAAACGTGCAAACTCCACATAGGTGACCATAAAGTGAGGGCTGGGAAGTGGTAAGATGAGTCACTGTGTGACATTTCCAGCAAATATTTAAGTGACAAACAAAATGAAGTGACCCATGTGTTCTGTTCATGGTGAATAGCAAGCAAAGCTCAAAGTCTTGTAGGAGACTGAAAATGAAGTTGAATTTCATTTCACATAAACTCTCCGAGCAAATGATTAGGAACGCCCTGCCCACCTGCTTATGCATACAATTATCTAATCAGCCAATCATGTGACAGAAGCGCAATGCATACATTCCTGCAGAGACACGTCTGGAGCTTCAGTTACTGTTTACATCCAAACACCAGAATCGGGGAAAAATGTGATCTCAGTGGTATCAACCAGAGCATGAATACTGGCTGGTCGGAGTATTTCTGTAACTGCTGATCTCCAGGGATTTCCACACACAGAATGGTGAGAAAAACTAGAATGGCATTTCTGTGAATGGCAATGCCTTGTTGACAAGAGAAGTCAGAGAAGAATGGCCAGGCTGGTACAAACTGACAGAAAGGCTACGATAACTCAGATTACCACTCGTTATAACTAGGGAGAGCAGGAAAGCCCCTCAGAATGCACAACACGTCGAACCTCGAGGCAGACGGGCTACAACAGCATGTCGGTACTTGTGTTCTCTGAAATGATCTTTTTGAGTGCTCACGGCTGTAAAGATTCTAGCTTGTCTTTGCAACGATTGCTAATGAGTAATAAAGATTTAGTTTAAAAATCTAAATTCATTCATTCGTTCCATCTTTCTCTGCTCCACATTGCTTGGCTGCCAAAAATCTGTCAACCTAGTAGTCATTCATTGGCAGCTCAATAGGAAATTTCAAATTGTGCTAAGAAGTCATGAGGAAGTCGTACAAACTGACATTCCCGCGAACTTTAGTCGTGTAATCTGACATCCTCACCACAGCGTCATCTAAAAAGTGCATTCAGTAAGTGGGACCTTCAAGTGACGCTGTGTGATGTCAGCCCCCTTATGTGACGCGATGAACCGCAACCTGAGTCATTCCGATGGTTTTCACTCATATCAGTTTGAATGTTCTTTCTTTTCTTTCTTTCTTTCTTTCTTTCTTTCTTTCTTTACTTCTTCAAACCAGCATTTGCACAGCCCTTTATAAAGTACCAAGGCAAGCCAGCATCTGACCTGGAGAGGACACCCAGTGCCCATAATGTCCTGTAACACACTGACCTCTGTGTACACCAGCACTCCACAAGGAGTATTGATGAAAAGGGACTGATGCGCTGTGGTGGAATAAAGTAAATATTTAGGGCATCGCAATGAAAATGGCCCACTTTGGTGAAGAGCAAGAGGTGGCCACAGTCAAAAGTCATAACTGAATGATAGTGTACTGGCACAACAATGGTGGCCGCACGAAATGTTTTACTGCAGTAGTAACTGAACATAAAACGAAGAAAGATGGGAAAGAACTTCTCCCTGGTGACAAATAAAGTTCTATCTATCTATCTATCTATCTATCTATCTATCTATCTATCTATCTATCTATCTATCTATCTATCTATCTATTATATAGTGCCTTTCACATCTATCTATCTATCTATCTATCTATTTATCTATCTATCTATCTATCTATCTATCTATCTATCTATCTATCTATCTATTATATAGTGCCTTTCACATCTATCTACTGTATATATCTATCTTTTATATAGCGCCTTTCACATCTATCTGTCTATCTATCTATCTATCCGCCGATGTTGTTTCATGGTGAATCCACAGACGTTGTCCACTGTGATTGTTCCATAATCGACTATTGGGACTCTGATTCCTCCTTTGCCTTACAAAGGGCCTTTCAACATTGTGTTTTACTTATTTAATAACTGGAAGGCGTAAATTAATTTGAAATTCCCAATCCTGCTGATCATTTGCCCACAGCCTTGTAGAGGATATTCTCGGCTCTGCAAACCAAACATTGTGTGTGAAAGAAGCTCCTTGAAGGTGTGGCGTCCTTCCAGTGGCGGGTTTGTCGATGTAAAATGAAGCACAAGACACAGAGAACACACACACAGGCAGGCACACAGCCCTTAACTGTAAATAAAAGCTGACGTGCTGACTGATAAGGCGAGGAGAGAGCTGCCTCTCTGCCATTAAATCTCTCCCAAACCAGCCCCATGGCTCCTTGACCCTCACTAAAGCCTGTCAGTGCAGGTCTGGCTTTGCAAATGTACCGTTATAATTTATTAGAACCCTTAGCAGCGTTTACACATTTTTCAAAGCTCCCTTTTTTTTTTCTCTGATCTCAGATCCTCCCACGACATGCAGACAGATCAGAAAGCTTCCACCCAAAATGAAGTCCCAGCCATTGTCCTTCTCCTTTGTCCTCTTTATTTATGCTAATCTATGCAGAGCTCAAGAAGGGCTCTTCAAAATGAAAGGAACAGCAGTGTGTGGCGGCAGGGTTAACCCTCCAGTCAGAGACAAACTCATTCCTCCGAGGGGCTCCCACATAACTCTAAAATGGAATGGCACTGGTGGGTAACCGAGACATACTGTACACACCTCCTACCTACAGCAATTTACTTTTGTACATTCACACTGGTGGAGTTTCCTCAGTAGGGCTCCATTCTGGAAATGTTGCAGGGATAATTTCGAAGAAAAGAGTCAGGAAGTAAGGGGATGAAGAAACATGGAGCTCCTGGAGTCCATATGGACAGAAGAAAGGGACTGGACAGATTAGGACTTATTCTTCTTTCAGCTGCTCCTGTTAGAGGTTGCCACAGCGGATCATCTCCTACCATATCTTTCTGTCCTCTCCATCTTGTTCTGTTACACCCATCACCTGCATGTCCTCTTGAACACTAAAAGTGAAGACTGTTAACACAGGACTCCACTTGGAGTATGTGAGATTCAGGCCATGTTAAATAATGAAAGCTTGAGGAGATCCTCATTTACTGAGCATCTGTTGGAGACCAGGAGCAGAATATGTGAGGGAGGACAGTACAGCACATTGTAGGTGTGGGACACATGAGGCAGGACAGGGTGTTGTATGCTGAAGATGACTAAGCAGAAGAGGTATCTTGTCATGCATGGGTGCCAGAAGATCGCCCTTCTGGACTCTGTTAAGGTATGCAATGCTACCCCGGGACTACAGGGGGCGCAGTCACTAACAGTGTCTGCTTTTTTATTTCTACAGCACTGAGAAAAATGCCTCATGATGGGCAACTGAACTCCACCCACAGCTGCCCAGAAGCCCCATCCCTTTGAACTGGGACGCTATAAAACTGAGACGTTCCTAGAGGAATGTCAAAACTCCCTTGGACTGACTGGCACAGACAGGTTGGGCCTAGCTGGCCAAAATGGCGTTTGAGAAGCCTAGTTTCTAGTTTGACTTTTTTCTTTTGGAAAATTGCCTCAAATGGGGTGGCCCGGTTGGCACCCCAACTTTTCTATGGGACTCCAGTCACCCTCCCATTCAACAAAATCTATTAAAGTAGAAAGTAAGAAACAGATGAAACGTAGTGATGGGGACAACATGTGGACAACACCTCACAGCTGTTAATGAAGATACACGTACTGCAAAATCACCGTAAACCTGACCAAAAGGTGGAGAGGGGCCAGTGCACCCTGGTCATCAGAACTACAACTTTAACTGTTACAATTCACCATAAAAGAGCCCTTAGTGACACCCACTGTGGATGCCAAGGAGGTTTATCTTCTCTAGGAATGCTGTGAAGTGGCCACAGCTCAAGTGGAATGTTAATGGAGATTTATGATGTCGAGGTTTGTTTATGTCAATAAAACTGGAATTCCTGTGTGTTAAATGTAATGTATGTGTTTACATATAAAAATGTTAAACAGTTTAGCTATGCGGTTACTATATTATAGTTGTAAATATGGAAGTGCGTCGAGCCCAGAAGTGGACTTTTGCAATGAGACTACAAATGGAGTATTGTGATTTGAACACTGTGTATTTGAATTCAAGTTATTTTCTTTACTTCAGATTTTATATTTACATAGCCAACTGTTACTGCCCTGTCTGTATCTTGTATATAAACGTCTATGCGTGGAAGTGTGTGTGTCTGTCCGGCCCGGAAGTGACAGGTGGAGTCAGGGTAAGGGCTCTGCCTCTGAGGGAACAGAGAACTTGCTTAGCTGCTAATACAGAAACGAGGCGAGCACGTCGGCAAAACGAAACCTCCGAGGAGAGAGAAACTCGATTAGCTGCTAATACAAAAATGAGGTGAGCACATCGGCAAAACGAAACCTCAAAAGAAAAACAAAGCCGCTTAGCCGCTAATACAGAAATGAGGTGAGCACATCAGCAAATGGAAACCTCCGAAGAAAGACAAACTCAATTAACTGCAAATACAGAAGCGAGGTGAGCACATTGGCAAAACGGCATCCCTTTTACTTTTCCTCCTGCCGCTAATACACAAGTGAGGTAACCATGTCGGCAAAAATGAAACCTCCAAAGAAAGACAAAGTCACTTAGCCGCTAATACAGAAGGGAGGCAAGCACATCAGCAAAGCAAAACCTCCTAGGAGAGAGATACCCAGAGTAGTTCCTTTCAATTGCCTGACATCTCTACGTTTCAATTTTTTTCGGACGATTTCAATAGTTTCTAGGACCCCGGGCTTTTTACAGCACAGGCTTACACAGCTAATATATACAGTATATACCAGTAACGGCGAAGTGAATACGCTTGACTTGGCCATTCCTAGTTTTCATCCTCCTTCTCTGTACGTTTAGCATTCGTTTGCTCAGAGGTTGATGTGCTGAGTTGATTCTACAATAAAATAAAATAAAAATAAAAAGAGGAATAAAAATCATCACCCTGAAAGCGGACAGTAGAATATATATGTAGTATATGTGAACCAAATTTCAGGTCAGTAGGTCAGATGGTTTGCGAGCTACAGGTGATTTAAAATCCTGGCCAGACAAATGGACAGCTACGATAGCATATCATATCATATAAGAAGATATATATATAAATGTCCATTATCCACCCCATTATATCGCAACTACAAGGTCACAGGGCAATAGGCAGGAACAAATCCTGGGCACTGCGGGGCACACACACAAACACACACCCACACACCAAGCACACACTAGGGACAATTTAGGATCACCAATGCACCTAACCTGCATGCAGACACGGGCAGAACATGCAAACTCCACACAGGGAGGGCCTGGGAAGTGAACCCCAGTCTCCTAACTGTGAGGCAGCAGCGTTACTCACTGCGCCACCATGCCGTCCTATATATATATATATATATATAAAATCCAATGTCTGTCTGGCACGAGAGAACTACTTAACGGATTTAGATTGGGTTTTTGTCTATAATTTGCTTGAACATTCCAGTTGATTTTGCGACCCTCATCGGTTGTGGCACCGATTTATTTGCAAAATCCAAGACAGTGGAGGGGGAGGCAGGATCTCAGGAGTAGGGAGCCAGCGGGGCCCTCCTGACTCACGCACCAGCCTCCGTTCAAGTCGGTCTACGTCTCGCCATGTGTTGGAGCGCACCTTGCCTCCGCTTAGCTAGTGATACCTGTTTGTTCAACAGACATTATCATCTAGAGATTGTTAAGGAGTACCATTTGATGTTTTTGAGAGAGAGTGGTTTGGAGGGCAGCTGCTAAATGGTCACAGATATCACAGCCATGTGCTCTTCTCCCCACATCAGTGCTGACCACGGTGAGATACAGTGGCAACATTTGACATACCTAAACGTCCTCCGAGAGCAATTTCTTCCAACCATCCAAGAAGAGTTTGGTGACCAACAATGCCTTTTCCAGCATGATGGAGCACCGGGCCATATGGAAAAAAGTGAGAACTAAGTGGCTCGGGGAACAAAACATCAAACTTTTTGTCCATGGCCAGGAAACTCTCCATTGAGAACTTGTGGTCAATCCTCAATCGGCGGGTGAACAAATAAAAACCCACAAATTCTGACAAACTCCAAGCATTGATTATCAAGAATGGGCTGCCATCAGTCAGGATTGGGCCCAGAAGTTGACTGACAGACAGCCTGCCAGGGCGAATTGCAGAGGTCTTGAAAAAGAAAGAAGGACCTACACTACAAATATTGACTCTTTGCATAAACTTCATGTAATCTATACATATAAAGGAGAGCTGGGATCCGAGAGACTGTGTTTGTGTGTTTGTGGAGGGATGGAGAGTTAAGGCGGGTGGGGGAGTCACGTCATCATCTCCCCTCCCATTCACTTCATTTCGCTCCGAGCTGAGCTCCGCAGCTGACGCGGTCTTACCTTTTAGTCCTCTCCCTTTTACTGACTTACTGTTTACTAGACGCAGTACTTACTGAACAGTTTTTTTCCTTTAGTATTTCTACTTAGTGTTTCTTAGTGTTTAGTAGACGCGGTGTGCCAGTGTTCCCGGCGGTGTTGCGGTTTACTGTTACTTTCTACTTCGTTTTTGTACTTTAGTGTTTAGTAGACTTTTACTTTATCTCATTTACTGTTGTTTTTTACTGTTGTTCCTGGCGTTGTTGCCCTTTTTTACTTTATCTCATTTAGTGTTTGGTAGACTTTTACTTTATCTCATTTACTGTTGTTCACGGCGGTGTTGCCGTTTTTCCCGTCTCTATTTTTTATGTAGCATGTTCATGAATTAGTCATAGAGGAAATTTATATACTGCGGTGGGTTGGCACCCTGCCCGGGATTGGTTCCGGCCTTGTGCCCTGTGTTGGCTGGGATTGGATCCAGCGGACCCCCGTGACCCTGTGTTCGGATTCAGCGGGTTGGAAAATGGATGGATGGATGGATGAAAAATGTATATATTTTGGCTCCAGGAGGACAAACCAAAAATGTTGTATATAAAGAATCTTTATAAGTCGCATGTAGATGCATAATTATTCCAACTACAGCGGCTGCAGCGAAGCGCACGTGGTCTGCTAGTTGTCAATAAAAGCCTTTGAAACTTATGAAATCCTTGTTATTAAACTTCAGTACACCATAGAAACATCTGACAAAAAAATCTAAAAACACTGAAGGAGCAAACTTTGTGAAAACCAAACACTTGTGTCACTCTCAAAACCTTTGGCCACGACTGTAGTACTAGGGTGTTCAACTGCGTTAGTCATTACGGAAGTAATGAGACGTCAAGCAAAAGGACACCTTTTATTGGCTAACTAAAAAGATTACAATATGCAAGCTTTCGAGACAACTTAGTACCCTTCTCCAAGCAAGATGTCATGTTTACACGTGATGATTACATCTTACCTGAAGAAGGGGCCCAAGTTGCCTTGAAAGCTTGCATATTGTAATTTTTCTAGTTCACCAATAAATGGTGTCCTTTTGCTTGACTTCTCACTAATTTCTGTGTAAAACTGTATGACCGGGTGTGCATACGAGTTGTTCAAGCTGTGTGCATGCGTGTGTCTGTCTTTGGGTCACCCACAGTATGTACTTCTATGAACACCTGAGCATGCTGGTATACATGTGCAGTGGATATCCGTATGTGTGTGTGTGTGTGTTTGTGTTGGTGGTACACGTCAGTGTTTTCTTTTACCACATTACATTCCCAGAGTTTTGATTGGTGATCATTTCTCTCCAGTGAGCCGAGTTATCATTTTTAACCATAAGACAGCCATGCCTGTTAGATGACCGGGTTATATACTGTAAAGTGACCGATGCAGCACTACACGCGTTGCACTGCACTGGCATCCCATCCAGGACTGGCTGTTGCTTTATGACCATGCTGCTGAGAAGTCAATCAAATTAAGACAATAATGGCGCTTTTCCACTGCATAGTACGGCACGACACGGTTCAGTTCAGCTCACTTTTGGGGGGTTTTCCACTGGGAACAGTACCTGGTCCTTTTTTTAGTACCACCTCAGCCGAGGTTCCAAGCGCCGAACCGTTACCAAAATGTGACGTGTAAACTCTGCTGGTCACTGATTGGCCGGAGAAAATCGTCATTACTGCGTCACTGGCTATTCTTTTCTTTAAAGGTACACACACACGGAAGTTTGTGTCCCGTCTCTCCATCGCTGGACGCAGTTTGTTGCATAAGTGGATGAATGTTTCTTCAGACATTCGAAAGTTCTCCAGCCACTGAGTGTTTGTAAAACCGGGAACAATCACATCCCACCACTCTGAAGCACGGTTAAATGTCCAAACAGATGGTCTGTTGCGACTTTTTTGCAAAATGTGGAAGATGTGTAATATACAGAATCAGCATTTTAATGTTACACTGGCAGTTAAGTTCATTTTATGCTTTGCAACAGTGATAAAAGTTAGCTAGTGATGTGCTTTTTTTAGATGCTTACCCTTACGCGTCGTCGAGCTAATGTGTTGTCGTTGTCTGCGTGTTGTTGTAAAAGTTCCACGGTGTCACGGCAGTAGAGGCGGCGCAACTATAACGACACGTGAATAATCCCGCCCACTCTAAAGCGGTACTAAACTGCAGTCGAAACGCAAACCGAGCCGAACTGAGCCGAACCAAGGTGAGCTGTACTGAACCGTGCTGTGCCGTACTATGCAGTGGAAAAGCGCCTCTAGTGGGTTAGGACACTAAATGGATGGGGCGTCACGCTACAGCTGAATGTCAAACTGACACCACAGGAATGGGATTCTAATCCACGGTCCACGAGTTTGTCACCCAGTCGTCAAGGCTCCCTCCTAGGCACACTTTACACACATTTCATCTTTTCCTCCTCGCCTTTTTGAAATTGAAATGAGGCTATTTGGTGGCAATTTACACCTAATCAAGGTGACATGGTATGACAGAATCTCTCTAAATGTGTACATATATTATCATTTTCCCTGAGGAGCATACATGTGCTTTTTTCCAGTAAATGTTTTCAAGTAAAATGAAAAAAAAAATTAAATAAACCAGCATATCATCTAAAGTTATCTTCATATCTTAGGAAAATGTCTTCATTTTTGTGAATGACAAGCAAATAAAATGAAACTGCCGCTCATTACACCCAGGATACACATTCCCAAGTGAATAAGGCCGGCATCTGCCTGAAACTCAGACACGTAGATGATCAACAGCGGCCGCCGCTTTTCAGACTCACAAAGCCGTACCGTCAGATGGTCGGGGGGCTACAGACACCCTGGGAGGAAGACACAACTCCAGACAGGACATCAAGAATTACAAGGAATCAGCACTTAAACTTTATAATCTGAATCTTCTGATCAAATCCCCTACATTTTTATTACTGGCAATTCCAACCCTGCAACGTCCCTTACTTGCGAAAACGACTTTGACAACATTAAAAGCTCTAAAGCGTCAG
The DNA here is from genome assembly GCF_016835505.1 of Polypterus senegalus. Taxonomy (NCBI): domain Eukaryota; kingdom Metazoa; phylum Chordata; class Cladistia; order Polypteriformes; family Polypteridae; genus Polypterus; species Polypterus senegalus. The sequence continues at coordinate 299,102,138 of NC_053155.1, forward strand.
GTAACATTTACGACCTCCACTCAGAGATTTCCTTGACGTGTTTCTAAAGTGAGCTCCTGCTGACATCCTCCACAGATTCCTGCGCGCTTCACTGAACTGAAGGCTCAAACAAGAAGAGCCTGGCGATTTGATCCGACTTACAGTTGATGCAACAGTGCATACATAAGAAATTAATGAATAATTCCTATGACACGTGAGGCCTATAATCCTTGAAAAAATGAAAGGAGGGGTTTAATAGAAGCTTTTATTATACTTTTATCACAATTCTAAAAATAGTACTATATAATAGATAGATAGATAGATAGATAGATAGATAGATAGATAGATAGATAGATAGATAGATAGATAGATAGAAAAGGCACTATATAATAGATAGATAGATAGATAGATAGATAGATAGATAGATAGATAGATAGATAGATAGATAGATAGATAGATAGATAGATAGATAGATTCATATGAAAACGTTTGGGATACCAGTGGTATGTCTTTCATTTCCCAGGCACATCTGAGTACTGGGGTGTTTTCTGAAGTATTTAGTTGTATGAAATTAAATCAAATGTGAAAAACTGGCTGTGCAGCCTTGAACTTCATAGACAGGTGTGTCCAATCATGAGTGGTAAAAGGTATTTAAGGTGGTCAATTGCAAGTTGTGCTTCCTTCCCTTTGACTCTCCTCTGTAGAGTGACAGACAGCATGGGATCCTCAAAGCAACTCTCAAAAGATCTGAAAACTAAGATTGTTGAGTCTCATGGTTTAGGGGAAGACTACAAAAAGCGATCTCAGAGGTTTAAGCTGTCAGTTTCAACTGTAAGGAATGTAATCAGGAAATGGAAGGCCACAGGCGCAGTTGCTGTTAAACTCAGCAGGTCTGGCAGGCCAAGAAAAATACAGGAGCGGCATATGCGCGGGATTGTGAGAATGATTACAGATAACCCACAGGTGACCTCTAAAGACCTGCAAGAACATCTTGCTGCAGATGTTGTATCTGTACATCGTTCTACAATTCAGTGCAATTTGCACAAAGAACATCTGTATGGCAGGGTGGTGATGAGAAAGAAGCCCTTTCTGCACTCAGGCCACAAACAGAGTCACTTGTTGTATGCAAACGCTCATTTAGACAAGCCAGATTCATTTTGGAACAAAGTGCTTTGGATTTATGAGACAAAAATTGAGTTATTTGGTCATAGCAAAAAGCGCTTTGCATGGTAGAAGAACACCACCGCATTCCAAGAAAAACTGCTGCTACTTACTGTCAAATTTGGTGGAGGTTCCATCATGCTGTGGGGCTGTGTGGCTAGTTCAGGGACTGGGGCCCTTGTTAAAGTTGAGGGTCGTATAAATTCAACCCAATATCAACAAATTCTTCAGGATAATGTTCAAGCATCAGTCACAAAGTTGAAGTTACGCAGGGGTTAGATATTCCAACAAGACAATGACCCAAAACACAGTTGGAAATCTGTAAAGGCATTCGTGCAGAGAGAGAAGTCAAATGTTCTGGAATGGCCGTCACAGTCCCCTGACTTGAATATCATCGAAAATCTATTGGATGATTTGAAGCAGGCTGTCCATGCTCGGCAATAATCAATCAAAATGAACTGTTTTTTTAAATGGAAGACGTTTGGAACAACCACAACTCTTTTTAGAGCTGGTCACCCAGCCACACCGAGCAATCGTGGGAGAACTGCCTTGGCAAGGGAGGTGACCAAGAACCTGAAGGTCACTCAGACTGAGCTCCAGGGAACCCGTGTGGTGAAAGAAAAAACTTCCAGAAGGGCAACCACGACTGTAACACTCCACCGTTCTAGGCTTAATGGTAGAGTGGTCTGACGACACATGAAAGCCCACTTGGAGTTTACAACAATGGCATCTAAAGGACTCTCAAAGTGAGATCTCTATCTTCATCTCACTTTGTCATTGTAACTGTCAAAGCAGACATTCCATTTAAAAAAAATGAATGCAAAATTTCAAAAATCCTGTTTTTGTGTCATTTCTGGATATTGAATATTGAATGATGAGGGGAAAAAATGAATTTAGATGATCTGAGCACAAGGCTGATCAATAAAATGTGACGCACCTCAGCCAAATTCCAATGGTCATAGCACATGGTCTGAATACTTGTGTCAGTATGATATTTGCATTTTCTTATTTTGAGTAAATTAGCAGAACTTCGAAAAATCCTATTTTTGCTTTACCATTCGTGGGATACTGAATGTTGTTTGACACGGAAAAAAAATCATTTAAACGATTTAGCGTAAGGGTGCAATATAACAAAATGTGAAAAAAGTGAAGGGGTCTGAATTCTTTCTGAATCCCCTGCAAATGTTGTAGATTTCTTTTGTTTAATTCTTGGCATGATTGGCACAGCGTTAACAGCTGCCAAAGTTCAAATTCAGGCCTATCCACTCTGAGTATCCACTATGCATGTTCTCCCAGGATCCGTCTTCTCGTTCGTTCCCACAACTCCGAACTGACCTGGGGCCTCATGTATAAATGATGCGTACGCACAGAAATGTTGCGTAAGAACTTTTCCACATTCAAATCGCAATGTATAAAATCTACACTTGCCGTAAAGCCACGCACTTTTCCACAGTACCTCATACCTTGTCATACGCAAGTTCTCTGCTCGGTTTTGCAGACTGGCGGCACCCAGCGTCAAAGCAGTGCTACTGTTCCTGTGTGGTTACACCTTATTTACCTGACGCGGCTTTATAAATACACTGAAACTAACCGCATATTGTTTATTAGCGTAATGCATCTGATTGTAATTAACTTGTAACAATATAATGGTCCACAGAATGGTCAAACTATTCTTAATACCATAACTGCTTTAGCGTTGTTACTCTCACTGCACCTTCTTCTTCTTCTTTCAGCTGCTCCCATTAAGGGTTGCCACAGCGGATCATCTTTTTCCATATTACTGTCACTGCACCACTCGGAGTATTTATATCACTGTATCTGAGTGGGGAATCACAGCAGCAGCTGATCGGAAAGAGAATTATCGATATACAGCTTCAAGCACACGCTGCCTCAGCCACGGCAAAACGCTTCAGAGACTTTCCTGTACGGACCTTGCGGTTCAGAAACAGTTTCATCCCAAGAACTATAAACAGTCAATCAGTCCACCAAGTGCTCCTTGTAGAACTATTTGTACTTATAAATACAATCACCTCACTGTAAACTTGCACTACAGTTATAATATCGCACAACCTGCGCCACTTTATAAAGCGTGTATTTACATATGATGATGATATCATTTTTAAGATGAAATGCAGTAAAATATGTTGATTATATTATATAGATAAAACTTTAACTTCATTTAAATAATCTGTATTGTTAATAATTAAACATGTGAGGACACAGTTCTGCAGCGCTAGCTATTTCACGGATTGATCCTACCTTGTGCTGTATTCTTTCTGGGGCTGACGCGACACTAGAAGGATAGATGGATAGAATAATTAAACATGTACTACAAAGATATTTCAATGTTCCTTAAAAGATTTCAAGAATCGTCGTTGTAAGCTTACAGATGGCTTAACGTCTATTACAGAGCTGATTGTGTGGCGATTGGGTATTTGGAGAAAGAAAAGTAAGGACAGGAATTGGAGGTTAGTGTGTTTGAAAGAGACAGTACTGCTGCAATAATTTCATCGAAGGTCGCGCACAGTCATGCACCGTATTCCCCTGTTTAATAACGTGCTCCTATCATCATGAAAAAGATATCACGTATACATCTCAGTATTTTAATTATTCAGAAAGCTGTAATATCATGAATGTAATGGATTCTGTGTCCTGTCGGAGGAAGAGAAAGCAGAAACACGGAAACAAATAGTACAAAGAGCAAAAGATCAAATACAAAACAAAGCATTTAACGTGCTACTTTAATTACGATGTGATTTGAGAAACTGGTTAATTAGACGATTTTAAGACAAAGTTTATGATGTTCTACTTTAATGACAAAACAAACTACATAATTGAAGTGGAAATTTCAAGACTGATGTTGACATTTCGTGCTTTTTTCCCACTGTGTGCCTTTTTTTTTCCTCTGTACCCTAATAAGCTTTCATATGACACTCAGACAGTGGGCTACAACTCACCTTTTCATGGCAACTTTGATATGTGACAACTTCTTTTTTATTTTGGGCACTGTGCGACTATGTCAGTCGATCAGCTTCCTTTTGTTGTTTATACCACTGTTTAAACCAACAAATAGTACGTTTTTCCTTTGCCTCCACTTGGTATTCGCTGAAATTCTTCCATTTTCCCCCATGCTTTTTCCATTGTCTTTTTACAGAAGGCTGAACTTAAGGGCGATTTATATTGATTTGTATATTCATAGAGGCATAATTCTGGGAGGAGTTGGGGGCGGGACAGAAGGCGCGTGCACGAGCGTTACTTTTCACGCTGACCGGGATTTATGTAGCAGAAGAACACGGAAGTTGGAGTACGCACAGATTCCTGCATCTGGATTTTTCTGTGTGTAAGCACATTTCGGCTTTTGTGCTTACGTCATTTTAAAGTGCGAATTCTATGCACGGCGTTATGCATGAAGCCCCTGGCCTCAGGGAGTGTGTGTGTGTGAGCGTGACGAGAACATTGAAACAATCTGGATGAGAGCAGGCCATTCAGACTAAGAAAACTCGCAGGTCCTATCCCACTTAATTCTTCTAAAATATTGTCAAGTCGAGTTTTGAAAGTCCCTAAAGTTCTACTGTCTGCTACTTGGTCAATTATTCCATGTATAAATGAATTATTCCTATAAATATCGGGGAGTGCAGCTGGATGACAAATTGGACTGGACTGCCAATACTGATGCTCTATGCAAGAGAGGAAAGAGCTGAATATACTTCCTAAGAAGGCTGGCATCCCTCAACATCTGCAATAAGATGCTGCAGATGTTCTATCAGACGGTTGTGGCGAGCGCCTTCTTCTACACGAGGGTGTGCTGGGGAGGCAGCATATAGAAGAGGGACACCTCATGCCTGGACAAACTGGTGAGGAAGGCAGGCTCTATTTTAGGCAGATGGACAGTTTGACATCCGTGGCAGAGCGACGGGCGCTGAGCAGGCTCCTGTCAATCATCCGAACACTCTAGATGAGAACAGGCCATTCAGCCCAACAAAGCTCGCCAGTCCTATCCACTTGTTTCCTCCAAGAAAACATCAAGTCAAGTTTTGAAAGTCCCTAATGTCTTACTGTCTACCACACTACTTGGTAGCTTATTCCAAGTGTCTATCGTTCTTTGTGTAAAGAAAAACTTCCTAATGTTTGTGCGTAATTTACCCTTAACAAGTTTCCAACTGTGTCCCCGTGTTCTTGAGGTTCCACGCACCATCACTCTCTGCTTCCTGTGTCTGAACCAATTCTGCACCCATCTAAAAACATCACCCTGAACTCCCACTTCTTTTAACTTGATGCCCAACCTCTCATGTGGCACTTTATCAATCCTGGAGAATCCACTGCATCCACTGAACAGGATCATCTCCAAACTGAGGAGCAGCTTCAGAGACAGACTGCTGTCACCGTCCTGCTCCACTGACAGACTGAGGAGACCCCACACTATGCGACTCTTCAGTTCCACCCGGGGGGTAAACGTTAACATTATTCAAAGTTATTGTCTGTTATACCTGCATTTTTATCACTCTTTAATTTAATATTGTTTTTTATCAGTATGCTGCTGCTGGAGTATGTGATCTATCTATCTATGTGTCTTTGTCTCTCTGTGTAAAGAAAAACTCCCTAATGTTTGAGTGAAATTTACCCTTAACAAGTTTCCACCCGTGTTCTTGATGAACTCATTTTAAAATCACAGTCTCAATCCACTGTGCTAATTCCCTTCACAATTTTAAATACTTCAGTCACGTCTTCTCTTAATCTTCTTTTGCTTAAACTGTAAAGGCTCAGCTCTTTTAATTTTTCTTCATAATTCTTCCCCTGTAGCCCTGGAATCAGCCTCGTCACTCTTCTCCTGACCTTTTCTAGTGCTGCTATGTCCTTTTTGTAGCCTGGAGACCAGAACTGCACACAGTACTCAAGATGAGGCCTCACCAGTGCGTTATAAAGGTTGAGCAGAACCTCCTTGGACTTGTACTCCACACCTCTATATAACCTGACATTCTGTTAGCCTTCTTAATGGCTTCTGAACACTGTCTGGAGGTTGATAGCGTCAAGACCACTACGACTCCTCTATCCTTCTCATGAGGTGTACTCTCGATTTCCAGACCTCTCATTGTGTATTCAAACCTCACATTTTTACTTCCTACATGTTATACTTTACATTTATTAACATTAAGCTTCATCTGCCACAAATCTGCCCAAGCCTGTGTGCTGTCCACGAGATGATTCAACGGATTCCAAATTATCTGCCACTCCACCTATCTTGTTATCTTATGCAAACTTAACCAGCTTGTTACTTCTATTCCGATTAAAATCATTTATATATATTAAAAATAGCAACCGACCCCTTCTGGATGCTGCTCTTAACATCGGCCAATTCTGATAAGGACTAGTGCATCTTCAGGTAAAATGGTATCCCATTTAGGGGTCTCCAGCTCCCTTCATCACTAAAACAGGCCTACACAACCTGACAAAATGAACAGTTGAGTTTCTAATTATTACAATATAATATTCTCAAATCTGTGTTATCCAAATCTTGGTTGTGGTAGAGCTGGGCAAGACAGGAATGCCAATCCATCTCGGTGCCCATTTGTGTATACAAGCACAAAGGGTTATTTGGCATCACCAGTTAACCAAAAGAATATATTTGGTTGGATCAAACTAAGACCAGCATCACATCTGAAGGAAACCAGACAGCACCCATCAGCTGTGCAGTACCACTCCAACAGTGAAGTATGGTGGTGGGCACATCATGCTAGGCGCTGGCACCTGTGTTCCTCTTACTTTGTCAATTTAACTGTAAAAGCAGATGAAAATGTCAGATAATCAATAATCTGGATGACATTCTTCCCCTTTTTCCATTGCACGCCTTGACAAGGTGGCCCAGAGGTTAGTGTAGGTTCCTCACTGCTGCCTGTGATAAGAGTGGTCCGTGGTGGGGTATGATTTTTATTAAATAAATGGGGGTCCCCGAGCGTGCAGGCTCTGAACAGGTGCAGGTACAGGTGTGAAAGGTTGATTGGGATGTTTGGCTGATCACGCACTCATGTGCAAAAGTAAGCAGGTCGGTCACCTCGGAGAAGGGAGAGGACAGCACCAGCGCCCAATCAGTGTTACAAAGATGAAAAAAGGGGGATCAAGAAAAGAATGAGACCAATTAGGAAAACAGGATAAAGGAAAGAACAGAAAGGCAGGAACGGGAATATGAGAGGGGAAGCAGGAGGACGGGAATGTGAGCCCCGTGAGAGGAGTGTATGGTGAGATGCTCAAGAAAGGGGGCAGAGGGGCCGATCGTGCTGAGCACCCCATGGAGCAGGAGTGACCAAGTGCTCCAGGAGGCCCCCACAGAAGCCCAATGTTCTGTGACATGGAGGGAGTGAGGAGCAAAGCTCGGTATGGTGCCCTGTGAATGCCAAGAGAGGCTGTGCAGGATAGAAGGGTTGTCTGGGCCTGTTGGTGGACGTTGGTTTGTCGAGTGAAGCACCGAAACCGGTGGTTGTAAAAGAAGGATAAGTTTGCCCTTGATATTAACCTTGTTTTAAAGGATTATTTATCGTTTGCATGAACTTTTTAACCTCCACTACTCACTTGATTTTATGGATTATTATTAATTTGTTTATTTATGCCAAATTGAAGCACTGCTGTTTTGGACACCGTTTGTTTTGTCACTAAACACTTGCACCAAACAAACTGTGGCTCATCCTTAGGTACGTTATTGACGGTTCTGGGTTCAAGTGGCCCTCGTGAAACGGCCAAGAAGCGTGGAGCCGACCCAAACCAATACACTGGACCTGGACCTCGGGCCCAGCCTTTATCCTGACTGGCACTCCATTCCGAAATGTGAGCCACCCTTGCCACCCTGATAGCAGCGTCCAAATTTTGGATTTCCAGTTGGACTGCCTAAGGAAGAATTAACTGAAGTTAATTCTGGAACACACTAGGGGTTAACTACCAGGCAGGCTGCCATCGCTGTAATTCTTTTATGAGAGTCTCTTCCATTGCATTATTTAAGAGCTTTTTAATGACAGGAGATCAAAAGTCTAACATTAGCAGAAGGGGAAGGCAGAAAGAGGAAAAAAAGCCTTCAATAGGATCTACAAAAGCCTAGGAGTGTGTGTGTGGGGGTCCTGCCCAGGGCTGGCTCCTGCCTTTCACCCCATACTCTGATACCCTGCAATGACACAGATAAAAAGATGGAGAGAAGATTACATAACGGCAAGGACTGTTTGATTTACACAGATTTTATCTCTGGATTTTAACTCATGGATCATCACAGGTCATGACTATTGACTATTCCGGGTTCAAGTGGATCCTGGAAGTGACCACAGGGTGTGGAGCAGTCCCGGACCATCACAGTTGATAGAACCAACCCTCAGATGTGGCAGATGACATCAACATGGAGAGTCAAAAATCCTAATGGCTTAATTTGAACCTCTGGCACCACCACAACTTACATTATCATACTGAATCTCTCAATTATAACCAAAAAATCTTGGGAGACGGGACTTTTTATCTTGTGACGAGACGTGATCTTTTGAAGTGACACTTTCCCATCCCATGGAGACGAGACTTTGTGCCAAGGGCCGGAAATAAAAGACAAAGAGTAGATGACAAAGTAGAATGTTGTAAAGAATTCAAAAACGTTGGCGCGATACACAAGCAGAGCAGGTTAGAGATAATGAAAGTACTAAAATTCAAAAGTCGCAAAAAATGACAGTAAAGATTGCATCAGTGCAAACAAACGGAAATGTTTACTGGGTGAAATAACAGAACAGCAAAAAGAGATTGAATATATTGTTCAGATTTAAACTTTAAGATCGTCTCATTCATGTTGCCATCAGGGAAAAAAAGTGTTTCTCCCCAATAAAGAGGTGTATTTGCAAGAATTAAAAGATTTATTGTTTGGTGAAAGTGAAATCCACAAATGCTGTCACGCTTGGGTCTCAGAGTTGCACAGATGCACAGGAGATTTTAAACGTAATTCAGACACTTCAAACAAACATAAGTCTCTTTCAGGAGTGAATCAAGCTCCGTGTGGAGTCGGAGGGGACTGTCCCATCTCTCAATTAAAAGAATAGAAAATCTTCCTCTTCATAGGGGCGCGCCTCGGGAGCGTGACACCCAACAGGAGCAGAGGATGTCTGGGGGAGAGGAGAGACAAGGCAGTGAGACAAAGAGTAGGATGGTTGCTGTACAGGCTTTTAAATGTTCGAAGCGCCGCACGAGATGCAAATCATTCGGCACAGCAGCAGCAGCAAGCCAGCAGCTGATCAAGCAAAGAGGAGGTAAAAAGAACAACTGTATTTGTTTCCTATTGTATTAACATTTAAGAGGGGGTTTCGGAGGAGCGACCACGTCTCCTTGGGGTGCGTTCAGCCCCCCTCCTGACAACACGAACGGCAGATGCAAGAAGCCGCTGGTGCATAGCCGAGGGGTAGGGTGAGGTTTGGCGAGCAAAACGAGCCCCTTAGTTTTTAAATAAAAAAAATTGATTACATTAAAAGACATATTGCCAGTAATCCTCCTCAAAATGCTCCCCCTTACTTCAAACTCACTGCTCTCATCATTCTTGCCACTTTCCGTAGCCGCTCTGGGAGTCCTCTTTCGCGAGGGTCTTCAGTCGTGGCTGTTTACTCCACGTGTTTTGCGAATGTCCTCCGAATGCTGCATCTCTCTGGCGCCATGTGGCTGAACACCTCTCTCTACGATTCTCTCTTTCCCCATTTCTTTGTCTCTTTCAAGTTCTTCTCCTCCTACACCTTTCTTCTTTTCCCTCACTTTCCTTTTTTCTTCTGTCTCTCTCCCAGCGAGGGCTTTAAATGACTGCGGCCATTACAGCAAAGTTACTTTCAGACTCTCCTGCCCTTGTCTCTCTTGTGGTCGGGAAAGTTTTCATTTGACAATTTTTACCCTTCTTGAACTTTCTATATCAACAGTTCTTCTGGCGCTGCTATCCACGCTGTACACTTCAAAAAGAGATGGATGGTGGGGTTGCTTCATGACACCATTTTTCCTGTCTACCTTTCCTCACTTTGCACTCCTGCATGGTGTGTGTGCGCCAGTTTACCAGTCAACTCTATTTTTTCTTCTCCCTTTTATTGACTTTCTGGTTAAATAGAAATCTCAGATAGGACGGGGTGGGTGGGAGAACCAGCCGGTGTACCTGGGGGTGTTTAGTGTCTGTTCCCAAAAATTTGTTATTATTGTTGGTTTCCCTTTGCTGTATTCCATTTTCATTTTATCAAGAAAAATAAATAAATAAATCAATAAATAAATAACGTATTCCCCACGTGCCTGTGATTGTCAGTCTCTGTGCACCGCATCCCAAACACATCAGGCTGGCTGAATTAGTGAGTGAATACAGAGATGAGGCCAAGGTGCTCTGGCGTTCCATCCAGGCTCACTCCCTGCATTGGACTCGATGTTTGCAGAATATACGTTGGCCTGGAACTGAAAGAAGTGTGTCTGGAATGAACACACTGTGCTGCACTTGTGTCCACTCTAAGGTGAAGCCATGCCTTGATCATCATGCTGTGGAGATGACTGGCCCTCCGAAACCTTGGACTGAAAAAATGGCTTCAAACAAACCTTAACTGTCAGTCCTTCCTCTCTCTGTAGCCAAACATGCACAACTAATAAAGACCAGAGGATAAAAAACAAACGGGTGTAGAAAGGAATTTGATTAAGGAACGTACAGCAGGAGGCAGGCGGTGCACCACAGGCACGATGGAGCTCTGCGGAGACTGCATGCCCTTCACGGCCATTTCCTTGCACTAAACAAGGAACACAAAATAAGACATCCGTGAAATGTTAGGTGGAACTACTAGTTACGATACTTCCCGTACTTCACGACTGTCAGACATCTCACGGTAATTTCTATATTCTCAACACTTTTAGTATAAGCCTCATACAATATTTAAAATACAGCCACATATACATACTGTGGATAAGAAAGACACTATAAAGACCCTAACAGCTATTCTGCTTAGCAATAAAGTTCAAAATCAAGTTCAAGATAGATAGATAGAGAGAAAGGCATCATATGAAACACATACACACATATAATGCATATATAGTCCAAATTTATACTCAAAACTTTAAGTAGATAGATAGATAGATAGATAGATAGATAGATAGATAGATAGATAGATAGATAGATAGATAGATAGATAGATAGATAGATAGATAGATACTTTATTAATCCCAAGGGGAAATTCACATAATCCAGCAGCAGTATACTGATATAAAGAAACAATATTAAATTAAATAGTAATAAAAATGAGAAAAAAAATGAAAAAAATTAAACTAAAATTAATGTTAGCATTTACCCCCCCTGGTGGAATTGAAGAGTCGCATAGTGTGGGGGAGGAACGATCTCCTCAGTCTATCAGTGGAGCAGGACGGTGACACAAGTCTGTCACTGAAGCTACTCCTCTGCCTGGAGATGACACTGTTCAGTGGATGCAGTGGATTCTTCATGATTGACAGGAGTTTGCTTAGTGCCCGTCACTCTGCCACAGATGTTAAACTGTCCAACTTTAATCCTACAATAGAGCCTGCCTTCTTAACAAGTTTGTCCAGGTGTGAGGCGTCTTTCATCTTTATGCTGCCACCCCAGCACACCACCGCGTAGAAGAGGGCACTCACCACAACCGTCTGGTAGAACATTTGCAGCATCTTACTGCAGATGTTGAAGGATGCCAACCTTCTCAGAAAGTATAGTCTGCTCTGACCTTTCTTACACAGAGCATCAGTATTGGCAGTCCAGTCCAATTTGTCATCCAGCTGCACTCCCAGATATTTAAAGGTCTGCACCCTCTGCACACAGTCACCTCTGATGATCACAGGGTCCATGAGGGGCCTGGGCCTCCTAAAATCCACCACCAGCTCCTTGGTCTTGCTGGTGTTAAGGTGTAAGTGGTTTGAGTCGCACCATTTAACAAAGTCTTTGATTAACTTTCTGTACTCCTCCTCCTGCCCACTCCTGATGCAGCCCACAATAGCAGTGTCATCAGCGAACTTTTGCACGTGGCAGGACTCCAAGTCGTATTGGAAGTCTGATGTATATAGATTGAACAGGACCGGAGAAAGTACAGTCCCCTGCGGCGCCGCTGTATTGCTGAACACAATGTCAGACCTGCAGTTCCCAAGACGCACATACTGAGGTCTGTCTCTAAGAGAGTCCACAATCCATGCCACCAGGTGTGAGTCTACTCCCATCTCAGTCAGCTTGTCCCTAAGGAGCAGAGGTTGGATGGTATTGAAGGCGCTAGAGAAGTCCAAAAACATAATTCTTACAGCACCACTGCCTCTGTCCAGGTGGGAGAGGGATCGGTGTAGCATATAGATGATGGCATCCTCCGCTCCCACCTTCTCCTGGTATGCGAACTGCAGAGGGTCGAGGGCATGGCGGACCTGTGGCCTCAGGTGTTGAAGCAGCAGCCGCTCCATGGTCATGTATATCCCTTGTATAAAATATTTAAAACAGACTGAGCAGAAAGGCACTATACGACAAACAATTAGGAAAAGCAATACACTGTAAAAAATATCAGGGCTACAATAGACAGTATATCTTATATATAAAAGTATACGCGTGGAAGTGCATGTGTCTGTCTGTCCAGCCCAGAAGTACGAGGCTACAGCATGAAGCTCAAAGAGCCAGCAAGGCGGCCCCAAGTTAACGAGTCAGAAGAAGAAAGAAGAACGAGGCTATAGCATGAAGCTGATCGGAAGTGACTCAGTCACCAAAGTGAAACAGCCAAGGAAAGACAAACTCGCTTAGCTGCTAACACACAAAGGAGGCGAGCACATCAGCAAAATGAAACCTCTGAGGAGAGAGAAACTCGCTTAGCCGCTGATAGACAAGGGGGGCGAGCACGTCGGCAAAATTAAACTGCCAACTCTGCATTCCAATTTTTTTTTTATGATTGCAATAGTTTCTAGGAGCCCGAGCTTTTGCAGGACAAGCGTACACAGCTACTGTAGTGTATATAAATGTATATAAATATATATACAGTGGTACCTCGGTATGCATCCTTAATCCGTTCCTGGTCCTTGGACTTACACTAAACAGGACGTATACCAAACAATTTTTTCCCATAAGAAATAAAGGTAAAATGATTAATCCGTTCCCATTGCTATTGGCATATTATACATTGATGGGGTTGTATAAAATAATTTAAACACTGCTTAATTGCTAAATTACACAAATACAAAAGCAATTAGATGAAATAAATGAAAATTTAACCTCACTTTATTTTTAATAACGTCTTTGTTTTTCACAATCGTAGATACCGTCGTTCTCGGCATACGGTATGCAGCAGCCAAGTCCCGGATACGCATGCCACCTTCATACTTTTCAACAATCAATTCAAATTTAAGCGAAAAAACACAATATCACATGAAAATTCACATTTAGTTATAGCACGGGTTGTTCACTGAATGCTAGCAACTGGCATACTGACGCACGTGGGCAGTCGTGGCTTTGTCTTCAGAGAGGTAAACAAGGGTAGCACGCGGTGTTCGAGCATGTGAGTCGTATTCCAAACAAAGGTCGTATATCAAGCAAAATTTTTCTTGTCTAAACAGGACGTATACCAAGTTGGACTTATTCCAAAGCGGACATATACCGAGGTAGCACTGTATGTATATATATATATATATATATAGTGAAGGAAACCGGGGCGTCTGCAGCCCCAACATAAACACGCCAAGAGTCCCAAGTTCAAATAAAAGATGGTTTATTCACCAAATCCTCAACAAGGAGTAAAAACACAAGTGTTCTCTCTCTCTCTCTCTCTACAAATCACAATTCCTTCCTCCATTATACTCTCGGCACCACACTGCCCTCTTCCAGTTCAGTGTCGCCTTCCTTCCTCCAAGCTCCGACTCATCTGGACAAGGGAATGCGATCCCTTTTATTAAGGACCCAGGAGTACTTCCAGTGCAAAAGCCACTGCCCGACGGAAGTATTTCCAGGTCATACGGAAGTCCCATTTTAGGGAGCATATCTCCCTGCAGCACCCCCTTGCAGAACCCAGGGACCCCAGCAGGACTGTGTCGCTGGACTACACTTCCCAGCATGCTCTACTGGTTTCATACTGGGCACTGATATGCTGCCATCTAACGTGCTGGGGGAGTAAAAAATCCCTAGTGACATCTTCCAGTTCCGGTGGGCAGTTCGTCCATCCCATCTGGCCCTCTCTTCTGGGTCTGATCCCTTTTTCCAGCCCAGCCGGGAAGCCTGTTTATCTGTTAGCAGCTTCCAGTCCGGGATGCCTGTCCAGCCCCTGTGGCATTTACAATATATATATTGTGAATGTAAGGGTCACATTCTCAGCTCGTCTAAGGTAAGCACTATCACTCCGGAACACCAGGGGGCACAATCACTAACTCTCGTATCTCTCTCTTATCACCCACACCCACTGAGGCCAACTGACCATACCCTTTTGGGTCCAAGAGCGAGGCACTCCTAAAAGGTGACATTTTATTCAGGGGATGACAGAGCTCCGACCCTGTGACTGGACATTCTCCAGAGCCTATCATTTTGAACCCAATGGCTAAACTTTGTTTTGTTAACATTTTGTACTATCAGGCACCTGTACTTTCAGGCTTTGCAAGTAAATGCGGTGGCCCAACTGGCACCTGAACATTTCTTTCAAGTCATGTCCTTCTATCGACTGATGACAATATCTATGTATATATACATAGATACATAGATACATATATATATATATATATATATATATATATATATATATATATATAAATGACAGACAGATAGATAAATAGACAGGTATGTAAGGCACTATAAGATAGATAGATAGATAGATAGATAGATAGATAGATAGATAGATAGATAGATAGATAGATAGATAGATAGATAGATAGATAGGAAAGGCACTATACAGTAAAAAAGACAGCTATCAAAAAAGCACTGTTTAAAATAATGTAAACAAGTAAAGTTAATCTTTTCCCATTTTATTAAATTAATTTCAAACAAGGTCTGTATGGTAAATTAGCACTGAAATGTTGCATCTATAAATTACATTTCTAAATGCAGCATTTAAAGAAAATCTAACAGGAGGCATCTGACTTTAAAAAGTAATTTTATATGAAATTACAAGTTTAAAAATATGGACCTGACTTTTCAAAACTCCTAAATATGTCCGCCATTCTTTTTAATTCTGACAAGTTGTGGCCTCTCGTTATCATGCATAGAAAATAAAGCACAGCCAATCCAGCGCTCTGGCAGCAGTGAAGCCAATCAACATGAAAGGGGCTGTGAGATGAAAGTGCAAGTGTAACGGGGAACAAGAACATGTCCACAGCATACATAATGAGGTCTCCTTGGAGCTCGCGGCCATATCCCAGGGGAATGAAGGACCCTCTGAAAGCACAAATGTGACACAAAGAGGCAGCACGGCTATCAAACAGAGCTCCTTCTGGAGTTTAGTACAAAAACAGGACTCAGTATGTGATGTTCAGTACCCCATATCATACTGTTTGACAGTTATTGGAGCTCATGTAAAACATACTTGAGAAATGAATTATTAAACAAAACAATAAAACTGCACATTAAAACAGTTTTGAAAGTCTCACTTGGTTTAAACATAAACAGGAGTCAAAGTAAACTTAATCACATACACATTAACTCCTTTACAAGGCTGAATATTTTGACTCACAAAGGGGCACCAGTACTCACAGTATTTACAGTATGTTCAAGATATAAAAAGAAACAGACGAAGTGTGCAGCATCCCAAGAATTAGAGCAGAATCAGCCCAGTACTCCAACTTCAGCGTCTCCGCTCAGTTTATGTCATATTTGTTTTCCCTACACCATTTCAATATCAGCAAAGAATCAATGGAACTTTAGAACAGAGGATGATGACAGTCATCTCCTCTGGCAGGATCAGTTGGCCGACCTCTGGCAATTAAACTCTTGGCTTTCAAAATGATGGAATAAACGTATGTCTATCTATCTATCTATCTATCTATCTATCTATCTATCTATCTATCTATCTATCTATCTATCTATCTATCTATTGTGGTCCCCGGCTGGGGCAGGAGCCCGGCCGGGACACCCAGGAAGACCAGAGGAGGGCTTGTGCCTCCTTCAGACCACGAGGGGGCGTCCGTCCTGGTTATGCTGGGGGCTTGGAAGCCCAACCCTGTAGGGGCCCGTGGCCACTGCCAGGCGGCGCCCAGGTGCCTGAGGAGAAGACTTTACGTGACGCCCGGAGAGCTGCCGGGAGGACAGCTGGCACTTCCGCCACGCTGGGGCGTGGCCAAGGAAGGAATGCCGGGAACACCTGGTGCTCATCCGGGAGTACTATATAAGGCCGCCTCCCTTCGGTCAGAGCGGAAGTCGGGTGGAAGAGGACGGAGCTAGCGGAAGGACTGGAGGCGGCCAGGAGAAAGGCAAAGGAACTGTGTGGCCTGGACTTGGGGGAATCGGTGCTGGAGGCACTGGGATTTTGTGAGTGCACGAAAAAGACTTTGTATATAGTGTAAATAAACGTGTGTTGGGTGAAATATGCTGTCCGTCTGTCTGTGCCCGGGCCGGCTTTCACACTATCTATCTATCTATCTATCTATCTATCTATCTATCTATCTATCTATCTATCTATCTATCTATCTAACTATCTATCTATCTATCATATAGTGCCTTTCATATCTATCTATCTATCTATCTATCTATCTATCTATCTATCTATCTATCTATCTGTGTATCTATAGTCACAGTTGCTGTCATTTATATGTCATTTCCTACCCACTTAATCCAGACTTGGGTCATTGGGGTTGGCTGGAGCCAATCACAGCTCACATAGGGCACAAGGTAGGAATGCCAGTCCATTGCAGATATATCTATATATATATATATATATATATATATATATATATATATATATATATATATATATATATATATATATATATATATATATATATATATAAATGAAATATTAATGCCTAGGGACATTATTCAATTTACCTTTCAATTTTGCCATTTGAATGCTTCCGGGGGTTTCACAGACAGTGTATCCGCCCCGAGGACAGTGCGCTGAATGACTTTGTTTCAAATTGAATGTTTTCTCCCTCCCTGGCTGACTGCATAAGGCAACATCAAGCATCATGTTAAGGAGACACCACGAGAATGTTAGCCATATCCGCTCTTCTCCCCGGCGTATCTGCCGGCACATGATTAACTCTCAATGGGGTCCGTGCCAGTAAACAGCAACCCCCACCCTATTCTAAGTGTACAGTGTCAGCATGGGAAATCAACAACAGTTTGGAAGCAAAGCGATAAAAAGAATGTGAAATTTCGCACATGCAGGTGTGTTAACTGATGTGCAAATGATCCTGTATTGCAGGAAAAAGAGTGTTGAGGAGGTGCTGATTGAACACGGACTGATGACAGGCAGCAGCGAACCTAAAACTCAGTCAGTCGGTTTAGGTGAGTAATGTTTTGAATTTACTTTTAGTGGAAAAGTTAGAATTAGGCAGGGACTCTTCTGAAGGGGGTAATCACTATCATGAGTTACTTTTTCCCAGTTTTTTCAGTTTTGGCTTCAGGAGGACAGCAGAGCCCCTTCATGTGCAGTTTAGATGAATTCAGTAACTGTTCTCAGTCCATCCATTTGCTGATCCCATTTCTTCCATTGGGGGAGAGCTAATCCCACGAGCATCGAGCGTCAGCCCACTACAGGGCACACTCAGGCGTTTAATAGGCACTGGGTAAGCTAGCATTCATGTTTGTAGACGAACAGGCAAAAAACACAAACTAAGTATCATAGTTCGGTTGCGGCACCGTTTTATTGACGCAAATCCAAGAGAGATGTTGTGAGCCGAGGGGAGGGGGAGGCGGGACCTCAGTAGCAGGGGGCTGGGCGGGGTCCTCCTCACTCACACGCCAGCCTCCGTTTGAGTCACGCTACCTCTCGCCACGTGTTGGAGCGCATCTTGCCTCTGCTTAGCTAGCGATACCCGTTTGTTCAACAGACATTATCATCTAGAGATTGTTAAGGAGTAACGTTTGTCGTTTTTGAGAGAGAGATCACAGCTCCATGTGCTTTAGAGGGTAGCTGCTCTTTGGCAGAGATATCAAGGCCACATGCTTTTCACCCTACAAGGGGGACGCTCTCCCTTCAGAGCTGAACACAATGAGATACAGTGGCAATGTTTGACGTCACAGTGTACCCCTTCTGCTTGGGCAGAATTTTTTTTCATTAATTTTTAAAGTTTGTCCTTTGTCACTACTATGTGGGTGGAGCTGCGGGGGACAGCTAGTATAATATAATATAATTAGGGGGCTTTGCTCCCAGCTTGCTTTGCTCTCCATGGCTCTGTCACTTGCGTATGTGGGTTTCACTTTCACCAAACAACAAACCTTTTAATTCTCGCGGATATGCCTGTTCATTTGGAAAAAACATTACTTTTCCCTGATGGCAACACGAATTAGACGATCTACAAGTCTATAAATCCGAACAATATATTCAACCTCTCTTTGCTGTTCTGTTATTTCACCAAGTAATAATTTCAACTTGTTTGCACTAATGTGATCTTTACTATTATTTTTTATGGCTTTTGAATTTTAGTACTTCCATTATCTCTAAACTGCTCTGCATGTGTATCGCACCAACGTTTTTGAATTCTTTACGACGTTCTACTTTGTCATCTACTCTTTGTCTTTTATTTCCGGCCCCGGACGTGGTTAAGTCTCCTGGCACAAAGTCTTGTCTCGCGGGACATGAAAGTATCACTCTGAAAAAATCACGTCTCGTCCCAGGCTAAAAAGACTCGTCTCGCCCCGCCCCTTTCCCTGCAGACCAATGAGTCTCTCTCGGATTTGCACTAAAAATCGGTACCACAAACGAACTATGATATTTAGCGCGATGCGAAATTCACGAAATCAACGGAATGTTCAAGCAAATTCTAGAAAATAACTCGATCTAAATCCATTAATTAGTTCTCTCGTGAAAAGCAGACAGACATACAAACGGGTCTAAAAAACTATAAGAAATTTTGCGCTTGGACCAAGAAATTTTTTAAACTGTTTCTTAGTGAGCACCAATGGGAAAAAAAGGGTAACCTACATTCCAAATTTCAAGTCCCAAGTCCTCATGGTTCAGGAGATTTCGTGATGAGTGAGTCAGTGGTATTTGGCTTTTTATATACAGATAAATAATATATAAAATAATAATTATTAAAGTTAAAAATAAGTAAATAAATAAATGAAAACTCTGCTTGCTTGCATCTATCCAGTGCTAGAATCACAGCACTCTGGACACAGCCTGTCATGTTTCAGCCAACATTTTCCCCCATCTGGGGTTCAAAGTCATTTCTCGGGTCTATTGTCTCTAATATTATGTCATGTATTTGTATTAATGTTTCTTTCCTTTATTATGTATGTTTTTGTTTGAATTTCTTTGTAAGTAATAATGTTCTAGGTTATGATCCCCTGTGTTGTGTAGGTGGTCCCTCAAGGGGCGGGGCCACCTGCCAATCAACAACAGGAACCTCCATTCACACTATTTATGGGAGGAGTTCATTTCAAACATGCTGAGGAGTGGAGTGGGGAGTATTGGGATAATCTGGGCCTTTGCTATTGACCTTTTGTGTTTTCCAGGTTTTCGAACCTGTGCTCTGTTTTTGACGACGACTCTGGATTTCGTTTTGGGATTGTGTTTATTGATTTTTTCATGATCATGATCATGATACTGGATTCTGTATTGGGACTTTGTTTGTCGCGTATTACCTTGCCTTTCAGGCAATTCCTGCCCTTGCACATACTTTTTGAAAATAAACCTTTTTGTTTTTATAAAGTTTTTTCAAATCCCTTTCTTGTTGGGTATTGTCTTGATGGTAGTTCCTCCATAGGCAGGGCCGAGTTAACAGCATCATAGGACCTCGGGCAAAGTAGAGCATTGGGGCACCCTGTTTTGTTAGCAAAAGAGAGACATACATAGACATCAGAAAAAACGTGGGCCCCTAGGCTCGTGAGGCCCCCCAAGGCAACTGTCCAGCATGCCCATGTGTTAAGATTGTTCCTGCCAATAGGGCTACTTTTGAAGGTGCCTTGGAGCTTTTGTGCTTTTGGGTCACCCCAGTTCACGACAGAATGAACTGGAATGGTCCACCCACAAAACACAAAGGACACAGCCGAGGACATTATCACTTATTACTTAATTATGTACATTACAAAGAAGAATGTACATAATAAATACAAGACACATCAATACAAATAAATGACATAAAATTAGACACCGTAGATCCGAGACATGACTTTGAACTCTAGCTGGGGGGTGTTGGCTGAAACATGATGCAGGCCTTCAAATAATATACAAGTTCTTGGATTTTAATTACCAAATCCTCCAAACACAAAACGTACCAGAGCATAAAAGTTAAAGAACAGGGCAGGAGAAATCAGAAAACTGCGGCAAACATGACTGAACATAATTGAAGGAGGTGATTATCTTGAGACGGCAAGTGAAAGAAGAAGAAGATATTGTTGACTAAGTAAGTAAATTGGTTTGATTGTGATTATTGATGCAATTCAGAATGGCAAGAAATTATATGTTGAATGGAAAAAATGATTAACAAGATGTGAAATAGAAATAGCACATATAAATAATTCATGAGATCTCATTAAGTCTAATAAGTTGCTACGGTACGGCTTTATTTCAGTACATTTCCTTTGTTATCTTTCCACGTCTACATGCTCACTTATGCGCCTTCCACAAATGGCTAATGATTCTACAAATGTTACGCAAGAAATAAAAGGATAGACTAATGTGGGAGAGCTACTGCCAAATATTATAAAATACAAATATAACCTTTATTCTGGTTAGACAAACTGGGTTATTGGTCTCTGAGAAACCTGGACAGCCGAGGCAGACTTCTCCATGAATAACCCGATTATGTGGCCATGTAAATCCTTAACTGGGTCTCCTGGTTTTCTGATACGTTTGCTTTGCAATTCACTGCATGTTGTTCTTGTTTAACTGTGTATATATCACAAATAAAGAATCTGAAATCTGAATCTTGCTTCTGAATTTGGATTCTTCTCTAAGGTTTGTGTATTGTGCCATGTTTACCTTGACGTGTCGCTCCACCCAAAAAGTGAGATATTTTTATGTTGCTTTCCTCATGTTCCATTGTAGTGAAGGCTGACAGGAATTTTTCATCTTATGTTTTCACTAGCTGTCCCCATGTATTAGTATTAGAAACAGGACAGTGAGGAGGGCCCTGCCCAGCTCTCTACTCCTGATCTCACTCTTCCCCGTCCCCTCAGTCCGCAGCCTCTGTCTCGGGTTAGCGTGAATATATCGCTCCTGCAAGTGAACTATTATTCTTAGTGCAATCAGAGAAGTAGCAAAATGAACCGTAATGTTCAAGAAAATTATACAAAAAAAAAGATCTAAATCCATTAAGTAGTTCTCTCATTAGCTAACTAAGCGGAGTTAAGGTTACACCCAAAGGCAGACGCGTGAGTGAGGAGGGTCCCACAGCCTGATGAGTCTCTCTCGGATTTGCGCTAATAAATTGGCACTGCAAGCGAACTATGATACTTAGCACAATGAGAAAGTCGCAAAATCAACAGAATTTTCAAGCAAATTCTAGAAAAAAACCCGATCTAAATCCATTAAGCAGTTCTCTCGTGAAAAGTGGACAAACATACAAACGGGTCTAAAAAACTATAAAAAATGTTATGCTTGGCCCACGAAATGTTTAAAATCGTTTCTTAGCGTGCACCTATAAGTCCAGGGTAACCTACATTCTAAATTTCAAGTCCCAAGTCCTCATGATTCGGTAGATTTCATGATAAATGAGTGAGTGGTATTTGTCTTTTATATACAGTACTAGCAAAATAGTAGTGTGTTAAAGAAGTTATGAAAAAGAAAAGGAAGCATTTTAAAAATAACGTAACATGATTGTCAAAGTAATTGTTTTGTGTATTTGGCGGCAGCGTCACAAAGTTTTTTTCGTCTAGCTGCATCAGAAAATGTACCACGACGTGTGACACGCCTCCTTTTTACTGTTTTCTCACAGCTTGGATTGCTGCTGTCATAATGGGTTTAAATCTACATATATATATATATATATATATATATATATATATATATATATACATATATATATACATACATATATAAACACATACATATCTTCATATCTATATACATATATACATATCTACATATATACATATATATATATACATACCTATCTACATCATATATACACACACAAATTATATATATATGTGTGTGTGTGTGTGTATATATATACAATGTAGTGGGTACCGTAAGGCCACAGTGCTCCAAAATTGATGCCATTCTGAAATCCATGAACCAAGCGGCAGGTCCAAGCCTTTCGGGTTAGCGGGTACTACCGCCCGGTTTGTACCCGGTTTTGAGAGCGGCCTTACTGATTTAACAAAGAAGAGGGCCCGAACATTGTGGTATGGACTGCAAAACAGGCTGCATTTGGTGACTTGAAGAAGGCCCTTACGTCCGCACCTATTTTGATGGCACCTAACTTTTCTTTGCCTTTCATCCTCCAGGCGGACGCTTGGACACAGGCCTGGGAGCCGTGCTGAGCCAAAGTGTCGATGGTGTGAACACCCGTCATGTTCCTGAGCGGAAACTGTTGGACGGGAGACCAGGTATGCGGCGGTGGAGAGGGAGGCTCTGGCGATTAAATGGCGATCACTCAGCTGAGGTACTACCTGTTGGGCGTGAGTTCACCCTTGTCACGGACCATGCACCTCTACAGTGGATGGCCCTGCACAAGGAGTCGAATCGCGGGTCACCCGGTGGTTTCTTGACCTGCAGCCGTACAAGTTTCGCTCGTTCATCGTCGGGTGCTCTATGCCAGCGCTGATGCTCTCTCGGGTTCACGACCTCTCGGTTAGGTCGCCCGACCCGGGTCTGGGCTGAGGGGCCTTGTCACTGCAGCCGCATGGGAGGCAGCTAAAGGGCTCAGTGAAGGCAGTTCTGAGCCATGCGGGATGTGGCAGAGCGCACTAACTCTCTTTCTCACTTCCCTGTAGACCTAACCGGGAGGTTCCACCTGTCTCTCTGGGCGTCACTTCTGGGACCGAGCCAATGGAGACAGATAGGTGTGTGTGTGTGTATATATATATATATATATATATACATACATACAAACAAACATACACACAGGTATATATATATGTGTATATATATTTGTATGTGTCTATATGTGTGTGTATAGCTTTGGTCACTGAGTGCAAGGGAAAATAATAAAATATAGTCTATAAGTTATTAAACAGTAAAACATTAACGCTTTTAAGAAGTACAGGTACATTGAGCACTACTGGAGTGGTTGGTAAACTACATTTTAAAGACTGTGTAACACAACAGGTAAGTAACTAACAGCAGCTAAAATGTATATGGATCATCTCTCGGTAGTAGATCCCTTTTGAAAGGCGCTACACGACGGCTGTGGTATAGAAATTACATTTTCTATGTGAACGTCCAAATTTGTGCCTCTGGTAATGTGCCTTACCGGCAATTAAAGAAAATTAGTTTTGTGTCCTCTGAAGTGTTAAGAGAGAAAGGCTTTGGTTTGGGATAAAAGGAAAAAAGGTGTAAAGAAAGGGAAGTTGCCTTTTTCTTTTATATAGTATAGAGAGATGTGTTCGCTGACGTTATGATCGGCTTTTGGGGACTGTCGCGGTGGGTCTTGTGTAGACTGGTGAGACGCCCCTGCCATTAATCGGCTGTGATGGCAGTGTCAGTCCTCCACCGTGTGCGTGTTTTCATAATCCGAGGTGAGGACCTCATAATCGTATACGTGCAAAAGAAAGTGCGAATCGCCTTAATATTAGTTTGCCGCTGTGTAGAAAAGGGGTCCCGTGTTTGCACTTGTCTGGGCCAACCAATAAGCTCAGGGGGAGGATGAAAAAAATTAAAAGTGCTCACTTTGACTTAAGGCAGAAGTGCAGTCAGCGTCTCAAAGGCCGGCACAGCTATGCGCGCGCGCCGGCTGCTCGACTTTCACTGAGCAGGAGACCCCATTTTTTGCAGACACGTTCATGATATCAAAAGTCTCAGCACTCTTTGGAGGTCATTCATATATATATATATATACATATATATATAGCAAAATACCCGCGCCTCACAGCGGAGAAGTAGTGTGTTAAAGAAGTAATGAAAAAGAAAAGGAAACATTGATTGACATTGTCATGAGTGTTGCTGTCATATATATGCCTGCCTAAATAAGTCACCCTCGCCTTACTTTTTTACCGTTCATTTAATCATGGCTAGTGGCGGAAAAATTATAAAATGGAAGGAGGATTACACTGAGTATGGCTTTACCAAAACAATTATTGATGGCGAATCGATTATTCATAAAGCTTGAATTGGTGATCTTTGTTTCTGTGTCAACCTCATATTTTTCATACTTCTTCTCAAACCAAGCGGGTGCTAGGGTAAAATGAATTGAGAAGAAAAGGAAACATTTTAAAAATAACGTAACACGATTGTCAATGTGACCTTTTGTAAGTAGTGCCTGGAGGATTCAGTGTGGAGAAACTGTAGAGACAGCGTGTGTATTAACTTGTGGATTTTTCTGTGAGTATTTGGTGGCAGTGTGACAAAGTTGCTTCGAAAGACGGCGTTAGCCACGGAGCTCAGCTCAGAGTGAAATGAGGTGAATGGGAGGGGAGAGAATGACGTCACTCTCCCACCCGCCTTAAATGTCAATCCCCCCACAAACACAGTCTCTCAGAATTTGCATAAGCACAGCCTTTGACCAGCAATTTGAACTTAGTTGGAAAGTGATCAAAACTGTTGTTTATACCCTGCGTCCTAAACTTGTATCCCGCATTAGCCGTGGGCATGACAAATGCCAGCGGCAGCCTGTCTATGAACTTAATTTAAACTTTTAGTTTTTTAGTGTTTTGTTTCTGAAGTAGCTGCAGGCATGAATATGCTTGTACAGTATGTGTCACTTGCTCGCTTCTTATTGTTTCGCTGCCTTCTCAATTGTATAACGCATGTTTTCTTCAGCGCTTTTTGGAGCTCTTCCTGGTTTTCCACATAATGCGTTGACAGTCAGTTCACGTGATTACGTGGGAGGCGTGATGATGTCACACGAAACTCCCCCCACGCCATCGAGCTCAACTCCATTACATTATATGGAGAAAAATAGCTTCCATTTATGACCATTACGCGTAGAATTTCGAAATGGAACCTGCCCAACTTTTGTGAGTAAGCTGTAAATTTCATCCTTCTACCTATACGGAAAGTTGGAGAATTAGTGATGAGTGAGTGAGTGAGTGAGTGAGTGAGTGAGTGAGTGAGTCAGTGAGTCAGTGAGGGCTTTGCCTTTTATTAGTATAGATATAGATTTAGAATGGAGAAAAAAAATTATGACATAAAAGAAGCTAATAGTGACCCATGATCTACAACGATAAACGATATGAAAGGCATCCATGGAAGAAAAAAAGAAAAAAAAAAATCTCACGTTATTTGTGTTGCATATTTCACATGTCAGTCAAGTTTCATGCCCAAAACATGTGACATACATGCTGTTTTGCAAAAATATGGTTCAATAATTACTTCAAGAATATTTGGGCCTACATCGGAAACACGAAATTTAAGCCTCATGAGTTTGCCTTTTTGACTTGAAAACCCAGCTCTCCCCCTCATTGGTTGGTCAAGAGTCCTGTCTTCACATCATTTGCCAAGACTCACTTATTGGCTTCTTTTATGTCATAAACGTCTTTCTCTCCATTCTACATGAAAACATTCAAATATTACGTACAGTTACTAACATATTAAAAACAGTTCGAGAATTCCTTTAACGGCCATGTTCCCCATTTTGGGCCCTGTTAGACCGAAGCCTGCACGTAATAGTTGGAGTTGACTGGTTTGAGGTTAGGCTGCTTTTGAATAGGTCAATGATGATCCTGGCCTGCTTTGGTGGCTTATTTTGGAGGTCTAACACCCTTTTTGTTATGTTCGTGACTCCAAATCATGACACTATCTGTAATTTGAACCATCGATCATCTCTCGGCTAATCTGCCTTTTGTTCCTTTCAAGATAAGCTATTGGGTTTTTTTTTCTCTTAAGGCCTAATAAAATTGTAATCAGGTCATTCAATCTTTGCTCTGCGGTGATGCGAGAAACACTGGAAGTGCTTGATTGCACTTATAGAAGTAAAACACGTTGTAACCCAAGTGCTGAATCTGTATTAAAGCACAATGACTTCGTTACACCAAGTTCTTTTGTGTTTGAACGCTGTGGAAACCAGGGGCACGTAGAGCCTCATGGACAGGCAGAGACACAGGATGTTGCCACACAGCATATGATTTTATTACTCTTCCTCATGGGAACCACTCTACTTCACTTCCCACCATTACAGCACCAATCTAAATTACAGTTCAACACACAACAGGTCATCTTCTGCTGCTTTCCTCCTCCACTCCCTCTCTGGCAAACTCTTCCTCCTGACTCGCTTCCCATTAGCAGTGGCAGGCCCCCTATAAACAGATCCTGCGAGCATTCCAGGTGCTTCATCATTATTACCTGGAATCACTCCCAGATGTGATGGAAATTCACTGCCAGACTTTGCAGCCCCAAGGGCCCACACGGAAACCAAAGGGGCTGCATCAAATTCTTACTCCCAGTCTGCGCTACAGGTACCCGTTTGTGCCACTGCCACCCCGGAGCGGAGGGCTGCCCTCTAGCGTCCCTGGGGAGGTAGTGCTTTGTATAGCAGGCATTCTCTCCTCTGGTCCTTCCAACCAATTGGCGTCACAACGCTTATTTGTGAAGTTTATTAAATAAGTATGAAAAGCTGATATTTTTTACTAACTCATGCACCCCTATCTAGATTCCATCCAAAGGAAGCAGACGCTTGTGCGCCGAACGATAAATGGTTAAAAATCGTCTTTTTCTGCGGCCTTTTAATAATAGTGGCAATTAAACTGCATATTTTATCACTGCGGCCGAGACAGCCTTTACCACGTCTCTGAACTTTAAAAGGTGAACTCCAAAAATATGAATACAGTTCTCACCCAATTAGTGTCCCCTTAATGTGTCAAGTGCCACCTTGAGGTTTTTCATTCCCGGATCAATAATTCCTCACCCGGCTGTGTCATGATTTGTTTCCCGCCACACATCTAAACACAGTTAAGCTTCCACCCTACCATACATGTGAGAAATGTGCTTGTCCAATCTGTGAGAAAAATAAATAAATAAATAAGTAACACACAGAGAGACCATAATTATTGCAGCACTTCTTAATTCACAGAAAGGACCAGAAATGAGGGCGTTGAATTCTAATTAAACGTGAGATTTTTCCATAAAAACAGGTCTGTTTTTAGACACAGAGCCAGCTGCTCATTATGCCAAATGCTTTCCCTTTTCCAGTGCAAAAATTTAAAAATGAAGCTGGCAGAGAACTGTTATGAGAGGGCTTAGGAGGGGATGGCACAGCAGTTGGCACTGCCACTCTGCAGCTCTTAGGAAATGAGCAAAATTTCACTGCTAGCACAGCGGACGCAAAGATTAAAAGAAAATGCAGATTTGTGTGCAAAAGCACAAAAGCAAAAGGCAACATAGACGGCTTAGCACATCGATTTAAACCCTAGCCGGGTCATTGTCTGTGTGCAGCTTGACCAGAACATCTGAAACCTGACCAACGAGAGGAGACTATCAAGCCCATTTGTTTAGCTAATAGCTAAGCTCTCCTAATATCTCATCCAGATTCTTCTTGTAAAGGTCAGCTCCATGAGTGGTGACCATTGCCAGATTCCCACAATTCTTTGCATAAAGAAGGCCTTCCTGGCTTTAGTCTTACTTGTCCACTGGTGCACTTGAGTCATTGTTGATGAAATTCCATTTATTTGGCACTCAAAGAAGGGTGGAAGCCACTTCAACCCACCTGGATGATGCAACTTCAGCCATTTTGGTGCCAGTATGCTTACCACACTTTGGTTATTATTAGGTGGTGTAGCAGTGAGAGAGACAATTAGCTAAATAGAGTTGTTGTAGAATGGACGAGGCAGTAATGGGCAGTTCAGCCTGCACATCGGGATACACCCGACTCTTTACCAAAGATGCCCAGGCATCTTTTATGACCACAGAGAGTCAGGACTTTGGTTTTACGTCTCATCCAAAGGGTTGCGCCATTTTTGCAGCACAGTGGCATTGGGATCCAAATTCAGACCATGGGGTAGGTTCCCCCTGCTGGTCTTACCAACACCTTGTCACACAAACGTGTCAGAGGAACACCTTCTCAATTAATCACAGGTACGCAATACCCCTCTGGGGATAGAGAGGGCACTGTCACTGTCACTAACTGTCCCCTCTTTTCTTTCCTCCGCAGGCAGTAAGAAGACGACCCTAGAGGGCAATTCACCCCTGCCCTTCCCGCCGAAGGGATATAAAACTCAGATGATTCCTGATGTCGGTGTTGCATGTGGACCCGAACCTGACAAAAGGACGGAGCTCCCTGTGACTGAGCTGCACTCAGGAGCCAACGACTACATTAGTGTTATTTCTTTTTCATGCCCGCAAGCACCTATTTTGATTTATATTTATTTAGAATTAAGAGGGGTGACCCAGATGGCACCCAAACACTTTTCAGGCTCATACCCTGCATTTACCCACCCATCCACAACCTCTTCCTGCAGCAACCAAAGCTTTTCCTCGATCAGAATCAGCATCAGAAAAACTTTATTAATTATATTATAACTGTAAAAATAGGCAAAGGCAAAAGCAACAATAAGAGCAAGTATAGAAAAATAAGCATGTAAAATAAAAATAGAATATAAATATCAAAATAAAGTAACAATAAATCCTAATTCACTAAGCTCTACAGGTACATGGTGAATGAAATCGAATTATTACGATGTATGTGAGTATCTAAAAAATCTCTAGCATACAAAACAGTAGTAGTACAATGAGCTTGAAGAATTTCACATCATAATCCTGCACATTAAGTGAAATACTACACATTCTGAGGTCAGGTCAGCTCAGGTTGAGGAGCATGCACTGGGACAGCGCGTTGCCACACCCACCATGCGACGAAACAGCTTGGGATCCTGGTTGGCAACCCCCCAGACAGACACGCGGTCCAGTCCGACCCCTTGGAAATAACCCTCTATCAGCCACAGCCAGGTGTTATGTGGGCGATCCCTTGGCCTGGTCCAGCCACCTGGGTTCTCAACAGTGAGGATCCTGTGAGAGGGATCACCCCCAGGGAATCGAGCCCCATGGCTGTAGTGCCGTAACTGACGCTCCCTCACAATGCAGGTAATGTGCCTCATTCGGGACTCCATGAGCAACACAAAGTCAAACCAATGGTACCCAGGGATACTCCAAAGAGAGACAGTATTCAAGGAGTCCAGTCTTCATCTCAGGTCACTGGATAACATCCATGTCTCACAACCATGTAGCAAAACAAGAAGGATCAGGACTGTAAAGATTTGGATCTTTGCCCATTTACAGAGATTTCAGGAGCGCCACACACCCCTTTCCAGCAACCTCATGGCCCCCTTTGCTCTCCCATATCCATCTACTGACTTCATAGGAAGAGTCACCAGAGACATGAATGTCACTGAGAAGGTACTGTAAGTAAACCTCTCGACAAGGTCAACACACTGCTGATGGCTGTGCCCAAGAGGTCATTAAAGGCCTGGATGTTGGTTTTTATCAGGACACTCACAAGCCCAGACACTCAGACTCTTCTCTCAGTCTCTCAAGACCCCTGATCAGAGCCTCCATTGACTCCACGAAGATCACAGCATCGTCATCAAAGCCAATATCCATGAATCTTTCTTCACCAACAGATGCCCCACAGCCTCTGGACCCCATGACTCTGCCCAGGTAAGAGCAAAAACACACCCCTGATGAACCCCAGAATCAACGGGAGAAACACAGAGATCTCTCCCAGTCTGTCAACTGACTTCATTGAGAACAGAACATTATTCAATTGAGAAGAACAAACAAGTTATTGCACATCCAAGTAGTTGGAAATGTGCTGGGATATCCACTAAAGAAAAAGGGAGCAGCTTATAGTGTGGATGTTAGTGAGTCTGATGGCTGTGGGGAGGAAGGATTTCCTGTGATGTTCAGAGTCTGCTGATCCGTTTTTGGAACACTAGATGACACTCCCTTGTATCCTTAACATATATTCCCGTAAAAACATAAGAGATTTGACAAACGAGAGGAGACCATTCAATCAATCGAGCTTGTTTGTTCAGCTAATAGCTAAGCTGTCCAGATATCTCATCCCGATTCTTATGAAAGGTTCTCAAGGTTTCTGCTTCAACTCCATGTCACGGTAGTTTGTTCCAGATTACTTATAATGTGGATGATTGACGGGAAGAGGAGTTAGTGAGTCTGATGGCTGTGTGGAGGAAGGATTTCCTGTGACGTTTAGTGGACCACTTCATGCTGGTCAGTCTACTGCTGAAAACGTTCCTCCGTACACCCACAGCATTATGAAGTGGACGATTGTCATTTTTAATAATGGACTGAAGTCCAGACAACATTTTCCAATCTTCCACAGCCTCAAAGCTATCCAGATGGTCTCTCACCCAAGAACTAGCTGGGCTTATAGCTTCCTGTGGATCTCCAGTTCTGACGTTCAGGTGGTATGTGATTCACCCATAAACTGAAAGAATTCTTCTACTTTTTCAAAGCCTCTGAGAATTTTGAAGACCTGGATGAGGTCCCCATGCAGTCTCCCCTGCTTGAGAGTAAACAGGTTTAATTCTCTGAGTCTGTCAGAGTAGGTCATATCCTTCAGTCCCATGATGCACTTGGCTGAATCCTTCTGGACAGCTTCAAGTGCTGCTATCTAAACCTTTCTTTTATTTTGGAGACCAGAACTGCACACAGCACTCCAGATGTGGTCTTACACGTGCATTATACTGTATAGTCTGAGTATAATATCCTTCCATTTATATTCAACAGTTTTTATGATATGATCTAAAATTTTATTTGCCACTCTGATTTCTTCTGCACACTGCTAAGACGATGAGAATGTTGTGTGTACATAAACCCCTAAATCCTTTTCAGAGGTTGCTTCCTGTAGCTCAGTGTCTCCCATCTTGTATTAATAATTAGTGTTCCATTTGCCTATGTGTAGCACTTTACACTTTTCTACATTAAACTGTATACTCCAAGTGTTCACCCAGTGCTGAAGCTCATCCAGGTCTTTAGAAATTGTTTATGCTGTCTCCAATTTTAGTGTCATTTGCTAATTTTATAACTATACTGAAATCTGTGTCATTAATGTAAATCAGTCCAACGACAGACCACTGAGGGACTCCACTGTTGACCTCCCTCCACGTGGAGCCTGTACTCTTTATCTCCTGACAGTTTCTGCAACTGCACACAAGACTCCAGATGGGGTCTTACATGTGAATTGTATTGTCTGAGCAGAACATCACTTGATTTATATTCAACAGTTTTTATGGTATTACCTGACAGTTTCATTGCCTTTTTCATTGCTTCGCCATGTTGCTTAGACAGCAAGGATGTGTCAACAAAAACCCTCTAAATCCTTTCCAGAAGTTGCTTCCCGTAGCTCAGTGTCTACCATCTTGTATTTATAATTGACGTTCCTGTTGTCCACGTGTAGCACTTTGCACTTTTCCACATTAGACTCCATTATCCAGGTGTTCACGGAGTTCTGAAGATTGCCCAGGTCTTTTTGCTGCCTTGTCAATGTCTGCCATTCCTCCTAGTTTAATGTCATCTGTGAATTTCACAAATTTACAAACTATAGTCGAGTCAATGTCATTAATGTAAATCAGAAAAATGAACGGAGCCAGTTCAGACCCCTAAGGGACTCCATCTCACTCCACGTAGAGCAGTCATGTCTTTTCTGTAGAGTGTTGGTTTTTCTCCTTGTACCCTGGCTTTCCTTACTAATCAAACCTGTTGGGTTAAGTCGTCAAGCTAAACTGCATCAAGGCACACAATTCTGTAGAGCAAAGATGCTTTGTAAAATAATGAAAGGTTCGTAAATACCAAAAAAATGAAAAAGCAGTAAACAGCTGCCGTCAACTCATGGAACACACAAGTCCACCAAAGAAATGTTGCTGTGCCCACCGGGTCTGGATTGAGACCTTCAGGGTCCCTAAGCAGATTTTGGTGCCCCCCTACTTATGAGCTGCACTCACTCTCAGTGGACGACACAACAGGACAGAGACAAGAATGATCATGGGAGCCTCTGTGGACCATGTGGCAGCTACCAGATTCTAAATTTGTTGTATTCCAAAGATTAATATACATCTACTATTACTATTTTATCATTATTTTTATTATTGTACTAGGCTGACCCACCTTTTAAGGCGACCGACTTTTAAGTTGACCACTTCTGAAGGCAATTCAATATGTAGATCAATTTGATATTTTATACAAACTCATTAATTTGGTTATATTGCATTTGAGCGGTATTACTTTAATACTCGTAGTTTCTGTTATTTTGTGATGAAATTTAAACTTTTTTCTATATTGAGGTCGCCCTTTTGAACCCCCCTGATATTTACTACGCGGTGAGGCATTTGTACTCCATCAACATTAATTATTTCCAGAGACATAATTTTGTCTATTTTTCCAGCGCATCGCGCACAAAAGCAAGGGAACGATGGGAGCACCAGAACTAGTAAGTAGTAAGTCTGTGATAAGCAGAATACCGCTACGCTTTCCACTCACGGAACAGACCGCTTTTATATAGTACGAAAGAAGAAGATATTGCACAGTCTGGAGTAGAAAATCATCTGTTACCTGGAAAAATGAAACTACAAATCCCATCGTGCATTGCAAAATGGACGGGGCATGTGTGAAACTCCACGCCTGCGTAGCACTCATGGGACGGAAGGACAATCCCGACCGCTTTTATATAGAAGGATATATATGTATCTGTTTTTTTTCATTTAATGCGGAAGCCCCTTTATATGGAACTGGGTTCAGCCACATCATTTGGAGTTTTGCACCATATTTGGTAAATCTGGTAATGGAAAACTTCAGTAGTGCCCCTCATTCCCTTGATGCCTTGATCATGTGCTCATTTTGTGCAATGGTAAAATCCAGCCCTGGTGCCCACTGGGTCACCCTTTTTAACAACTAAGCAGTCCACCAAAATAAAACAGGTGCAGGGTGGCCTAAACAACACCAAATAACAGAAGGCCGTATCGCCTGGTAAGAATACGTCGATTCAAGGCTCCGTTGAGCAGTCACAGTGTAAGGTCATGCTCGATGATATCGGAAACCAGGATGGGGGTACCCCTTGAAGGTCAGAGTTGCAGGTTCTGTCACACAGAGGCAAAAAAATTGAAAAATGAAACACAACTCTGGCCATCACAAACATGTCTACGACACACGTTGGGGTTGCATGGAAGGGTTAGGTGAGCAGGCGCTTGAAGCTTACAACAGGTAAACCAAACTTGTTAAAGCCTTGACATTGGGAGTTAGGACCAGAAATCTGGAACCGCAAGGTGAACCTCTAGGGTGTCCACTGTCTTCATATCTCTCACCCCTTAGCCTGAGAAAGAGAGGCAGATCATGTGGATATCCCACTCAAGCCCACCACTAGTGAGGGGATGGACTCCAGCTCATTGTAACATTTGATTGGAATAAGCAGGCTTGGAGAATGACAGAATGGTGATATATGACCACACGTTGATCAAGGAGTGTGGGTGTATTTGGCATGACCAGTAGGGGGCGTTCACACTATCATAAATACAGGTCCCGGGTTCAAATAAAGATTTAATTTCCCGAAAATACTTCTCAGTGGCTTCTTTCAAACGTTGCACAATGCACAAAATCCAAACAATCATCTTCTTCCCCCTCATTGTCTTTCCTCTCCTTCCTCTCCTCCAGGTGAGTTTCATCCTCTTCCAGCCGACTCTGACTCCCCGAGTGAGGAGGACTGGCTTGCTTTATACCAGACCCGGCACCCACTTGCATCCAGGAAACGCAGAGCCTAAAAGGAGGAAACCTCCTGCCCACCGCGCCCTCTGCTGGTTCCCACAAGATCCATCAGGGCTGCCCATTGGAACTCCAATTCCCATGAAGCCCTGTGGGAGTATATGTGGGAGCCTCGCCAGAGAGCTATTGCCACCTGTTGGACTGGGTAGCAAATGGCTCTGGGTGGCGATCTAAACTGGCCTCCAGGATGGGTAAGGAACCCATAACCATCCCAGCTGGGATGCCAGTCCATGCTTGGTGTCCATGACATGGCCAACAGAAGAGTGTACCCCCCTCCTACTGGTAAAACTGTTCGTCTTTGTAGCTGCCACACCATCATGGCACAAAAATCAACCAGCATTGGGCACGCAGAGTTGAAAAACTACAACTCATTACTATTCCCATGGGACAAAAATGACAAATGAAGTCCCTCTATGCCCCATCTTCGGAAGTGGCCGCCCTCCACTACCTTAAGGAAGAGGGGCTGCGGCATGCCATCCAGTAAGCCAGAATGTGGATTGGCACTTGACATCAGAGATAGTGAGATGTAAATAACAGATTGTAATCATAGCCTTCAAACTATTGTTTCGACCACACCGAATTTAAAACTACAGAAGAAGCAGCGGTGCGATGGAACGTCTGAGTGCGAGACCGCCGTCTTACTAAATGTAGCTGTGGTCCGTCATCCTTTTAATTAACCAGAAAATGCATCAATTTGTTTCTTGTCCCTTTTATTTGCCTGCGCCATTATTTTAACTACAGCCTCCCAGTTTATCTCCCCTGTCATGGGTAAGGTTTTAAAATAAAATCCAATTTTTAACATGGATAATTTAAGGGACGAGATGCATTGATCTATGTTTGGTGATGAACACAAATGACATGAGAACACATAAAAGGATTCACTGCAGCCTCCTGCTACCCTGACTAGGACAAAGCAGACCCCCCGACAATGGAGAGATAGATGGCCGTCCGTCAGCAATGGCGCTTCTCACAAAAGCTCTTCTTCTTGTTTTGCATTTTTGGCAACACTTAGTGACAAGGAAAAGGAAGATCCAGGGCTACAATCGCAACAAAATATCTCCAAATGATTCAAGCGATAAGAAGCAAGCTGAGGCGCTCTTTCCTTCATGTCAGCTAAAATGAAGAGCTTCTGCTGAAAGGAGCGGGGCTTTAGTTTTGTTATTGTTAATTAGCCCTTTTTGTCTAAACAGACAGGACCCGGTAACAGGGCCGTGCAAAAAGAGCTCGACAAACAGCCGCACTTTACTGCCAAAGCCCGAGTGTGGCCTGTGCGTATTTACCGAGCCGCGCTCTCCTCACCATATGGCTGGCAGCACCTCCTTCTATTCCTGAACGTCCCCATCCGCAGTAACGATAATGGAGCTTGTGGGGGACGGACGATTTCATGTGCCGCTTACCCACTAATGTTTTATGACATTTAAAGACCTCGGCGTTCCTACTACTTCAACGTGATTCTGAAAAGCAGACATTACAACTTCTTGGCAAACCCCCAGCCCTGTGCACAACTACAGTCATACGCCAGATTTCCACAGATGATAATCCAATCTCTTTAATGAACAGCACTGGCTGATCCGATTGTTTTTGTGTTCTTACTATCTACAAACCAGTTCCTATGGAAACGATCGCAATCAAAGCGAAAGGTCTTCCCTCAACCTGACTTCTTGGAGAATAAAATTAACTGCCAAGCCATGAAAGCAAAATCAGGACGGGCCACAGGCTGGAATGCAGGACGTTGATTCCAAAGTATTAACGCTCTCCATCATGGAATGGGGGTTTATTGCTTCTAGGCTTGTTTATGATCTGTTCAGATTTAATCCATCACACGAAAAATGACATACGTACACTCTTTGTTAATTGTTTGTTTTGTCTTGGCAAAACCTAACAATGATGCTGTTTATTTTTTTTAGATTTTTTTGATTTTTAATTCAACATACTGTGGTGCACAGCTGAGGCCCTTGCCCGGCCAGGACACCTCCACGCTGGAAGGACCTGGGGAGGAAGCGTATCCAGAGCATTATCCTCCCCTGGAGCGCTAGGTGGCAGCCCACCTCGGACTCCCACAGGGCTGCATGGGAGCTGGAGTGTGATACAGCCCTGTTGGGTTCTGCAGGTGCCGCAGCTCCTGCTGAGCCATTATGGGTAGCTCTTCCACCACACCAGGAAGTGCTGCCAGAAGTGGAACAGCGAACACCTGGAGCACTTCCGGGTGCCTTATGAAAGAAGCTAGCAGCCACTACTTTGAGAGCCAGAGTCGGGTGGGAGAAGACAAAGTTTGCCGGGAGGAGTGAAGGAAAGAAAGAAAGAAAGAAAGAAAGAAAGAAAGAAAGAAAGAAAGAAAGAAGAAGAGTTTTGTACTGCACTTTGAACTGTGCTGTACTTGTGGGAAACGGGGGAAGGCGTTTCCCACGAGGGAAAAGAACAATAAAAAGCGTGTGTGGGCCTTGAACTTGTTTCCCACATCTGTCTGTGTCGGGTGTGGGTGGCGGTGCGCCCCCTGCTGGTCCACAATACAAAATAAAGATATGTATTGCTTCTTGGCTTGTTTTTAGCATTTTTTTCATCTTTGTTTTGTTTATAAGAATTACTTATTAACACTTAGAAAACACTTCTGTTTTGTGTGGCACCTCCTGATTCACCAGTACGAGAAAACCTCTTAGATTAGATTAGATTAACTTTATTAATCCCATGGGGAAATTCAGATATTATAATAATAATAATAATAATAATAATAATAATAATAATAACACATTTTATTTATATAGCAGCTTTCCCCTGCTCAAGGCACTTCACAGAGTCTCATAAAGAAAGAGCAGGTATGTGTTACACTAGAAACAAATGCTTTCTGAATAGAACACTAAAATAGATGGATACAGGATACACAAAGGCATTAAATAGAATAAAAGGTAATAAACTAGAGTACCGTATATACTCATGTATAAGTCGAGTCTTGAAACGCGAAAAATCAATCATAAAATCAGAACCCAACTTATACGCCCATTCAAAAATCCATCCATCCGTTATCCAACCCACTATATCCCAACTACAGGGTCACGGGGGTCTGCAGGAGCCAATCCCAGCTAACACAGGGTGCAAGGCAGGAAACAAACCCCGGGCACAGCGCCAGCCCACCGCAGGGCACATATACACACACCCACACACCAGGGACAATTTAGAATCATCAATGCACCTAACCTGCATGTTTTTGGACGGTGGGAGGAAAACCACACAGACACGGGGAGAACATGCAAACTCCATGCAGGGAAGACCTGGGAAGTGAACCCGGGTCTTCTAACTGCGAGGCAGCAGCACTACCCACCGTGCCGCCCCCATTCAAAAATGCGACACATTTTTTTTTATATCTTCTTGCCTCCTCCAATCTCAGATCAGTTTCTCAGACACGTTGAATATTGTTGCAGTAGAGCAGTTACCAATTTCTTTCCCTACTTCAATGACATTTAATTTAAAACCAGCTTCATATTTTCTTCTGATCAAACGCTCCATCATAGATAAGGGATGCTCTTATAATAAAGTTGTATGAGGATGTGACATACTAAAAACACAAATCAGTGCAAATGTTGCTTCAGGATACTTCAGGTATTACCGTGTGATAACGTAGGCAGAATACATAGAAAAAAAAGGCCGTGTGCTCCTTGGTTACTCTCTCAGGTGGGTGTTAGCATATCATAATCTCTTGGACCAATAGTGTGAGTTTTCCGCATTCGACTTATACGATTGACATTATAAAATACCACAAATTATACGATAAAATCAAGCCCTGACTTATCCGTGGGAGAACTTAAACACAAGTATATACGGTAAAAAACTAAATTCAATACAAAAGGAAAGCCTAGCAAATAAAATCATTTGTGATTTAACACACACACACATACTGATTATACTGAGCTTCTGCACAGAGAGGAGAAGTGTCAGAAGTGTTAGAATGTCAGGTGAAGTTAGACACCTTCCTGAACAGATGAGTTTTAAGTTGAATGGAGTCAGCTGATCTCACTAATTTCGGGAGGTCATTCCAAAGTCTGGGTGCAATGGAGCTAAAGGCCCTGCTGTCACCCATAGGGTGCAGGTTAGTGTGGGGCACAACAAGATGGCCAGAATCAGAGGACCTTAGAATGCGAACAGGAGCAGAGTGACCGAGAAGGTCACTGATGTAGTGCGGTGTATGGCCATTTAAAGCTTTGTTAGTTAATAATAGAATTTTATATTTAATCCTGTGAGCTAGTTGAGGTGAAGCAAGATGGGTGTTACTGTATGTGCTCACTGTTGCTAGTTTGTATAAGGACTCTTGCAGCAGAGTTTTGAATCAACTGGAGCTGTGATAGAAGATTAGAAGGGACACCTGCCAGTAGAGAGTTACAATAATCGACGCAGGATGTGATAACATGGACAAGTTTCTCAGCATTAGGAATGGAGAGGAATGAGCAAACACGGGATATGCTACAGAGGTGAAAGTAAGAAAGTTTCTTAATGTGGTTTATGTGGGCGAAATGTGAAAGGGAGGAATCAAAAATGACAGCAAGATTCCTTGCATTAGAAGAAGGTCTGATAAGATTGCCGTCATGAAGCAGAAACATAAAAAACAAGAATCCAGACTCACAGGACAGAAAATACAGCCAATCAATCAATCAATCAATAATGAAAAATAAACTTAACTAGTAGATGGGGTGGATGCATTGAATTGCCAGATAGACGTGGGCAGAAAAGACCCCCAGGGGTGCTTCTTAACACACTGTGGTGGAATGAGCCTGTGGCTAAAAGTGCTTCAAGACAGCGACTCCTGGAGGGGATCGAGGAGATTATTCATGATAACATCCAATTTTCCCACCATCCTCTTTCCCACAGCAGCTTCCAGGTGTGTCCAAGATCCACATGTGATGGAGCAGACTTTCCTTCTAAGGTTTGTTCAGGCATTGTGCTTCTTTTCAACTCAAGTTGCAGCACAGAACACCACACTGGCTACTATGGACTGCTGTCTTGATGTCTAATTATGCAAGACACTGAACTTTTTGGGTTCCTCCTATTGTTGGCCCCTAAACACCCAAAAAATACTCATGTGTAGGTCATCATCAAAGGGTGAACCCTAGACATACCAGTTAAACCCTCTCTGGTATCCATATGAGGACACACTATGGCACCAGAAGCATTCCTGAGTCCAACTTAAAAGAAGCCCACCGCCTCACATCGGGGAGTCAGAGTCGGGAGGCAGCAGGTGACACTCACTTGACGTGGAAGGAGAAAGAAATGTATTCATTTGGGAGTGCTTTGGCTGGTGCTGATGATTAAAGGTGTTGGTCAAAAATAAAAACCATTATAAAATGCGTCAAATAATGGTTTTTTAGTTAACAACAAGAATCGCCTTCATCTTAAGAAACTTGTTGGAGTGAAATTAGTTGGGAGTTTGAAGCCCCGACTTAGCTGGTCATCTGTTGGCTCACTAATGTCACATCTCATTTTTGATTGGCTGCCATTTAAGGAAAAAGGATTTAAATAAACCGAGTCTTAAAAAACACAGCAATTTAAATGAAGGGAAAAGAAGACATGATTGGCCACTGATGAAGAAAGTGGCAAGAAGAAAAACCTGCAGCCATGATGGCTCTCCAGTATTGGAGCTTGGACACCCCTGCTATAATCTAATCCTGCCAAACTGTTTGTCTTTGTGCTTTTCACAGCCGTAAAGTCAATAATAGACACTATACAATAAAAGACATATTAAATTTCGGTTTCTTCTTGATGGGTATCTCTTTTTGTCAGGAGGTATTTTTCTAGTTCTCTGTATTCATTTTGCTGTCACCGTGTGCAATGTGCTGGAAACAATCTTCACTAATAGTCCGCTGTTTTCCTTTCCTATACAAACTGGTGTAAATTCTAAATATACATTTTCATATGCAAAGTGATTTAGTGGTAAATGCTATCTAAAATAAAGTATTACTGGCTGCTTGATTACCGACCATTAAACCTCACTGTTGAGTTTTCTCCAAGAAATCGCGCCAGTGCGGTTGGCAGTGTGGTCTTGTGATTAAGGAGCTTGACTGGAACCCAAAAAAAACAGCAGCCTGCTAAATGAGCCCAGGCAAGTCACTTGTGCTAGCAGATTAAACTGAAGTGTGCAAACAAAGAACGTTAGGAAAGTGCTCACCGTAAAAAGAAAGGCATTAAATAAAGTCACAATTAACTGAAAACGAATACAACTGTAAATATAAATTAGACACTTTTTTCAAGTTAAGGGGCCGTCAGCTTCGAAACATACAGTAAATATGGGCATGATCTAAGTAAGTATGATCTGTCCAGTGAATGACTGTTTAATCCTTAGTTAAAATTTGCAGGGCTCCGATCTTACCCTGGCAGCCAGGGCTGCGCAGTCGGAGTTGGAGTCGGAGCCGATAAAAATATACCAAATCCAATTAAATGTAAACTGTAATGTGTTAAAATTTCCAATTTCACTATTAATTCAATTAAACAATTCCTTTTCCTAGTCTTTTGGTTAATATATGGCCTCTTTTTACTTTTCTAAGTATTATTTAATAAATAATATAAAAAATGCCTCATAAATTGAGAAATCACAGTTGGAGTTGAACCATAAATTAAAAGGTCAGAGTCGAAGTCAGTGGTTCCATTGGTACCACTGATGATTCATGATGGCAGAAATGAAATGCTTTGTATCTTGTATGTTGTTTGCTTGCAATTAGTACAGTAAATTTATTAGTCTAATTACAAAGAGTCGCATTCAGTGGTATTATAAATTGAGAAGTCGGAGTCGGTGATACCATAAATTGAGAAATCACAGTCGGAGTCGAACCATAAATTGAAAAGTCAGAGTTGAAGTCAGTCGTACCATAAATTGAGAAGTCGGCATAGGAGTCAATGGTACCATGAACTGAGAAGTCTTGATTGGAATTGGAGTTGGTGGTACCATAAATTAAGAAGTCAGAGTCGGAACTGAAGTCGGGGGTACCATAAATTGAGAGGTCAGAGTTGGAGTCGGTGGTACAATAAATTGAGAAGTCGGCATCGGAGTCAGTGGCACCATAAATTGAGAAGTCAGAGTTGGAGTCAGTGCTACCATAAATTGAGAAGTCGTTATTTGAGTTTGATTTAGTGATACCATAAATTGAGAAGTCTTGATTGGATTTGGAGTTGGTGGTACCATAAATTGAGGAGTCAGAGTTGGAGTCAGTGCTACCATAAATTGAGAAGTCTGTATTGGAGGTTGATTTAGTGGTACCATAAATTGAGGAGTCATGATTGCAGTTGGAGTCATGGTACCATAAACTGAGAAGTCAGATTCAGAGTCGGTGGTACCATAAATTGAGAAGTTTGCATCGGAGTCAGTGGTACCATATACTGAGAAGTCATAATTAGAGTCAGAGTAGGTGGTACCACATATTAAGAAGTCAGGAGTTGGAGTCATTGGCACCATGAATTGAGAAGTCATGGTTGGAGTCACAGTCAGTGGTACTGTAAATTGATGAGTCAGAGTCAGAGTTGGAGTCAAAGGTTTTGTGTACCGACTCTGAAGCCCTGCTGGCAC
Organism: Polypterus senegalus; assembly: GCF_016835505.1. Classification (NCBI taxonomy): domain Eukaryota; kingdom Metazoa; phylum Chordata; class Cladistia; order Polypteriformes; family Polypteridae; genus Polypterus; species Polypterus senegalus. Next base: position 299,143,778 of record NC_053155.1, read on the forward strand.
CATTGCCCCCAAAGCAGGAAACAAACCTGGAGGTGGCGCCAGTCATCATAGTGCACACAGAGCTAATTTTAGAATTCAGAATCACCGGTTAATACAATATAAAAATATAGCGTATAATATGACTCTGTGCACTTAGAGTATATAAGGGTAATAGGGTCATTATTGTCAGAGTAAAGTGAAATTCTTATTTGCATGTGTTTATCAACATGTAATATGTCACCATTCTCTGGAGTCATGACAAGTGAGTAGAAGTACCTTACCTTCTGCCTTAAGTGAAAAATCTCTGAACATATCTTTCATAACAGTTAGATCTGAAAGTTCAAATACAGCTAGCATTACTGGTGTAGAGCAGGTTTCTAAAGATTGACTGTCATGATTTGGTATGATTTAAGGTTCTCAAAGGCTGCCAGGGTTTATTTCCATCCTTAGGTCCACTTCCAGTGTTGTTATAGGCATGGCCTCTAAGGTCAACTCAGGACTCATGTCCAATCAATGGGATGGGACAAAAGGAATGGTTATAAATGCTAATCCTTATCCGATCTACAGATACCAAATCTCTGAAGCGCTCAAAGTTGATCTTTATGCACTTTCTCATGTGTACTTTCGGTTTTGACTCTCTCGTTCTATCAACCACAATTATTGTCTCTCATATTGTGCTTCAGTTTCATTTCACTTTGCATCTTTTTTTTTTTTTTGCTCTGTTTTGTTTTTTACTCACATCTCCTAGGCTTTTGCTCAAAAGCTTATCTGCCAGTTCGCTGACAGAACATTGACGACCTCACAATCTCTGATTTCGTTCCCGTTGTTAGCTCTGCTGGATTCACCCCTCCCTGCCTGTGCGCTATAAGACCAGATACACCGACATCTAGAATCAATCTACTTAAAAAGTCCCGTTGTCACGTTTTCTTTGTTTTTTTTTCATTGATTCCATTATACGGGGTTCACTGCGGTGTCATAACTCTTCTTCCAGCTTCTTTGTGTTCTTTTACAATATATATAATGTAGTGCAATGTAATATACTCCCTGTATTACTAGTTTGAGAGATCTAGTCTAAAATGCAGTGCTTTTATTTGTGATGCAGCACACGTGTATTCTGATTATTGTTTATCTCTGAACAATCCTTTGCAAAAGGATTACAAACACATTGGTGATTTGCAACAGCCTTGCTAATCTTACGTCTCCAGGTTTATCTTTGAACCTTAATTGCAGTTTACAGATTTTCCAATCCTAAATGAATAATTATAGACTGCGCTGAAAAATCTAAAATTAATGAGCACGCTTTGCAGCTTTGGCAAGAAAGTAGGAAAAAAATCTCAGTTGAATTGGTAGTTGGATTTCTGGCATGCATTCTTCACTGAATGGCATGGGGAGGCCGACTGGACAGCGCTTATCAGTCCCCCAAGTTGTATGAGTTCTCGTATAGCTGGCCATATTAGCAAGACCTCCAGCTCTCATGCTGTCTTTGGCTCATTTTGCCCGGGATGCCTTTATCACTATGTTTGGAAACCAGTGGTGGTCCTGACAGTCTTTGAGAAGATGGATGAGTGAGACTGCTGCACCCCCTCATCAGCCCACTGATCAGTTCAGAGAGGTCCAGGCTAGCAGCTCTTCTGCGAAGGACCTAAACATTACAATATCCTTAATATCTGAATACAGCATTCAGATTGTAGACTCACCAGAAAACATTCATAGTGTAATAATATGAACTGCAGGAGCCTCGAAAGTTCTTAGCAGGTGCCATTCATTGACAGAGGACAATGACATGGAACGAGAGCGCAGGAATGGGGGTCAACTCACCAGATACAAATTAAAAAATTAAAAAGCATACACTTACCTAAATTAAATGTTTATCCCACTGTAGCATAATCTCATGGGGGAGCAACCCTCATTTCCGCTCTTCATAATTAAGCCTGTGACCCTCACATCCTCAAACCTCAAAGACAATGACAGACAGGCTACACCAGACTTGTAGCTTGTTAATCGCTGTTAATTTATGGTGTGCCAACGGAAACAAAAAGGCTTGCAAAGGTAGAACATGAACTGTGACCTTCTCGATTATCCTAAACTCTCCTGTTTATTTTCTCCTGAGTCCCTACTCAACCTTACTCCACACCTTCCTTTTTCTCCTTTCACCTTCTTGTGTCACTCATCTCCTAAGAGTGGTGTCCGCCCCTCACAGAACTGAAGCCCTTCACCAGGCCTCCCATCCAGCGGATCACAAGCTGCCTGCACGTCACATCTAAAGGAAACGTCAAAGGATAAACACAATAAAGAAATTCACGGTCACAGCCAAGGTGGGACTTCAGGTTAGCTAAAATTAAAGTGTTACACCCACTCAACTGCACATAAATTCAGTTATCCGTGCACTCATTCCCTAAACCTGTTCCATCATGTATTTTCAGGATCACAAAGCGATGGAGTCTAAACAGGGTACAAAGGAAACCCGACGTTCATAACATTCTCTCATAGTGGGCCAATTCAAAGTCTTAATTCAACACCAACTGCATGTGTATATATATATATTGTGGTGGACGGACCCCTTCAGTGTATGTTCTGGGAGAGCAAGCATGGGCTCCCCAATACCTCCCCCGGGACGCTAGATGGCAACCCCCCTTGGTTGCAACGGTGCCTCAGACTCCCACAGGGCTTCTTATTTTTGACTATGACTTGGATTATGTTCTGGCATTTTGTTTACTTGGGATTGCTATAGGCAATTCCATTATGTCTTTCCACTCAGTGGAGCTTCATGTTATGTTTGAGAGGTTTTGTTATGAATATACTGCCACTGAGAGAGGACGTGCAATATCGTTATTTTTTTTTTATTGTTTCCTCGACATAACGGACTAATTTTATCGAGACCTCGAGAAAATGAACTTTGTTCACTCGAGATAATGGAATAATTTTATCGAGATCTCGATAAAACAAAAGATCTTGTTTTCTCGATATTATGTAATAATTGTATCTAACGTTTACTGTTTAGCTTATTGAAGCCACGTCCTGTTTGAAATGGCAGAACAGCAGAACTGTATTGATTAGTGAGTCACATGTTTGTTCAATCAAGGGTTGACACAGGCTGAAATATGTTTATGACTTAGTTTAGAAAATAATAACGTTAGTATCAATCATTTAAGAAGACAGTTAGCAAGGCTTCAGCTGTATAGGTGCAATCTAAGCGAGCCTGATGCCAGGAGCAAAGGTTAAGTTTCGTTTTCTCTAGGTCGCGATAAAATTATTCCGTTACCTCAAGAAAACAAAGTTCGTTTTCTCAAAATCTCGGTAAGTCTGTTATCTCGAGGAGACAATTAAAAAAAATAACGATATTGCACATCCTCGTTCAGCTTCCATATGAATTAACCTTTTATCTTATAAAGATTCAGTGATGACCTTTAACATTTAGCTGGGTTTGATGGTAAATTCCCACTACTGGGCATTTTTGGAAGTGCTTTTGAGACTTGCGTGTTTTGGGGCTCTTAGTCCACAACAAAAGCCAGTGTTATTGTCTGAGTGCTACAAGTAAGGAATTTTTGATTAATATATAATAATCTTTTACAATTTATTACTAGTAAATATATATATATATATATATATATATATATATATATATATATATATATATATATATATATATACTGTGACAGATAGGGGGTGCTGTCATCCCTTTGAACCCTCGGATCAGATGCCAGACACCAGATAAAAGTCAAATTTTTTGTTTTATTACAATAATAAAGTACACAAATCCCCCTCCACTCCACAATACTCATAAATCACAATACAATCAATAATCAATAAATCATCCACTCTCCCAGACGCTTGCCACCCTTCCTCCCAGCTCAGCTCATCTGTCTGGGATTTCCCAGAGTCCTTTATAGTCCTTGACCCAGAAGTGTTTTGCTCTCTCCGTGTGACTGGCAACACTTCCGGGTCAGATAAAAAACTCCTCTTCTTCAACCCGGAAGCACATCATTTCCTCTGTCCATGTGACTAGAACGCATTTCTGGGTTGTAGGGAAAACCATCGTTTTCGTGTCCATAATTACCTGCTGGCATTCGGGGATCCTCCATGCTGCAGGGAGGGCGCCACCTGGTGGCCTGGGGGTATTGGCCGGGATGACTATATACGCCATATATATACATATATATATATATATATATATATATATATATATATATATATAAATACATGACAAAATAAATTATAAACTCAAAGAAAAGAACTGAATGTACACTACTGGTCAAATGTTTTAGAACACCTCAGTTTTTCAAGTTTTTCTTCAAATGTAATAATTTAATCAGTTGAACTGCAAAGAGTGACCTAAAATGGTTTAAATTAAAAATTTGGGTGAGTAAAAACTGAAAAAAGAACATTTCAGCATATTACAAATGAGCCTTCTTCAGGGAACAACTAATAGGTTACAATGTGCAGATGTTCTGCAGCAATTAAAGAAAATTAAGCCTTATTTGAAGCAAATAATTTGGACACATGTCCCAACTTCTGTTGATTACTTAAAAATTATTTTAAAATCTTAAAAATATTTTGACACAACAGTTTCATCGTATATGTAATAATAAAATGTTAGATTATACAGTTAAAACTGCTGATATAAACTAAGGAATTTTATGCTCATACTATACAGTGCACTAGTAAGACCACATCTGGAGGAGTACTGTATGCAGTTTTGGTTACCACAGCACAAGAAAGACATAGCAGCACTTGAAGCTGTGCAGAGGAGAACAACTAAGTGCATCATGGGATTAAAGAACATGTCCTACTGTGACAGACTCAGGAAATTTAACCTGTTTAGTCTGAGAAGAGGAGACCTCATGTATGGGAACCTCATCCAGCAATAGCACTGATAAAACAGATCCAGCAACATTCTTTCAGCTTAACGGTGAATCACTTACTCAAGAACATCAGTGGATATTAAGGAGAAGTGCATTTAGAACAGCAGCCAGAAAGCACTTCTTTACGCAAAGAGTTGTGGGCATTTGGGACAAACGTCTGAGACATGCAGTTGAAGCAGAGACCTTGACAACCGTTAAGAAGAATCTGGACAAGATATTAGGACAGCTTAGCTATTTGCTTAACAAATGGACCTGATGGATTGAATGGTCTCCTCTTGTCTATCAGATTTGTTATGTTCTTAAAATAAAATAAAACACATCTGTTCACCTATTGGTGAATGACATGAAATTGGGAGAGGTGAGCTATGACAATTCAGTACAGTGAGGCTCACCACTTTAAATCAACTCTAACGTGGTATAACCAAATAAGAAATATACTTAATCAATACACTATCTATCTATCTATCTATCTATCTATCTATCTATCTATCTATCATATAGTGCCTTTCCTATCTATCTATCTATTATATATCTATCTATCTATCTATCTATCTATCATATAGCACCTTTCATTTCTATCGACATATTTTGCCATTCAGATGATCACTAAAATGTAAAACATGCATCTCCCTAAACCATATGGTTCTCCCCCCCCCTTAAGCGTTTGTCATTTCTCTGCTCTGATGTCTGTTTCTGTTAGTCAGAAGCTTTGTGTTTCTATTTTAGTAGATCATTCACTTATAAAACGTGTCATCCGATATCCGTTCCTTTCTAGCTACAGCCGTCTAATACACTATTATGCTGCACACAAGGTCACAGACTACCAAGCTGAGCCCACTGTATTATAGGATTGCACCATTCTTGTCAACCTCCAATGCTGAGTTTTCCAGAAGTGACTATTAATAATATTTTAACACAAAATGCCTACATTTTACTCATTCTGAGTGTATCTATTGATAATAGACATGTGCACTTTGTGCCCCGAGGTATGCGAGTTAGTTTTTTTTTTCGTATCATTTGCCGTAGTCAGGACTTGGTTACGTTTGGGTCTCATTCCATGTGCCTGAAGAGTCGCTCCCAGTTGTAACTCCAGTAGGATGTCTGTTGCTGTTTTATTTCATTTTCTCCGTTTGCCAGGCCCACTTTCTTGATTGCGCAGCTTTCTTTGCAGGAGCAGCCTGGCTGACTCTGCTCCGACATTTATCATATCCAGAGTGAAAACAACATTCCTTCGGATTAGAGAGATGAAACACGGGTTTACTGGAGTCCCACTGAAACACCAGGGTGAATCCCCTCTGGGCCCATGCCAATATTTAAATGTTACTGTATATTTAACCAGCAGGACTTTTGTTTTAATGTCTACTTTGGGCTCTGACTGGAGGAGGGGAACACAAAGCTGGGAATGTCGTTTTCCAGAAGTCTGCTGCTCAGCTGTGATGTCCGCCCTTATTATAAAGTACAAGGGTGGTGTCACTTCTTTCCTGAAGTTATCCTCCCTAAATCCACTCAATCCTAGAATAACTCTAAAAATGTCTTCACTTAACATCGGCTCATTTAGACACTCTTGACTTTGTCTGACACACACAATGCTGTCATACCTTAAAAAACAAAGAAAAATCATTTATTCATTTTTATAGCATGACAGAGTGTGACTGACAGTCAAGAAAATGTCTTGCGTGTGGCAGTGATGGAGCTTCCCGTTCACGATGTCCATTAGAATTGGTTCGTTGCTGGCTGGCTGTGGAATAATAAAAAGCCCTCAAAGCACCCACGGCCTTAGTGTCACAACTGGCCTCCTTTTCTTTTTCGGGATTTAACCATTTGCATGGGTTTCTAACACTATAAAGCTATTCCTGAAATTTTTTTGGTATGGTGTTAATTTCAGTTCATTTGTGTCTGACCCCGACCCCATTTTATCTTCACCCAGGAACTGCAGTTTTGTGTCATGGTAGTCACTGGTTGCCATGTGGTTGTTAGCATCTTCGTCAAAGGTCACATGTCATCTGGGGGTCATAGGGTGTAGGCATTATTCTTGACCAATGAATGAGCCAGCGATTTGGATCTTTAATTCAAATGCATTGTACTTTGGGAATGCGCCTTTCCTGTTTATGAGTTTTACAAAAAGTATTAATAATATTTGAGCAAGAAATACACACATTTTGCACATTCTGATCATATGAATGGACGTGTGGATGCCAAGACGTGTTATATGAGAATTTGTCTCCTTTTTTGCATGGATGTTTTTCACATTATTGGCCTTTCTCCACAGTTGGTCTCTGTTGGATCTCATTGAATTTGAAACATTTTTCCATGAAAACGTCACTCTGAACATTTTCTCAGCCACCACTAGAAACTACATTGGGGTAACTAATATAAAATGGAGTGGTGGCTCTGAGGCTTAGGATTTGTGCTGATATCTGAAATGTTGCAGCTTTAAATCCCATTACTGCCAGAAGGGATCCCACTCCACTAGGCCCTTGAGCCAGATCCTTAACCTGAAAACTGCTCCTGGGGTGCCATATAATGGCTGACCCTGTGCTCTGACCCCTAAAGGACATCCAAAAAGACACTTTTCCTGCTCAGAGATTAATAAAGTATATCAAAATCAAAAACATATACAGTTTTGGATGGAATATTCCTTAAAGCATAAGAGTGTGGCCCAAATCTCATTTGAATGTGTGTTTTCTGCCTCTTTTATAAATCCCTGTACATTGTTGTTGACTTCCCAGCACCTAATTGCAGATCACCTCAGACAACACAGACAATGGACTCTACAGGCACACCGACCTGAGCGGAGCGGAGAAAAACACACTGAGAGCAGATAAAGCTACATATCCTGTGGCAATAAATACAAGTCTTCAGTTCATCAAGCCATTCCTCTCGGTCATAACCACTCTCAGTACGAACAGGAACCTAAATCAACTAGGGCTTTATTTTCTGAGTGGCAGAGGTTTTCATCTTTCTTTAGCTTAACAATGCTAAACAGATTAATTTCTAAAGCCATTATTCAGGTTAGAACACCAATAGCAAAATCAAACGTCTGAACGGTGCAACATAACTGCAAAGATTAAATCCCAAACCCAAAGACCAAAACCACGAAAACCCTCCCAACACTCAATAAAGCTACGAAAATAGACTTCTATGAGATCATTAAGCAATTAAATTTAACAAATGAATCAACCAAAGGAACTTAATATACCAGTTAATTAACTAAACAATAGAAATTAACCTGGAAACTACTCAAAAATGAGGGTAAGAAATATTAAAGTAATTAACTAGAATTTAGCAGGGGAAAAGATAGGAGTACAATGGAAAAAGTAATTACTCGCGCCAAATCCGGAAATTCCAAAACTGTTTTTCCAAAGGCCAAAAGTGATTATGCACAAACAGTGTAGATACACTGTACACATACAATATAATATGTATTTGTCAGTATTACATATTATTACTATTATACAGTATACTGTATTATATTATATTAATTATGCATTTAATTATATAATATTATATAGTATAGTATCGTTAGTATTATATATATACTAGCCAACCCGCGGCGTACCATACGCCTCATAATCAGGCCGGTTTTTTTAATGATTTTTAAGCACAGGGAGAAAATTAACATTTGAAAAATTGGTAATGTAATAAATCAGCAAGAAAAGCAACATTGTAACAATGCACGGAACGAACCAACACACAATCGTCTGAAGTGACTGAAAACTGGCGGACCGCCATCGCTCATGTGCCCACCTCCAACTCGTCACTTGAGTCGTTGTCGTCTTTGCACAGTCCAGATGCACCCGTGAGTCACGTAGACTTTCCGTGTTCCTGCAGGAGCATCTAAGAAGACGCATGTTTGTCGCAGATGCGAATAGCTGTATGTAGCATGTAAAACAGTTTGCTATGGTGCACGCGATTGTGCGTCGTAACCGAAAACTCGGTTTTTAAAGACTGCTTACTTCATTGTGTTTTAACCTTAGTCACGATTCAGTCGGTGAGGCTGTGAGTAGCCGGGGCTACTATTGGAAGATATACGGTACATGTAAAGTGCAATACTTTTGGATGTAAGGATTTGTATCCATTATTGGATGTAGAACTTCTAATACTTCCGATCATTGAACTCTTTCGATTCTATGTTGCATCGCTTCTCTGTGATCATAAATATAAACCTGAACGAATTGTGGTTTCTTTGAAATTAAACTTGTAATAAATCTGTCATATCACCTATGTCTATATATTCTATCTTTTTTTATTGTTCAGCTATTTCACCGAGTGATAATTTCTGTTTGTTTGCGCTAATTTGAGATCTTTACTATCAGTTTTTTGAGACTTTCAAATTTTAGTACTTTCATAATCTCTAACCTACTCTGCATGTGTATCGTGCCAATGTTTTTTGAACCTCTTTACGATGTTCTACTTTGTCTTCTACTCTTTGTCTTTTCTTCTTCTACTGTTTGTCTTTTATTTTCACCCCCGCTTGGACCTGTTATTATTAGGTATTCAGTTCATCTCTTGGCAAAAAGCCTTGTGTTGTGGGATGTGAAATTATCTCTCAGAAAAAGTCTCATCTTGTCTCTCTGAAAAAGTCTCGTCTCGTCCCAAGATTTTTTAATATAATAGAATTATATATATGTGTGTGTGTGTGTGTGTGTGTATGTATGTATATATATATATATACAGCATATATAAACATATATACTGTTTTATATATATATATATAAATGCAGTATATGAAAAATTAGTCACCTCCGGCTAAATCTAATAGTGGCATTCTGAAAATGAACCACTCTTCAATTCCACCCGGGGGAGTAAATGCGAACATTAATTTTATTTTAATTTTTTTTCATTTTTATTACTATTTAATATTGCTTCTTTGTATCAGTATACTGCTGCTGTATTATGTGAATTTCCCCTTGGGATTAATAAAGTATCTATCTATCTATCTATCTATCTATCTAAAAGGTAACACAGTTTGTTCAAGCACTAAGTAATCAGCAAAAGTTGTGACACCTGCAGGAATTATTTGTTGTCTAATTTGTGGCACATAGCAACAGTCCCTATCTGTAATCAATGCCTTTCCGCCACAGTGTTGGCAACAATTGACTGTGATGTGCACCACAGCCAGAAGAACCATTGGACAGTATACTTGACACATGTGCAAAGTTGGCAATTTCCTGTACACTATGCCCTTTGACACACAGTAACCCTTTTTGCCAGTCATTTACATCTGTCGTGCTGTGTCTGTATTTTTAGGCAAGTCTCTTTAATCAAAGAATAAAGGAAATAATTTATCAATCAATACTAAACAAAAATTTTAAATAATACCATACAACAAATCATTTTGAGAATCTGACACTGCCTTCTCATTTCGAAGTGCTTGCTGGATCACCTCTCAGGTTAGTTACCCCGTCTCTAGATTTTTCATTTTTTTACGAACACAGGGTGGGCGCTCATATGGCAGCATGTCAGCCCCAGAAGGCTCCACTCTGTAGATTCTGCATGTGGTCCTGTGGAACGGCTTTGGAGTCAAACCCTCAATAAAAAGAGTAAACCCATGCATATAAATTAGGAACAGACCATGTAAACATTTTTTCTTCACATAATCTGCACCATCAAAAGTGCTATAAAACAGTTCCTGCTAAAGTAAAATAGAGCAATGCTAAGCTCGGAGAAAATGCGCTTCTTTGTCTCCTATGGACTGCGGTGGGCTGGCACCTTGCCCGGGGTTTGTTCCCACCATGCACCCTGTGCTGGCTGGGATTGGCTCCAGCAGACCCCAGTGACCCTGTGTTATAATATAGCGGGTTGGACAATGACTGACTGACTGTCTTCTATGGAGCCCATTGTTGGAAAGCAAACTTTTCACTGAGCTGTGTCAGGCTGTAAATTCAATCTGTGCATTCAAACTCTAAATCTGTCTCTGCGTTATAACTTGAACATTTAACATAAAACACGGGGGGACTGTTCACATTTGTGGCCTCTGTACTGCAAGTGTTGAAGAGTCACAAGAAATTGCTTTTAAAGAGCTGATTGCACCAGGCTACCGAGAGATAAGATGGAAGGTTAATTAAACTTGCATATACAGGCCTGATATTTAAGCAGCAGTTCGTTACGGACACAAAGCTCTGCTTCATACCAGGAATATCTTTCTGCTTCCTTATCAGCAAGACAGTGGCTGGCGGGTCGCATGGCATGTCACACTCATCCTTGTCTACACTTGGCTCTTTCTTTCCATCTTGGCTTCAGTACACAAGTGAGGATTGTTTTTCAATGGGGTTGAATGCTGAGGTTTTCTTGGATTTGGTTCACCCAAGCAGATATTCACAGGAGATTAAAGCCGTCGAGCAAGCCGGCTAATAAACCGTTTACAGCCACAGTGAAATTAGTTGATGCCAAATGAGCTGGCACTCAGAGTCCTTGTTATCCACAGAACAGTATTATAAATACGTCCACTGTTAATGAATTAGAAACCATCCAGCCATCCATTCTATTAACCTGCTTAAACAGGTCAGGGTCACTGGGTAGCTGGAGCCCATCCCAGCAAGCATTGGGAGCAAGGCAGGAACAACCACAGTAGTCTAATCCAGCAGCTGTTATAGCTTACTAAACCTTTTCTTTTATGTGTGTCTTTCCTGTGTTTATTTGAATATGTTTCATGTGTTTATGTCATTATTATTATTTTTTTTTTTTAATTCAGTTTTTTTATTTATCGTATAGACATGGTGTCACACACATGCTCATGGGGGCAGCTAAAGGGCCTGAACGAGAGTAATTCCATGCCAGACCAGGGGGTGGCGGAGTAAACTGACTCCTTTATCTCACTTCCCTCCAGACCAGTTGTGGCCCTGATGATGTCACTTCCAGTCCCGGCCCTGATGACATCACTTCCGGCCCCAGCCCCCACGACGCCACTTCCTGTACCGGCCCCATTGATGATGACAATTCCTCTGCTGGCCCTTAAAGCCGCCATCTTTTTGCTATCAAGGAAGTTCTGTTCCAATTTTTTGCCGCCAGGAAATAATATACAGGTGGCTGCCCCAAACCTTTCTGTGGCTTTTTGTAGATTTTTTGTGACACATGGACAAATTTGTTGGTACCCATCCATGAAAAAAGAAGAACCCACAATTGTCTCTGAAATAACTTGAAACTGACAAAAGTCATTGGCACCCATCATTGTTTACTCCGTATTTAACAAAAATCAGACATTACTTTAGAGTTTTAACTCAACTGAATATTTTAAATAATAATAATAAATAATAACATGAAAATGATGGGACCCTTAACCTAATAATTTGTTGCACCACAACAACTAGAGGGCATCGCTGCAAACATGCGATTCCTGGAGCTCTCAGTGAGACGTCTGTGCCTGTCCACAGGTAGTTTGGTCCACTTGCCCTGAGCAATCTGCTCCAGCTGTGTGAGGTTTGAAGGGGTCTTCTCCAGACTGCATGTTTCAGTTCTTTCCACAGATGTTCAATGTAATTCAAATTTAGGCTCATAGAAGGCCACTTCAGAACAGTCCAATGTTTTGTTCTTAGCCATTTTTGGGTGCTCTTAGCTGTGTGTTTTGGGTCCTTATCCTGTTGGAGGATCCATGACCTGCAAGTGAGACACAGCCTTCTGAGTTTTAATCCAGAATGTTTTGATAGTCTTGAGATGTCATTGTTAACTTCACAGACTCAAGGCACCCCATGCCAGACGAGGCAAAGCAGCCCCAAAACAGAACTGAGCCTCCTCCATGTCTCACAGTAGGCCTGCCATTCTTTTCTTTCAAAGCTTCATTGTTTTCATCTGTGGACATAAAGCTGATGGGACTTGCCAAAAAGTTCCAGTGTTGTCTCATCTGTCCAAACAACATTCTCCCCGATGCATTGTGATTTATCAGTACACATTCGAGCAAATTCCAGACTGGCTTTGTAATGGTTTTCATTTCAACATTGGAGTCCTCCAGGGTCTTCTTCCATTGAGCCCACTGTCACTCAAGCAATCAGACACTGATGAGCCTTGACCTTGGAGTTGAGCTTGTATCTTTATCGATGTAGTTCTTGGTTTTTGTCTACCATTCTCACTACCCTTATGCACACTCTTGGGTTGATTATTCCTCTTGCGGCTGTGACCTGGGAGGTTGGCTACAATCCCATGAGCCTTAAACTTCTTAATAAAAATTTGCAACTGTTGTCACAGGAACATCAAGCTGCTTGCAGATGGTCTTCTAGCCTTTGCCTCTCACATGCTTGTTTATCATTTTCTTTCTGATCTCCTCAGACAACTCTCTCCTTTGCTTTCTCTGCTTCATGATCAGTGTGGGACACGCGATGACACCAAGCAGCAGAGTGATGACTTTTCTCCATTTAACTCTTTCAGGGTTGATGTCGACTTTTGTCAAAATTCAGTGGTAGAGGACAGTAATCAGCTGTAAACTGTGACAAAACTCGCCCTTACATTTTAGTTCGACTGTCTTTGCTAGAAGGAAAACTACATAGCTTTGTTGATTCATCCTCAATTCCCTACGCGTGCATGAGTAGCGAAGAGCAAACAACCTCTAAAATGGCATCAACATCCAGCGGGAGACGGAAGCGAATGTGCAAAGCAAAATTCTCCATGGATGTTTTATGTAATTTTGTTGAATAGGACTCTTACTTGTTGGACTCTGAGTTTAATGCAAGTTATCTGGAGATGGAGATCGAAAACGAAAGTGAGTTACTGGCATTATCTGATCGGTGTCAAGATGATCACGGTGCTCAATACTTTCATGTAGCTGATGCACCCACAACAGCATTTGTCTGGGAGGAACACCACTTATGATGACAAAAGGTACAAACCACTGCCACCGTGCGAAGACAGCCAGGCATCTGGCCCACCATACTTTCCTGCTGACCACCATGGCGCCCCCGCGCAGCCACTGCTACCAAAGATACCAAAAACGCAACAACAGGAGCCATAGCACATAGCAACAGACATTTTACGTTGACTTGTGTGTGAAACCATTGCTTTGTGTGCTTTTCAGAAAACTGAGGTTTTTGGAAAAAATATTCAACCCTCAAAGAGTGGGCAGAGTGGTGGCTCTGAGGCTAGGGATTTGCATTGGCAATCGGAAGGTTGCCGGTTCAAAGGGCCCAAAGGGACTCTGCTCTGTTGGGCCCTTGAGCAAGGCCCTTAACCTGCAGTTGCTCTGTCCTGGGTATGAAGTTAACCTGCATCAAGCCCTACATGTAGGCCCTCCAACCTGCAGGGGGTTGGTGGCAGAACTGGCACTCGAGCCACCATAAAAAAAACCTCCCACTGGTTCCACTCCATCTGAACTAGTGTGGTTCTGAGGTGTTGCCCATTGCATGGCTGCACTCGAGTCCTAATCTGGATCCTGAGTTGGTTTGTGGTGGGTGCGGCAATGCACTGTATCAGCACGTGCTCCTAACCTCTCCTCAAAGAGTTAAGTGATTGAATGACTGATTGGAGACGTGTGTGACATGAATTCTGCAAAACAGCAAGTTTGAAAAATCATTCAAATCCAATTATTTCTGATCTTTTCTAAGGGTACAAGCAAATGTGTTGAGGCCAATTCAGAATATCTTTGTAGAATAAGCAACACTTGCTTTGCTTTACTCAATGACATCCCAAAGGCAAGCAGGTCTAGAGGGGACAACTGCTGTTCATTTCATCCCTTTTCATGAGGCTGACCGTACATTTTCAATGAGCTGCAAAAGGACCACCAAATTTTTCCATAATGTTTCTTGTATGGAACCATAAGAGGTGGGACCACCCTGAAGTCACTGCTAAGGGTCCTCCCTCAGTAAGAAAATTCAGGATGGGAAGCGAGTCCCTTAGCGGTTCACTGATTGTTGTCGGAGATGTTAAGTATTTACTGCTTTTCTTTGATTATTCTGTTTTCTGGATTTCTTCTGTGGAAGAGTCCTCCGAGGAACACAGGAATAGTTCAATCAATCAGCTTTTATTCAATCACAGACGAGACATGGATTCATGTGTTGCAAGGCAGAAGAGCGCAGATTCCCATTTTTGGTCGGCTTTATATTTTTCCTTCCTCCTCCTTCCCCCTTTTTTTTTTAATATAAAAGCATAATATCGTTTACCTAAGCATTTCATCTTATATTGGCCATCCGTTTCTGTTTTGTGTACGTGTCAGATGGGCCCTAAAGAAGGAAAGGTCATCTTTCCTGTGTATAACAGACGCGTTTCTAAAGAAGAAGTTGTCCTCGGTCAGCTCACTGCACCCTGTCTTATAACAGACGCCTGTATGAATAGGACAACTCTCGAGTGGGAAAAGATGAATAGAAAGATAACAAAAAGAATTATTCACAAAAATGCAACTAAAAAAGAAAGAAATGAAACCAACTTGATCTCAGAAAACCTGAAAACCACAGCTTAATGAGGCCAAGAAACGACCACAAAAAGTAATGTAAAATCGAGCTATGATAGAAGCTGCCCCATAAATCTTGACAATGTGCATTGCTGAGTCCCTTATACTGTCTGCTCCTTACTGCCATAGTTGTGTCCAAGATTATAACAGTTGTATTTTCATCTCAATACAGATATAGTATATATTAACGGCTTTATTGAGTGATCGGTGACAGCTACATGCTGTGTCTGAACCCCAGCTTTTACGATCTCCATACCTTTTATCCAACAGATTCTTCTAATCTTTTGGAAGAAATAAGTGGCTAGGTCTGGCGAGCTTTGTTGGGCTGAATGGTCCAGATTGTTCTGATGTTCTAACAGTAAGGTTTCACTCATGTCGCAGGAACTTTCACAACAATGCTTTACTGACAACTGGACGCTGGTGAAAATAGCAAGGCGGCACTGTGCCAAATGTATGGCGTTCATATTTTTTTTAACTTAAAGCTTAATAAAGAGCTGAGGTGAGCTCAATAGTAAATTAGCTGTGAGTTGGCCGCCCATCGTGGCTATAAATGAAAGTCAAAGGTTACCTTGAATGTCAGCAGGGCTGTTCAGAATGCATTTTTTTTCACTTTTAAAGGGGTTAATTAATAAAACAACTATTCAGACAAACTAACATATTAGGCGATGCAAATTGCAGGGCAGGCAGGACACCCGGCCACATAAATCAGCTCAGCTCCATATTGACAACTCAATTACAACACTAAAAGCACAACCACTCCAAAAGATGAAGTGGCAAAAAATAAGCTCATATGTTGTAATGGGGATGTAATCTCCTCCAGAGATCAATTTCCAGTCAGCCGGTTTGTTGCCTGGAAGACATTTGTCTGGTATATGTGCTGATAGACACCAAAGAAAATTCAAAGTGCGACAGCTGCATAGACTTTAAGGTTCCTTGTGAGTAAGGGGGTGCAGGGTCCGCCTGTGCTTTGTTTATTCAGCCTGCCTTTTTAAATGAGCTCCACGCATAACTTGGTATGCACAAGGTGGGGTCAAGTTAAAACAGGACCCTCTGCGGTTCATGTGACTCAGATGGCACTCAGGAATGCGTCACATTCCACGAAGCAGCAGAGAGTGACAAGCCGTAGCAGCAAGCAGACCTGAGTGGGGCTGACAGGAAGATCTAAGGCGTCAAATGAAAGGGGAAACACACAGGAAAAGGACAAAATTACAAGCAGACGTTAACGTTCAGAGAGACATAATAGAATAGAAGTGGACTCGCATATGGACATCAGGCAAGAGAGCTTGAGGGTGGCAAGTGGGGCGATTGCACCTTGCCCCACACCTAAGGGGGCCCTGCTTTTGAGGTCCACGTGTCCCGTTCGAGCGGATTTGTCAAGTTATATTCTCCAGTATATATATATATATATATTCATTGCATTCATAGTCTGAGTCCCGACCCGATTGTATGGGTGGTTACCTACCAGGTAACACATGTGGTTGGTCCGAATGCAATGAATATAATTACTCCGATTTACAGGCTGTCAAATAAACGAACCACACACCGTGGCACACCGTAAAGGGACTTCGTCTGACGCTGACGTCCGAGGTTTGATCCCCACAAGGGAAGCAGTGAGTGTGTACGCCTGATGAGCCCAAAAAATAAGGGTGAAACACGTGTCGTGCATTATTTGACAGTAAATCTATGCAACATATATATATATATATATATATATATATATATATATATATATATATATATATATATATATATATATTTGAGATGCTTCTAAAAGGAAACCTTTTTAAATCTCTCTTCAAGGTCAAATTCCGTACATGTACATCTTTGAAAATATTCCATAGTCCAAATATTAATGCACAAAAACATGTATCGCTAATGATAATCAGCTGACATGACATCAACGTGAGTTATGACTATGACATCCTGCTTCTCGAGACTCAGAGTATACTTGCAATTTGGGTCCTTTTCTAGAAGAGACCCTGCTAATTTCCGCTAGATACCGCATCGCATTTCGGACTGTTGTGGTATTGTCATGAATTATGAATTGCACTTTTTTAATAGATTATATCGTTATATTTTGATAAAGTCCACATGTTATCTTGCAAAAATTTAGCTGAATACTGTAATGAGAAAATCCGATGTATGTTAACATTATTTTTATTAAATTCAAACGCAAGTTTATACAGTCCACACATAACGGTAACAGTGTTTGAGGTAATGGGGTTGGTTAGCCCTAGGCCCTGCACACACCTAAGGCCACCTCTGACATCAGGAGATCAAGTGTGCAATGGGGCTGCAGAACACTGAAAGATGGACCCTGCACCATCATCTGCTGTTGCTCTGGTTTAAATGTGTGGAGCAGAGCAGCCCATGATCTCTGAATTCTAAGCTTTAAAACCGAAGATAGTCAGGGAGCCAGTGAAAGGCTGCTGAAGGCGAGGAGGTCGGTGGCATGGCACAGGGCACCAAGGATGTGAGTGATTGCGTGGTGCATCAGGAGTAAGATGGCAGTTTTGGAGTTGTCCCTTAGTTGCTTCAGAACAAATTTGGTACCAGTACTGAGGTCTGAAAGTTAGTATCAATACTAAAGTCAAAATGTTAGCATCGATCAAACACTAACCCTAATTAGATCGACCTAGGAGTCCTAGTGAGCTCATCACCAATCTACATCCAGACGGTGGTCTGAAGCCATTAAGAAGGCTTACAGAATGTCAGGCTATATAGCGCATTGACGTGTGGAATACAAGTCCAACAAGGCTCTACGCAAGCTTTATAACACACTGGTGAGGCCTCATCTGGAGTCCTGTGTGCGTTTTTGGTCTACAAAAAGGACATAGCAGTGCTAGAAAAGGTCCAGAGAAGAGCGACTAGTCTGATTCAGGGCTACAGGGGATGAGTTATGAGGGAAGATGAAAAGAGCTGAGCCTTTTTAATTAAAGCAAAAGGAGATTAAGAGGAGACCTGACTGAAGTGTTAAAAATGATGAAGTGAATTAGTTCAGTTGATCGAAACTGTGACTTTAAAATGAGTTCATCAAGAACATGGGGACACAGTTGGAAACTTGTTAAGGGTAAATTTCGCATAAATATTAGGAAGTTTATCTTCACATAGAGAAACAACAGACACATGGAATTAGTGATCAAGTAGTGTGGTAGTCAGTGGGACTTTCAGAACTCGACTTGCTGTTAAGTGCATAGGACTGACGAGCTTTGATAGGCTGAATGACCTCTTCTCGTTCAGATTGTTCTCATGTTCCGATTCTGTCAAACGGGAGTGAAGAACGCACAGCAGCAATTCATTTAACCTAAATTTCATGGAACAATTGTGGACTGAAACCAACCATTAAACCAGTTAATGTGTACATATGGAATGAATGATACAAATTCAGATTCAAACAGGACAATCATCCTGTTGTAATTTGGGCTGTGAATCATTTATGTAAGTGTTATGCCAAAACTGGAAAAAAAGGCAAACCATTATGCTAAGTGGATGGAGTAGCAGATGAAAGGGAAACATGGAAACCAAATACAAACTGGGGTCTCCAATCCTAGCATACCAAACAGCACCCATCCTCTGAAATTACCCATACAAACTCTCAACTCAGCTTCTCCATGTGTTAAGGGACAAAGGTATTGTCCGAGGATCATTGGAAGTAGGAAATGACCAGGAGATGGTACTGGAAACAAGAAACAAAGTCATTACTATTAAGTCAAAATGGCCTCACTCCGAGCAGCCAAATCCTAAACTCTACTGGCAGACTTTGACCTGCTCAGGCTCTGAAAATCGAGAATAGTCTTTTAAAATTCAGAAAAATCCTAAATATCCAACCTCAAGATCCAAAAAGGGAGAGGAGAAGTAAACAAAAAACCTCTGGCTTGAATGGCAAAACCAAAAACAAACTCTTTATAAAGAAATATATTTATGTATAACAAAGAACAAAAAGGGCAAGAAGAGATTTGCCTAAAAAGACAATGCACAGCAAAGAAGACCCAAGATGAAATCCAACATTCAAACACCACAAATAGAAGCAAAATATCCACAATCCACAAAATCAATACTCATAATATAAACTCTCACCAAACACTGGAAAGAAGACGTAGATGTGTGAGAGAAACAAAATTGTAACAAAGAAGTCAAAATGAACTGTGAATACGCAAGCCAAAAAGAAGACAAAACACAAAAAAAAAAACCAAACAAGTCAAAGATGTAAGTTAGAAACCATCCTACCACTCCAACCGCCTTGAAAATAATAACCACACTAAAATACAAGTTGGTTTATCCATTGAAAATTAAAACCATTGCATGTTTATACTGTCAACCGCACAACATCATTATTGTGATGATCAAGGATATGTGAAGTTTCAAACGGTTTCACGTCAAATATAAGAACTTCAGAAAAGAATCTGGATAAAAAAATAAATAATGGAAATAATCTGCAGGTCCTAAAAACACAAAATACACAAAAACATTCTGATAAGAGCTAATTGTTATTACACTGTGTCAACTGGCTTGAATCAAATCAAGATGGCTACAATATTCATAATAACGTACCTGACAGTAAAAGGTATTTGATGGTACGTCCACCGGTGGAGACTTCTAGAAATACTGAACTTGACGAGAGCATAAACTACCAAAACAAACAGATGTTGAACCCCAGCCCACTTCCCACTATGTAGTAGCCCTGAAGCACCCCCTTTATCATCTCCCCTCTGTCTCTCTCAGTATTTCTTAATCCAGACCTCTGTTCCTCCAGCCAACTGAGCGTTCGTCCCAAACACTCCTCTACAGTTCTCGACTCTCGCTTTCTCTAATCGTGAGGAGGGTCTAAGAACCCATTATGGAGTTATGAGGAGACCCTATGTTTGCTCTAACTACATCAGTATATGGTATGATTGGTGTATTTTATTACTTTTTTGTTCCTTGTCTGGGGAGTTTTTTGGACTTCTACATGACTAAAGTGGGGGTTTGAAACCCAAGGAATTCAATTTTTATTTTTATTCCGGACAAACTTGGCATTTTTGATTTTCTTTGTGTAACATGATTTTTGGACTCTTGTGGTTGCCATTCACGTTGGCCTCTGCCAAGGTGATTTTCCCAGGGCTCCCCATGGCGTCATCAGTGCAACCATATAAAAAGTCGTTACATGCATTTCTTACTTGTCTGAGCTTGGATTGATTTAACATTTGGTATGCAATTCTCTACATAAATTCTCTGAATGGTTTTCTGATTTATTTTCAGGCTTGAGATTTTTGATTTTTGTGTAACATTTTTGGCTTGAGAAAACATCGATTTGTCTCTCTGGTATCGTCCCTGCTTACCCTCGTTGATTCGGCTATCCCCTTATTTGGGAATTCTTTCAGTCCAGGTCCATATGCTGCTAGCTATTGGGTTGCAAAATCCTAATTAATGTCTTGCCAGTTCCCACCTTTAAAAGGTCAACATGGTCCCACTTCTCTGGACTTGGGACCTTTTGTTGCTTCCGATCAGCCTGGACTTTTATTCTTTCTTCAGACTAATTAAGGTCAGGCATCCATGCCCTTTGCTGGGCCATCTGCCTTCCAGAACCCTAAGAGAACATGGCACCGACTCCAACTCTCTCTGTCACTTGCTTGTGCCATTCTTGGGTGCCCATCACACACACACAAAATACCACCCTGTAAGTACCGAAGGGGAGGGACAGGCATCCCAGTTTGGATGGAGGGTGATTTCTTGCCAAACAGAAGGCCATAGTGGTGGGACAGTGGGAGTTGATATTTGACCCGGCATGAACTCTTTATGAAGGGAAGGGTGATAAGTGAACTGGTAGAATGTGAGTACTGGGAGCAGTTCATTCCCCCAAATGGTAAATGCCAGTATTCCCCCAGGCTTTACCCGACTGAGACCCCAACAGGGAGTCCAGAAGTACAACCATGTAGGGGTCTTTGAGTGCCACAAGGGGGGCGCTGCCAGGGAAGAACTACCCGGTATCCACCTAACTTGACCAATCCAATGATACCAGAAGTCCAGTTTAAAAGAAGCCCACAGCCTCACCTTAGGGAGTTGGGACACAGCAGGCAACACTCAACTGGAGGCCGGAGGAGGAAGAGAATCTGCTTGTTTAACAATTTTGGTTTGGTTGGTGGTAAATAAAAAAAAGAACTTTTATTTGAACCCAGAATTGTGTTGGCTATTATTGTGTCAGTGGTCCCTTTAACATATAAAGCTTTAAATTGCCAAGGTCCGGCTTACTCGTCTGAACTTATCATGACTTACAAACCAGAGCGCACATTAAGATCTCAAGATGCCGGTCTGCTTATGATTCCAAGGATTAATAAAATAACAGTGGGAGGTCAAGCTTTTAGTTGCAGGGCCCCTAAACTGTGGAATAGTCTGCCTGCTACTATAAGAGATGCCCCTTCGGTCTCAGCTTTCAAATCCCGGCTGAAGACTCACTACTTCAGTTTAGCACACCCTGACTAGAGCTGCTGATTAACTGTACAGACTGCTTCTCTGTTGTTAGTCATTAGCACTAAAACATAAGTAACATGATAGTTATAATTTGTTACTAACCCTCACCTATTCTGTTTCTCTTCTCGGTACTCAAATGTGGCACTTGGTGCCACGGCCCACCAGCCAAGTTGATGGAGGATCACAGGAATCATCGGGTAGAGGGGTCCTTTCATTGGATTGGCTGGCCCAGCACTGTCTCAGCTGTGGAAAGGCCAATAGGTGGAGGAGGCTTAATAGCTGAGGTCTCCAGGACTCTAAGCAAGTCCAAATTGTATTATGGGATATCATCTACTGTTAAATTATGCTCCATACTTGTGATATTTCTATTTTTATACTGTATTGAGGATTCTTGTGTTCTGTGTATTGTATTGTATTGACTCCCTTCTTTTTGACACCCATTGCACACCCAACCTACCTGGAAAGGGGTCTCTCTTTGAACTGCCTTTCCCAAGGCTACTTCCATTTTTTCCCTACAAGGGTTTTTTTGGGGATTTTTGGAGAGGCAAGGATTGGGGGCTGTCAAGAGGCAAGGCCTGTTAAAGCCCACTGCGGCACTTCTTGTGGTTGCACACCCTTTAGTGTGCCACGTGCAGGACCTCTTCTATTAGCCACCCTGGAGGCCTTACACTGAGCTGCACAGTCCCAGCCATAGCCTTAACACTGTCGATCTTGAGGACGCTTCACACACTTGTCTAATTTAACTTACACGTTTTGCACCACCACTTCCGTGCAGCATGGATGCACGTGACCACCCTTCCAGAAAGCCGTGCAGGCAAGAATACAAACACAGGAGGTTTGCCCTTTTTCAAAAATGTTCCACAGTGGCACATTGAAGTCTTTTAATCTTTTTAGACAGTCGGGTTAAAACATGGGATAAGCTCGGGGCCTTTTGTTCCCTCGCTTGCCCTGCAGAGACTGCACAATTTTTCTTTTATGTAAAACAATCCTGTCAAGTTCTCTCCTGCCTTCCTTTGAATCACAACTTAGCCTCCATTGTTGTTTTTTTCTTGCTAAAACTACAGCGGACGTAACAGAGGCCTTCCTAGTGAACATGAAAAAACCTAATCTACTGGACCAAGCCAATTTGTCCTTTGAAGACTAAAACGTTTTTGATTTCTAAGGTGTTATGAGTCAAGTGAGAAGTCAGACAACTGTGCCTATTGGAACAGGACGTTTACAAAGATACCAGCTGTGTAACCCTGCGCTGTCAAAAGCCCGGGGTCCTAGAAAATATTAAAGTCGTCAGAAAAAAAAATTGAAATGCAGAGATGTCAGGTAATTGAAAGGAACTAATCTGGGCATCTCTCTCCTGGGTGGTTTCGTTTCGCCGACGTGCTTGCATCTTTTGTGTATTAGCGGCTCAACGACTGCCTTTCTTTGGAGGTTTCATTTTGCTGACATGCAGGCCTCGCTTGTATTATTAGTGACTAAGTGAGTATTCTGTTTTCTCGGAGGCAGAGCCCTGACCCTGACTCCACTTCTCATTATCGGGCTGGACACACACACTTCCACACGTAGACGTTTATACCCAAGACAAGCTTCAAGTTTAGTTTTTAGGCAAGTTGAGCTGAGTATCAAAGCCTCTCAAAAGAGAAAGTTGGAAGAAAAGTCAAAAGAGACGGCAAACAACCACGACACGAATGAAACTCGAAGTTCTAACACATGTGACTCATCTTTAAGAGGGTTTACCGTGTGCTTACCGTGCTGAGGTCAGTTAGCACAATTGTGTCTCCTTGAAGTGAGCAGGGAACGATTTGGGTGCGTTAAATGACGCGCATCAGCTGCAGTTGTAGCTGGCACTTAAACTGTTTCATATATAAGGTGTGAGCAGTAAGCACGAGGGGCAGAAAATAAGAAGATGGAAATCAAAAAGTGCGGAGATGGTGAAGTCCAAGGAAAATCGGGTGTGGAAGGAGAAATGGAAAGAAAGGGAAGGGAGAGACTGAACAGACTGAATGGGTTGTTTTTATTAAATTTGCATTAACAATTTTTTGTGTCTGCATATTTCTGTTGTTGGGTTTGTTAACCTTTTATTGGATCTATATATGGGGTGGGCGAAAGTAGGTTTACCGTTTGTATGGAAAAGACATGTAGGTTATGCTTATTACAATAATTTTATTAACTTAATAACTTTATTAACTTTATTATCGTATATATTCTCATATAAGTCGGGTCTTGAAACCCAAAAAATCAATCATAATATCAGACCCCGACTTATATGCCTGTCATTTTTTTTTTTTACATCTTCTTGCCTCCTCCAATCAGTTTCTCAGTCACGTTGAATTTTGTTGTAGCAGCGCAGTTACCAATTTCTTTCGTCACGTCAACGACTTTTTATTTAAATCCAGCTTTATATTTTCTTCTGATCGAAAGCTCCATCGTAGATAAGGGATGCTCTTACGATTACGTTGTATGAGGGTGTGAGATACAAAAAACACAAAACAGTGCAAAGGTCGCTTCGGAATAGTTTGGGTATTACCGTGTGGTCACGTAGGCATAATACATAGAAAAAAAAGGCTGTGTGCTCCATGGTTACTCTCTCAGGTGGGCGTTAGAATATCATAATCTCTTGGACCAATAGAGTGAGTTTTCCACATTCAACTTATACGACAGACATTATAAAATACCAGAAATTATACGGTAAAATCAAGTCCCGCCTTATCCGCGGGAGAGTATATACAGTAACTCAAAAGACTTAGGCACGATCTCATAAGAGCTCAAATTGCCAGCCTTGTGTCCTCACAACTGTAAGCCTACTTCAGTATGGCTTAGTGTTCTCTTATGTCCTTTGTGTTTTCCATGTGGTTCCTTAAGAGGCGGGGCCACCATGATGTCACTGCTGCTGAGACCTCCTCCTTCTCCCTGACTATATATTCTGCCACGGAAGAGGCCTCAGGAGTGGTTCATTGAAGTTCATTGGAGTCTTGCGAGTATTTCTTGGATTGCCTGGTTATTTTGATTATTTGCTCTGCATTTTTGGATTACAAATAATAGATTGTGAACTGTGACTTGTCTGCTTTGCTTCCATTCATCTCCTTTTCATTCTTTTGAGCACCTTTTTTTTTTGTTTCATAAATAAATATATTCATTTATAAATAACCTCCATTCGGATTATCTACACAATGTGGAGTTTTCATGGTTTCTCTCCCTTGTAAGGTATTATGATTTGTTTTGGAACATAAAGAGCATTTTGAACTTTAAAAGCCAGTTTCCCCATTTTTTTGGGCCTAGTCAAACCGAAGCCTACTGTTAGTAGTTGCGAGTACACTGGACTGGGTGTGACTCTTCTAGGCAGGCCAGTGAAGGTCTTGGCCTGCTTTTTGTGGCCTCAACACCACGTTCATCAGGTTTGTGACTCCAACATGTGACAATAAGGTCATTCCTCTGTCAGGAGAGCTGAATTTCAGGTACTTTCCTTTTGGTTCCAATTGGTTTTAAAAGTCACTTGATTAGTGTTATTGCTATAAGCAAAATTGTGTTGTCCATAGAAAACAAAGCACAAACAACATAAAAACATCAAAAAACAATAAACAAAAATAAACTGTATTATTAATAACAATAATAACTAGAAAAGTGTTAACCAGAGATAACCAGAATTTATTATGCAGTCTAAGCTAATACATAACTAGATAACCTGCAGACAAATCAGGTTTCAGCCCCAGTGGTTCGCGAATACCAGCAGGTAGCTGTGCTGCATGTGTTTGACGCTCAGCGCAATCCACAGCTGTCTTTCTTCTTCTTCTTAGCATCACGCAACTTGCTTTATGCTCAGCAGATGTCACTGCTGTTCATTTTCTTTCAGCGATGTCATATTCTTGATCGGTTTGCCTATGCAATTTGCCGTAAGAAAGACGCGATTAATGACAACCTTGCTGAGGATGCTGGTAGCCACATTTTTTTGCTTCACTAGCAAGTATCATGTCGTTAAGGCCAAGATTGATGTAGTAGCTCCAGTGGTTCACGAGTAATCGTGCGACACACAGACAGAACCCTTGTCATTTTATATATACATATAAACATATACTGTATATATATAGATTAGCTGTGCTACCCATCAAAGACGGATTGAAATCTAAGTAATCAACGTAGACCTCAACGTGTGCAGTGCACCATGTCTCTGTTATAAGCCTTTGGGTATGGGATATGTAAAAAAAGTGTCAATGTGTGTGATGCACCATCTGTTGGAATGAAAAATGTGATGCATTTTATTATTTAAAAGTTTGTAAACGACCATCTTTTGGAATGATAGAAACAGCAACGGGACAGACACACAAACAGGCAGCCAGACACTTTTTCTTTAATTAAGATGGATAACAATTCTAAATACAAAATAACAAACCGGTAACAATAATTTGCAAATTCTTATTATAGCTGCTACAATTTTAAATCGTTTGATCCAAAATTTGGACAAATAATCATGTGTACCGGGCAGCACATTTTTAGTGTTGCTCCCTTGCATAAAAGAGACCAGGGTTTGCATCCCGAGTCCTCCCCGTGTGAAGTTTGCATGTTCTCCCCGGGTCTGTGTGGGTTTCCTCTGGGTGCTTGGGTTTCCTACCACTCTATAGAAATGCAGGTTAGGTGGACTGGAGGTACTTAATTGGTCCTAGTGTGTGGTTGAGGTGTGTGTATGTGTGTGCGTGCCCTGTGATGGACTGGTGCCCTGCCCAGCACCCTATGGTAGATGGGATAGGCTGCAAGACTCCCTGGCAATCCTTGTTCTGGACTAAGTGGGTTAGAAAATGGCTGTCACCATCTGTTATAACGTCATGATGTCCACATGTTGTGCCACCTTCGAGTCACCTGGTAGCAATGGAGGTGTTACCAAGAACAGTATCACAATGAGCTTTAATAGGTGGGCAGTGCATCTCATTGTATAAGCTCTCGGATTTTAAACCAAAAGAGCATCAGCTAAAGCTTAACTGAGTCCTTTAACATTCCAGGCTCCTTTATGCCGGCAAAGAAGAATATACACAGCATTAGTGGACACACCAGTTGTGTTATGTTATTGATTGAGATGGGGTTCATTTTGAAAAGGTGCATTCTCAAACCCACTTAAACAAATTCAGGTTCAAGGGGGCTTAAGTTATACAAAGTAAAATGTATTAAAAAATATCTTAAAAGCACTCAAGTTCCAAACTGCTAAAGCTCATGTTCCCCCATTACATAACTTCAAAGGCAAGCGAGCCGCCTGCCGTTTGCTCCCACAGCTTGTGAGACGTTTTCAGGCTTAGACATTAGCCCACCTATTGCTAGAGACTTGAAAGACACACTAACTGTGAAACACGGCTTCTGAACTTTTTTTTTATTCGTTTTTCATAACATCCTGTCTTCCAGTCTTCTTTCGGCACCAGCGTGGCCTAATTCAGTCTCAGCTGCCTTAATTGATAACAAAAGTGGTGTTTGGGGTTGGTGAAGAATAAAAAGCCATTTGATTTTCTTTTAATGATAAGAACTGCAACGTTTTGCAACAAGGTCCTGCAGTTATTGGGAAAGTGGGGTGTGGGTTAGGTGAGGGAGGCTCTCAGAATTCAAAGAGACGACAGCAGAAATTAGTCAGCAACTAAGTATGGCTACGCAGATCGTGACACAACTCTGACTGCGCTCCTCCGCTCAGGACTGCAAGTCAGCAGTTGCTCAGCAAATTAGCAGATTCCACCGATAAAGTTAACTGATTTAGAGTTGGCCCTGAGTGGAAGTGTCATGTGCCGTCCCTCCATCACCACAGAAATCTCCTGCTTCGCGCCCCACGCCGTTAGGGACAGACTGTGGCTATGCAAACGGGGCTCAGTAAGAGCTTAGATTTACTATCTGCCAGGTGGATGCTGCACATTATGTAAAGAGCTTTGAGCTGTAAGAAAATGTAGTAAATGTAAAGAATTATTATTATTATTAGAGTAATCTCTATCACACACCCCAGTAAAGTTATTTTTGAGAGTGTACGCACTAAATACATTAAAGATTCCCGTTTTGTCCACGTATCAGGAGCCTTTCCAAAGTCAAACAGCCCAGGTTCATACGCATGGAACCCTTTCCCAGAATAAAACGGGAACCACCACACAAGCCAATAAAGCGCTGTTAAAGAGCCAGCAAAGATATAAAATCACAGTTCGGACATGGCGCTGTACTGGGTGCTGTGGTTCCTCATAGATCCACGGCTTAACAAAGAATATTTTCATTCTGGTGAAACTGGGTCTATGAGCTTTGAAAAGGTTCCTGATATCTGGACGCACAGAAATGTTTAATTATACTGCAATAATTGTGACAGATCGAGAAAACCTGAATTTAGCTTCTGTCGCTGTATGCAGCCAGCGTCTATGTGATAATCAGGCAGCTACTAGTATTTCACAAATCTTTTATTGCGGTTATTTGTGGAGCCTGTTACGGGTGTAAATAAAAGGTTCTTTCTGAGTCTTCCATGCGGACGGGTCTTCTGGGAGCTGTACATGTAGAACCCAGGAGAGTGTCGTTATTTTAAGAGCCAACGGGTCGTTTCTTACACTAACTTTACCATTTCAGCGGACTTACAAGACATCTCGGTAAATTATGGGGTCTAACTCCCTTCAAATGGTATATGAGCGCTTCAGTTTAGGAGCAGGCACTTATACAGCGCGTTGCCGCACCCAGGATGCCAAATTAAGACATGAGTGCCGCCGTGCAGCAGGTGCCAATCGTAGCACAACGCTACTTTGAGAGGTGACATCGGTTATTCCTGCCTCTTCACAGACAGAAAGTTTGTGCGCTCGAATCGGCCACTCGGATACTGCCGCCTGCTGTGTGGGTTTTCATATTTTCAAAGCATCCACCATCATGGAAATTTTGACATTTTATCTTTAGACCACAGTGAATCACAGCGGATTGAATCTGGATTTTTAGGCACTGATTGTCAGAAAAAAAAGACTCTCCGATGCCAACAGATCTCTGCAAAGTGGAGAAAACGAATTACGAATATAAAAGACAGAATAACTGATCACATAAGAATTCACCCACTTTAGCATGACATCCGTAAATCATCACTGGGACAGCCGATTGGTTTTGAAAGTCACAAATACACCTGAAAGTGGAAGGGCCGACTTGTGGTGAGTCAGTATGGTGGCCTAACCTTCAGTATGAGCACCACAACTAGCAACTTCATGAAAACAGGGGCTGAAAGAGAAGAAAAGGTCCAAGATACTGAATATTTCTCATCAGGTCATGTCAGGTCAGGTTGGGGACCATGCACTAGTACAGCGTGTTGCCGCACCCACCACATGAAAAAACGGCTCGGGGTCCTGACTGGCAACCCCCCCAGACAGACACGCAGTCCAGTCCCAACCTCCAGAAATGGCGTCTCCTTGGCCTGGTCAAGCCACTCGTGTCCCCAACAATGAGGATCCTGCAAGCCGGATCAACCTCAGGGAATCGCACCACTTGGCCGTACTGCTGTAACTGACGCTCCCTCACAATGTAGTTAATAGGCAACCACTCATTCGACACAAAGTCAAACCAACGGTACCAAAGGATTTTCCAGAGAGACACAGTACCAAAGGAGTCCAGTCTTCGTCTCATGTCTCACAGCCATATAGCAAGACAGGAAGCACCAGGACTCTAAAGACTTGGACCTTCGTCCTTTTGCATAGATATCGGGAGTGCCACACACCCCTTTCCAGCGACTTCATGACCCCCCATACTCTCCCAATCTGTCTACCGACTTCACAGGAAGAGTCACTAGAGATATGGATGTCACTGCCAAGGTAAGTAAACCTCTCGACAAGGCTGACACTCTCTCCGCAAACAGACACACTGCTGATGGTTGTGCTCAAGAGGTCATTAAAGGCCTGGATCCTAGTTTGTATCAGGGACACTCACAAGCCCAGACACTCAGACTCCTCGCTCAGTCTTGGAGTCCATTTAAATCAGTTAGGACACAGCTGTAATCCTGCCTGGAGCAGTGACTGTTCAAGAAGAAGATGAGCGACAAGAGTCCAACAAGAGACCTCAGGAATGGCTAAGATAGGTGAGACTGTGCTGCCCAGGGGTTTCACAAGTTGTAGATTTAATGGGGAGCAGAAAAGAAAAAAAAAAACTCGCAGAGAGTTTTCCAGAAGAAACATGGGAGACTCTGAAGTCAAGAGCTGGAAGAAGAGCCAATAAGCCGATGAGATCAGAACTGAGCTATTTGGCCATCAGGCTAAGCCCCATGTCTGCACTGCACATTACCACAAACACACCATCCCCACCACAAAGCATCAGGACGTGAGGATGCTTCTCTGTAACAGGCCCTGGAAGGCTTGAAAGATTAATGCAGCAGCCTGGAGAAAAACCTTAAGGATTCTGCAAGAAACCTGCACCCTGGGAGAAGGGTTGTATTCCAGCAAGACAAGGACCCTAAACATAAAGCCAAAGCTATAGAGGAATGGGCTCAGAACAACAATATTAATGTCCTGAAGTCAGATTGATTATTAAATATCCAGTTAAATCAACCATGGAGAAACAGAAAGAGTACAATATAGCCTGTTCGTAAAAACAGAGTCATCGCGCAAGAATTCGACAAGGTCAACGAGAGACCTGCTGTATGAGACCTCTGACTAAGCTACAGTGACTAAGACTGGAGAGACTGTGCGGTGCAGTGGCAGCCTTATAGGAAACTGGCAAAGAGAAAGCCAAAAAGGAAACTCAGCTGAAAGAAGACTCTAAGGCAGGGGTGTTCAGTTCTGGTCCTGGTGGGCCGCTGTGGCTGCAGGTTTTCATTCTAACCCTTTTCCTAATCAGCAAGCAGTTTTCGCTGCTAATTAACTCCTTTTCCCTTCATTTTAATATCCCTGTTTTTAAAGATTCAGTCCTCTGAGTTGATTTATTTCTTCATTAAATGGCAGCCAAACAGAAATGAGGCGTGAAACGAGCCAACAGATGAGCAGCTAAACTGGAACGTCAAACTCCAGCTAATTTCACTCCAACCAGTTTCTTATTGAGAAGTCAATTCTTGCTATTAATTAAAACTATTATTGAATATCAGGACTTGTTGCTGCTCTCATTCTGCCACAGAAGATGGTTGATTTTCGTGTTTTTCTAAGACCACCGTCAAGATGTTTTGGTGACCAGTGCAGACCAACATGACTGAGACCTTCACCTTCCTTTATAGGGGTCTGAGTCACGTCAAATAAAACTAAGGCAAAACAAGTTAATCAGCAGCACAAATGGCTCACTAATTAAGAAGATGGTTAGAATGAAAACCTGTAACCACTACGGCCCACCAGGACCAGAGTTGGACACCCCTGTTCTAAGGTCTCATTGGTCTGATGAGCCCATAACCGAGCCTTTTTGTAGTTTGAACTCTGCACATTATAAAAATGATGAAGTATGGTGGTGGCAGCATCAGGTCATGGAGATGCTTCTCTGCAGCAGGCCCTGGAATGTATGTAAGGGGAAAATGAATGCAGCAAAATGCTGGGAAATCTTGGAGAAAAACCCGATGAAGTCTGCAGGAAACCTGCACCTTGGGAGAAGGTTGGCGTCCCCTATCGTAATAATAATAATAATTCTTCACATTTGTATAGCGCTTTTCTTACTACTCAAAGCACTCTTCACACAGGGAGGACCTGGGAAGCAAACCCACAACCTCCTTACTGCAAAGCAGCCAGGCTAAGCATGGAGCCAAAGCTACACAGGGATGGCGTCAAAATGACAATCTGAATGTCCCGGACTGGCCAAGTCAGAGTCCGGATCGCAGTCCAGCTGAGAGTTTTGTGGTTGGACTTGTAAAAGTTTGTCCACTCAGGATCAACAGGCAAGCTGACAGAGCTTGAGCAGGTGTGCCAAGAAGAATGAAGAAAAATGACTTGAACTCACAGACTCGAGCCTGGCATGTCTTACAAAGGGGCATACACTACCTCCTGACTTGACTGCTTGTGCAATCGAATATTTGTGGTTGATATTTCTAATTAATTTAGACCAATTTGCACAAATCTGTTTTCACTTTGACATTAAAAAGTCTTTTTTGTTGCTCAGGGTCAAAAAAAGCCAAATTAAATCAACTGTGACTTGATGCTGTATAACAATGAAATGTGGAATCTGCCAATGGGGTGAATCTTTTTTACAGGCACTGTAGCCGAGTTATGATATCATCCCATTCTCCTGTACTGTTGGCTTGTGTAACAGACAATAACCAAATTATATTTATTATATTAATTCATCTACATCTAAAAAAACAGTCTGAATAGAACAGGCTCCAGTGTTGATAATCAGTTACCAAATAGCACCATATTATAATCTGAGCTCTTGAATGTATGGCCTCATGCTTCCCAGCCTTCAGGCATGCTGACCTACAAGGGGCATGCAATAATTTACCTATCCCAGTAGGAAAGAAAAGAGTTTTCAAAAAATTTGTGTTTTATTTTTCAATATAGTCCCCTGGTAGCTCCATACACGTCATCCACTTTTCCTGCAATGACTTTAACTCTTTTGAGATAAAATCTTCTGTTTAGCCTTCAGACCAGGACCTCACAACTGCCTTGACGTCTTCATCATTTGAAAACCGCTGTCCATGGAGAGAATTCTTCAAAACTCCGAAAACAGGAAATAACCTGAGGGAGCCAGGACAGGACTGGAGAGTGGATGGTTCTGCTTCTGGAAGCCACATTCTCGGATATTAGCCTCGGACATGTCACGATTGACGTGACATGTGTACTGACGCCTTGTCATGAAGAAGAAGCACGCCTGCTGTGAGTGTTCCTCGTCTTTTGTCCTTGATGGACTCCCGCAAAGCAATCATTGTGTTAGTGAAACTCTTCCTGGTTATTGTTGTCTTGTATGGCTTGAACTCCAGAAGCCAAAGTCCTTCAATATCCCAGAAGACAGATTTTTCTGTTGTCACACAGGACCAAATGAAGGTAACTCCATGCCAGGCCACGGGGTGGTGCGGTGCACTAACTCTTTCTCTGTTATCCTCTGCAGACCAAACACGGGAAATTCTGTCTGGTTCCGGCCACAATGATGTCACTTCCGGCTCTGACCATGATGATGTCACTTCCAGGTTCCCTGCCTTAAAGCCCAGACCACTCCCTATGTTTCCTCAGTTCTATGTTGGACTCAATTCTGTACACATCTGCACAACCTATTTTGCCTTTTGCAGCCAGGGCTCAAGTATATGGTTGGCTACATTTTTCTGTGTGAAACTGTCGTGAACTTTTTGGGGGTGGGGGATGACTTGTGCTTCCACTGCATTGACTCCATTTTGGACTCTGTGATAGACCCAAGTCTCATCTCCAGTCACCAAGCAGTGAAAAAAATTTCACTCAGTCTTCACGGAGCATCTCCAAGTTCCCCTGACAGCACTGGAGCACATGGCGTCAGCATTCTCGAAATCCATCTTGCACTGACCGTTGACATGCCCACCTTTTCTATGAATTATTTTCCAAACCGCACCTGCAGAGATGCCCATTTCTTCAGCTATTCGGGAAAACCTTAATTAATCTGTCTGACAAAATTAAATCCTCGACTTTCTTGCACATTTGTGTAGAAGATGCTTCCACAGGCCATCTAGTGTGAGGGTCACCTTCATGGACTCTCTACGCCACTTAAACTGCTTGCTCCAAAATTTTACTTTGTAGTATGATGGGACAGACTCACCATAAACTGTAGTTATGCGTTCATTGATCTCCATTGGCTTTTTCCCTTCTTTTGTGACAAATTTTATCACTGAACTTTGCTCTAAAACTAACGTTTTCTTACTTGATTCTCAAAACGACTCTCCTGATCCCCTGTCTCTTGGAATGGTAGACTCGGACTGTGCAGGAGTAACCTAGAGACATGTCACAACATACCCAGACTTGTTTCAACTTGCTTGCTAGCTTCGGTTATACTCAGGTAGATAAATTATTGAACACTCCTTGTAAATAAAGGTTTCTTCACTCTTCTTGATCTCTGTGTGGGGTCAGTGCCATGCTGCTCCTGACTGAACCAGCCACGCAGTCACATTCACAGACGCCACAAAACACTGTAATGCACTCTCCGCAAACCACAAAGGATCATCCTTCTCACATCACTGGCAGCCGGAGGCGTTCAGACCCCAACCGTGTGGTCCAGCGCCATCATGCCACACGACGCTTAGCTCCGTCTTAGTCTTTTAATCTCTGTTTAAAATGTAACTCACAATCATTGGCTGCGAGCACACCTGGCCCGACAACAGACATTTTTCCTTTTTCAATTATCTCTCAAACAACGTGCTGAATATCAAACGACACGCAGTGGAAAAGACAGGAGAAGGAGGAGGAGGTTAAAAAAGCTGAGTAATTCACCAATTACCCTCAACAGTGAGCCTGAGAGGAGACAGTAATTGCTGGCTCCTAAGACGAAAAAGTCATCCCTGAGATCAAAGTATATGCTGGGTTGTATTTTTGTGTGTGACATTAGTACTTCATTAAGGTTTGGATACCCCTGTATCTTGCTCTGTCCTTGTAATATTTCTATTGCACTATTCCATTGTATTGAGGATTGCAGGGGGTCCTCGAGTTACGACATCTCGACATACGACATTTCGAGTTTACAACGCTCATTGTGAACTTTAAAAAAATTGAGATGTGAGAAGGAATAAAGGTAAGGATTTTTTTCCATTCATTTTTTGTCATTTTTTCTATTACTACAGTACAGTGTACATTACAGTATATTAATGTCCTTTTCTTTTTTCTGTGGCTTAGTTGTGTTTTTATGTTCTAGATTACGAGTTTGCAAATGTGTTAGGATAGGTAAGTGAATTAGGTTAGGGTGTGTTTCAACTTATACCAATATTCGGGTTACATCACTGTTGTAGGAACGGAATTGTGTCGTAACCCCCTGTACTTGTGTTTTATTCTGTGTATTGTATTGTATTGACCCCCTTTTTTGACACCCACTGCCCACCCAAACTACCTGGAAAGGGAACTCTCTTTGAACTGCCTTTCCCAAGGTTTCTTCCATTTTTTTTCTTACAAAGGTTTTGTTTAGGGTGTTTTTTTTTTGTCTTCTTAGAAATTCAAGGCTTGGGGGGCTGTCAAAAGGTAGCACCTGTTGAAGCCCATTGTGTGATTTTGGGCTATTTAAAACATAAATACAATTGTATTGTGTGGGATCCTTTGGGATGAGCGACATACATTTATTTTTTAAGGACTGTAAAAATCAATCAAGGACTGATAACATGCAACCCATTTTCAGTTTTGAAGCAAGAAACAAGGTGGAGGAGACGGTTGTTGCTTTGGCCTCACACCTCCAGGGTCCTCGAGGTAGCTCTGAGCTCTGAATGGAGTTTGAATGTTTTCCTCAATTTCCTGTTGGCACCTTAGCCCACCAAAGACTTGCATGTTGGGTGACTAAATGTACCACAGATGAGTGTGTCCTGCCATGGTCTGACATCCCATCCCGAGTCGGGTCCTGAGTTGCACACAGTACTGTCGATAGGTTGCAGTCCCAAAGCAAAAGACTGGGAAAAAACAAAGCTCAGAACTGTTCTCCACCTGTCCCACTTCCCTTCCCAACATCCCAAAGTATTACCTGTGACTGGACAGCACACCAGAGCAGGCCGATTCTGCTGTCTTATGGATCTATCACCGGGGGCCTCATTTATAAAGGCTCAAATCAATCAGTCTAGATGAGAATAGGCCATTCGGCCTAACAAAGGCTGCCAGTCCTATCCACTTATTTCTTCTAAAAAAACAGTTTTCAGCAGTTCTGTGAAGTATTAAATTGTACTGCCGTTACCCCTAATGGTAAAGTATCCCAGATTTTTGTTTCTACCTCACCAGTTATTTTATGCTTCATTCTCAGAACAGAACATTAGAACAATCTGGATGAGAACAGGCCATTCAGCCCAATAAAGCTCGAGAGTCCTATCCACTTATTTTTTCTAAAATAACATCAAGTCGAGTTCTGAAAGTCCCTAAAGTCCCACTGTCTACCACGCTACTTGGTCACTTATCCTAAGTGTCTGTTGTTCTCTGTGTGAAGAAAAACTTCCTAATGTTTGTGCGAAATTTACCCTTAACAAGTTTCCAACTGTATCCCGATGTTCTTGATGAACTCATTTTAAAGTCACAGTCTCGATCCACTGTACTAATTCCCTTCATAATTTTAAACACTTCAATCATGTCACCTCTTAATCTTCTTCTGCTTAAACTGAAAAGGCTCAGCTCTTTTAATCTTTACTCATAATTCATCCCCTGTAGCCCTTGAGTCAGCCTAGTAGCTCTTCTAAGGACATTTCCCAGCATGCATACCCAACGTGGAAATATAACGTCCCACGCAAACATCAGGATTTGTAAAAGAAAACTTGATGGGGAACGCGTGTATGTTTGCGACAACATCCTCGATCAAGTAGGGAAATGCAGGCAAACCAGCTAAATGACGTCTCGCACGCATAATAATTCACATCACTGCGCCAATATTACAACGTGCATTACAGAAAACAAACATATTATACCTCAAAAGTGATGAATGTGATGTATGAAATGTATCTTAGCTCCCTTTTCAGCGGGACAATGCTGTGTATTTGCACCTGAAGCACTTCATCACTTGGTGAAAACGTCTTTTAAGTGCTGTGAGAAGGAACGGCGACATCACAAAGTGGTGAATGCTTTACCAGCCCAACTTTTTATGGAATGTGTTGTAGGCCTAAAATGCAGGGATGGATGTGTATTAATAAATGAAATGAACAAAACGTGAAATATCTTGGGGTCATTCTGTCTGCAATGAAATAAAAGTCAAAGTACATTGTAAAAGAGGGACAAAGACAAGATAAAGATTTGGGGGATCCACCCTGTATACTAAAAAAACTTTCGACAAGTAATCATCAAAGACTGAGTCCTAACAGAGAGAGGAATGGTCGGGTTATATAGGTGGAGGGTAGGAAGAGGCGGGTTCTCGGGAGGAAATGATGTCTGTAGGGGGTGTGTTCTGGTGCCGGAAGTGGGAGGAGCTCTATGCGGGCTTACTTCTGGTGGTCTGTGCAAGAGGGAGAAAAGGCAGTTGGTGCAGTTAATCAACCCCGACTCTGTGTCTTATTCTCACCTAAGCCCTTAGACTGCCTCCCATGGGCACGTGTGCGACAACATTTAAGAATCACTGTGCATTCTTTTTATTTGCATTGTCCCTGCCGTCCCAACATTTTCTGTTTTGATACTTCATTAAAATCTTGTTCTCTCTGTTTATAAAATGAAGTCTGACCGACTGATTGATGAATTAACTGGCTGACTGACGCCCAGACATGACGGATCCAGATGCAAGTCCCATCTTCATCAGCCCCATTCCTGCTGTTGTTTGTCGTCATTCACTTTCTTCAGTAATCGTTTCTCCGTCCATGCATTTTCTCGCTCAGGGGTCACGGAGTCCAAGATGAGACCCAGCTGTGGATGAAGCCCCCAATCCCGCGCTGGTAGAGTCCCGACTACACTCACACTCAAGTAGGTGCTTGTGACTTTAATGGATGGATGCCTGCATGCAGTGGTGTCCTGTCCAGGGTTGTTGCTGCCTTGCACCCCATGCTGCTGGATAGCCTCTGGTTTGCGACATAAACCACCAGGTTTAGGTGGGTTTGGAAATGTTATATTACGTTAATAAATACTTAACAAAGCACAATAAGAAATGCGCACATCCAGCTGTCTGCCTGTCTGATCTGCACAGTGTCCGACACCACATAAGGCCCTCCATTGAGCAATGGTTTCCCAGCTGTTCTTGTTTTTCTCCCTCTTCCTTTCTTTCCTTCCTCTAGGGATTTGTGAGAGGAGGCCCATCTACTTCCTGTGCCGCCTTTCCCCCTTTAAGTTACCCGTGAGGTCTTGAACTTTGCCCGAGAGCCTCACAGCCCTTATACTCAAAACGGTCTGTGAAATGTAGGGTGTGACCCCATTTTTGACTCCTGCTTACTTCAGTCGAGCCCATTTAGTCAGACTCTTGAAGTCGGAAACCTAAAAAAGGTCCCTGCCAGATGACACAGTGGGTAAGATTGAATGTGGATGGCCCTGTGGCACGAGGGTTGGCACTGCGGCATCACAGATTTCAAATGCTATGCCTGGCCGTTATCTGTGTAGAGTTTGCATGTTATCTGTTCAGATACCATCTCCACCCATGTCTCTTCAGACAGACAGACAGACAGATAGACAGATAGATAGATAGATGTAAGGCACTATATGATAGATAGATAGATAGATAGAGAGATAGATTTAAGGCACTATATGATAGATAGATAGATAGATAGATAGATAGATAGATGTAAGGCACTATATGATAGATAGATAGCTAGATAGATAGATAGATAGATAGATGTAAGGCACTATATGATAGATAGATAGATAGATAGATAGATAGATAGATAGATGTAAGGCACTATATGATAGATAGATAGATAGATAGATAGATAGATAGATAGATAGATAGATAGATAGATAGATAGATAGATAGATAGATAGATAGATAGATAGATAGATAGATAGATAGATAGATAGATAGATAGATAGATAGATAGATAGATAGATAGATAGATCTTTATTTGTCAAGTTTAGATTAATGGATCAGTGAGTGTGTGTAGAGTTATCTGTGTAGAGTTTGCATGTTATCTGTTCAGATACCATCTCCACCCATGTCTCTTCTGGGCCTCCTTCCTTCTCTGGGCACCCCAGTTCCCCTCCCACATCCCCACAAACATGAAGGTTAGGTTTGCTGGCATCTCCAAACTGGCCCTTTGTGTTTGTCCATCACTGGGTCCTGTGACAGAGTTGTCTCCTGTCTTTGTGCCTAGTGCTGCTCATACAGGCTGTGGCCTCCATGATCCTCAGTGGGGTTGGCCGGGTTTGGGAATGTTGAGTTATGTTTATGATGGAATGATAATTTCAGTAATTTCTTCAAGCTAAATAAAGAAAAACTGAAATCATACTAGTTAATAAAAATGTAAATAGTGAGGGTATTGGAAATAAACTTGACTACTGACTCCTTTGGTAGACAGACAGACAGACAGACAGATAGATAGATAGATAGATAGATAGATGTAAGGCACTATATGATAGATAGATAGATAGATAGATAGATAGATAGATAGATAGATAGATAGATAGATAGATAGATAGATAGATAGATAGATAGATAGATAGATAGATAGATAGATAGATCTTTATTTGTCAAGTTTAGATTAATGGATCAGTGAGTGTGTGTGAGTACGTGAGTGTGCTCTGTGATGGACTGGAGTCCCATCCATGGTTGGTTCCTACCTTCATTTCAGTGCAGCTGGGACAGGTTCATGCATCCTGAGAGCCCATAATAGACTAAATATGTTCACAAAGTGAATGGACAAGTGAGTGAGCTTAAGAGTGTGCCCTGCATTTGACTGCCATTCCATCCAGGATGGATTCCTGCCTTGTATTTAAGTGTCAGGATAACTCAGTTCTTTCTCATTGTGAACTGATAATGGATTAAGCATTCAGAAAATCCATAGATGGACATGAGACTGTGGGACGGAGTGGGAGTGTGCTATATGAAAAACTGGCATCCCATCCTGGGTTAGTCCCAGTCTTCAGTTTTCTTTAACTCAGTTAAGGCACATGCTTTCTTCAACCCCATAATGGACAAAAGGTTTTCACAATGAGGATGGATGAGTAAGTGAGTGAGTCTGAAAGTGCCCGCTGGCACTTCAGTGTTACTAGAATAGACTGGCATCCCATCCGTAATTGGCTCCAGCCTTGCTCCAGTCCAGTGACTGCACAATTGGAGGCGGCTTCCTCTATGTGGATTCAACAAAAGTATAGGGGTGGTTTTATCTGTCCTCACTGGCCATCGGACCTTATTTTATTCTTTATTAATTATTATTGCCTAACTTTTATATACAGGGTGAGTCAAAATTATGTAAACACTAACAGTACTGCTATATATACACTGTGGAACACGGCTGGGACCCAGCCGGGATGCCCAGGAGGACCAGAGGAGGGCTTGTGCCTCCTCCAGACCACGAGGGGGCGACCCCCCTGGTTGCTTTGGGGACCACGGGTAGAGAGCATTGAAGCTCAGCCCTGTTGGGGCCCGTGGTCACCGCCAGGGGGCACCTGTGACGATGCGGGTTCGGCTCCACGCTTCCATCTGCTATTTGGGAGCCCTTGAACCCAACACCGTCGGTAATGTCACAGATGAGCTAGACAGTGAGACAACAATTGAGCAAGGGATGGTAAAAATGTGCAAAAGTGCTTTCATTTAAAATCCAACAAAAACAATCAAAGTGTTCAATAACTAGTGCAGTTCATTCAAAGTTCAAATAAATAAATAATCCATAAAAGAAATGTGGAGGTTAAAAACAACAGAAAAAACAATCCTTTAAAAAACGAGGTTAAAACGTTCCTTAGGAAGCAGTCTTTAAAAACAACAAGCTCGGTGCTTCTTTTAACTGGTGACTCCCCTGCTTCTCCCCGTCCAGGCTTCGCAACTTCAAGAGGGGAGCCACTCTCTCTGCAGCTGCGCTTTTCCTTTCATACGCACGAGACTGGAGACCTTCTGATCCCTGGCTTCGGTCTGGCACTCATCCCAGCCTCAAGACTTGGTTCAATCCAACGGCCAGGACCAAGCCTCCCGACTCCCGCTGCCTTTCCGGCCTTCTGCGGCCAGTCACCTTCCCCTGGTCACTCCCGCTACCTGCTCGCTCAGCGGGAGCAACTTCCATCTCCAACACCTGGGTGTAGACCTAACACCCAGGCCCTCGTTCGCTCGCTCACCCACACGCTC
The DNA here is from genome assembly GCF_016835505.1 of Polypterus senegalus. Lineage (NCBI taxonomy): Eukaryota > Metazoa > Chordata > Cladistia > Polypteriformes > Polypteridae > Polypterus > Polypterus senegalus. Next base: position 299,184,185 of record NC_053155.1, read on the forward strand.
TTCGTGGCTCTCCCTCTTGCACCGACATGCTTCCCTATAACCTCCGTCTCCTTCTCCTTTTCCTTTTCTCTCTCATTCTTTTTTCCTGATCCATCTCCCTCCCAACCGCCTTGCGCTTCTTTTAAATTGCGAGGGGCCATAGCAGCTGCAGCACATTAGTCACGCCCCCTCACTAAGCCGTGAACGGGGTGATTATTTATTTAAAAAAAAATGGCCTTTGCTCAGCGAGCTGTGGACCCATAACACCACAGCGCCCCAATGCCTACAGAGCCCTGGACCTCAGCATTTCCGCCACACCCAGAAGTGCTGGGGGGAAGAGCATCGCGGACACCCGGAGTGCTTCCGGATATGCAGCCGGCACTTCCGCCACACTGGGGAGTGCCGGTGGAAGATTGCTGGGACTTGGAGCACATCCGGGTGACTATAAAAGGGGCCGCCTCCCTACACTCAAGGCAGGAGTCGGGTGAGGAGAAGGACAGAGCATGAAGGAGGGGAGTGGAGGCGGCCTGAAGAGTGAGGCATTAGAGTGTGAGGCCTGGACTTTGGGGAGTCCTGGGGGTTTGTGTGTGCACTTATTGTACATAGAACTGTAAGAAGTGTGGTGGTGTTTAAAAACATGTCTACCTGTCTGTGTCCGGAGCTCGTTCCACAACACTTATGTACAATTTTTGTGGACAGTTTATGTGCCACATATGGTCCATGTGAGGCTCACTAAGTGGATAAATGAGTTGGTAAGTGTGACAGGATGCCTCGATATAGACTGGCATCTCATACTGGATTAGTGCCTGCATTATATTTGAAGCTGCCAGTACTTACCAGTCAACCAATAACAAATTAACAAGTGTAGAGAGTGAAAGGATGAAAGGGTGAATGATTAAGCGAGTGTGCCATGGAGTGAAACCATGCAGGACTCAGTACCTGCCTGGCATTCAGTGCTGCCAGGATAGGCTGCTTTATGTCCAATACACAGGGTATAGGCCCCCATAATGTACTAAAAAAAGCTAAAATGTCAATGGATGCCTACAATAGGAAGTGGCTAACAGTCTGTTATGTGGTTAAAAGAGATTTGACCTGCCACTGGCATGAGCCTGGAGGCCACAGGTTCAAATGCCACATGTGAACAAAGTGAGACTGCGTAAATCTGCTATGAACTAAGGTGCTCATTCTGTTTAGTCTGAAACCTGATTAGTATTTTTTATTTTAGTTTTAGCATACCATACCATTTCCTAAGCCCACTTAATCCTGAGCCGGGTCGCTTGGGGGCCGCATCTTATCCCAGCAAGCACAGGGCACAAGGCTGGGACAATCCCCTGGCCAAGGCACCAGTCTATCGTAAGTTACCATTATTGAGTCAGTACATACTGTGTAAGATTTCGTAACACATTTCCTAACAAGCCCCTGTAGAAACATAGACATATTTTGTCTCATCAGCTGAAGCACCCCTATAGCATTCAGCAGATTATCATCACCCACTTAAATAAAGGGACAGGTTTGAAGAAGACGCTGAAAGATCAGACCCTTCAACTCACTCCTGAACAATTTGGCTGTGCACAAAGAAAATTAAAAGCAGCCGCCACCACCCTGCGTACTGAATAAAGAAGATTGAATTGCCTGCCAGGATGTGTACAGGTGTGGCACAGGTGCCAGATGTGCACTCTTTTGTGAAATCGTCACCTGCCACGGGCGTGATCCGCTACATTGTATGCCATTCATGCTTCGATAAAAGAGAGCCGCTCCCTGAATAAACAATTAACGGGCAGCACTGAGCCCGACAGGAGGAGCAGGCTGGGGAAGACGTGATGCTCGGTACGGCTCACGCTCGAGCTGAGGTGTGTAACGATCAGAAATACAGTATAAGCGATATTTTTAATTAAACCATCAAAACAGTCTGGACGCAAACAGCACAACAAAGCTCACCAGTCCGATCCACTTAATTCATCTAAAATAACATCACGTCGAGCAGGAACATGACTGTCATCTGTTAGGGTTTAACGCATATAACGCAACGTCTTCCATTTGGCTTGTTTTACGATAAGACAAACTGCTTTTGGTTCTTTCCTCATACCTTACAATTTCATAATCACTTCACTATTTCTCATTGTATTGTTTCCCACCTAAACAGCAAAGCACACAAGCACCAGGCACAATAATAAAGCAGCAGCAGCCCTTTCTTTTCTTCTTCTTCTTCTTCTCTGGGTCTGTCCTTGTCTCTCTCTCTCTCTCTCTCTGTCTCCACTCCTCCTCCAGCAAGCTTTGTCACCTTCCTCCCGACTCTAGCACCTGCAAGTACTTCCAATGTCCTGTTAGCAGAGTCCGGAAGGACTTCTGGGTGAGGGTGAGGCGCAAGGCTGACAAAGTAGGGCACCGCAGTCCAACCCAGAGAACCCAACAGGGCTGTGCTGAACTCCAACTCCCATGATGCCCTGGGGGAATCCAAATGGGCTGCCATTTAATGCTCTGGGTGAGGTAATGCCCTGTACCGGTTTTCTATTATTAAAGTGTCCCAGCCAGATAAGGGCCCTGGCCGTCCACCACACCAAAAATAAGAGGACCATGTATAAAAATGGCTGTCTTTCCTAAAAAGGCTCATGTGATATTTTTGGTAAACCCCTTGAATTAAAGCAAAAAGTCTACACTTCAATCACATCTTGATTGCTTTGTTTCAAATTTATTGTGGTGGCATACAGAACCAAAATCATGAAAATCGTGTCACTGTCCAAATACTTATGGACCTGATGGTACTTTGCTATTTATCACTTTTCAGTTTTTACAGCATTAAATTATGCATTTTTACTATACGATGATATTACACGCAAGCTTTACTATGCTGCAAAGTTCAGAAGTACTATGCACCATCACATGACGTACGTTAAATTGCTCTTCTGTATGGATTTTTAACTTACCCTTTGTAAAGTTTCCATGTTTTAGCTCACACACCTATTTATCATTTTGCATGTGTCAGCAGAGGGTCCACTTTTCCATTACATTTACCTTTTGTCACACACATGTGCATGGGTGGCAGCTAGAGGGACCGATCAAAGGTAATTCCACGCAGGCCAGGGGGCAATGGGGTACACTAATCTTTCCTCTGATATTTCTGCAGATCAAAGACGGGAAATTCTGTCCGAGTCCGGCCTTGAAGACGTTACTTCTGGTTTCAGGTCCAAGAACGCACTTTCGGTTCCCGCCCCCAGATGGCGTCACTTCCGACGACCTACTATAAAAGCCAGACTACCTCCACAGGTACTCAGTTCTGTTTTGCACTCTAAACCTGTTCACAACTCTGCTTGTATTTGCCCTTTTGCAGCCAGGAGTTAAGCATACGAGTGGCTGCCCCAAAACTTTTTCTGTGTGTTAAGGCTGATTCTTTCACACTATTTATCCAACCCCTTTATCCAAGGTGACTTACAACATTCCTTTAGGTTTTCCAACTGGAGCACAGGCAGGTCGAGTGACCTGCTCAAGCTCACATGGTGTCAGTAGTGGGATTTGATCCCACAGCCTCAGGGTTTGCAGTCCAAAGCCTTAACCACTACACCATTCTGTGATATAGCGGGTCCGCGACTCCGCGACTCCGAACGAATGGCCAGTTTTTAATAAATAATCCATTTGGCCGTGTCGGTCTCTGTGGGCATGCTTGCGCATCCACAGGGAGTTGATGAGGTTAAAAGAGGGAGAGACGCACCTGCATGGGAAGGTGCTATCGTTCTCAATTGCTTCATCGGCTTCCTGCGGTGCGTGATTGAGATGCTGCACCCATGAATCCGTATAAGTACGGGCCGGCACAGGAGATGGAAAACATGAAAGGGAGAGAAGAGGAAAAAGAAATGAAACGGTAAAAAAATTAAAGTCTGAACGGAGAGAAGCGAAGAACGAGAGAGCAGTCTGGAGGAGGAGTGCGAGCGGACGACACTGAGGGTTGCCGTGTCGGATTGCTCTAGCTGAGCATTTGCAGAGAGCGACGGTGACCAGGAGTTGTGCAGCGGGAAAGGGAGCCTTTCCATGTCTATGGACGGGGATGACCCGAGCCTGGATCTGGATCGGGAGCCCTGTGGTGAAGTGGCAGGGACCCCCGGACCTGTTGACAATGTAGATGGAAGGCTGTGCCTGTCGAGGAGGCGTCTTCTCAGTTGCTCAGTCCCGTTGGGGTTAAGCGGAGGCGACAGCGGTTTGGAAGGGTTTGCGCCGAAGCTCATTTTTAATGGATAGATTCCTGCCAGACGTTTTAGCTTTGCTTTTATCGGTATTTATTGGCAATTTTAACCTCCACATTTTATATCTTGTTTTTATGGATTATTTATTTACTGTAGGAACTTTGAGAAGTGCACTTTGGACACTGCTTTGATTTTTTTATTATTATTTAATAAAAGCACTGCACACTTTACACTTTCCCCCTGCTCTACAGTCATGGCCAAAAGATTTGAGAGTGACCCAAGTGTTGGTTTTCACAAAGTTTGCTGCTTCAGTGTTTTTAGATTTTTTTGTGAGATGTTTCTATGGTATACTGAAGTAGAATTACAATCATTTCATAAGCTTCAAAGGCTTTTATTGATAATTATATTAAGTTTAAGCAAAGAGTCAATATTTATAGTGTAGGCCCTTCTTTATTTATCAAAGACTCACCCTGGCAGGCTGTCAGTCAACTTCTGGGCCCAATCCTGACTGATGGCAGCCCATTCTTGATAATCAATGCCTAGTTTTTGTCAGATTTGCTGGGTTTTTGTTTGTCCACCTGCTTCTTGAGGATTTACCACAAGTTCTCAATGGATAGTGTCCAGGCCATGGACCCAAAATTTCAATGTTTTGTTCCCCGAGCCACTTAGTTATCACTTTTGCCTTGTGGCTCCATCATGCTGGATTGTTCATTGTTGGTCACCAAACTGTTCTTGGATGGTTGGGAGAAGTTGCTCTCGATGGATGTTTTGGTCCAATTCTTTATTCATGGCTGTGTTCTTAGGCCAAATTGTGAGTGAGCCCTGCATTGCCTTGGCTGACATGAATGGTCTCAGGATGCTTTACTGTTGGCATGACACAGGACTGATGGTAGCACCGCTCACCTTTTCTTTTTTCTGGATGCCCCACACAATCAGAAAGGGGATTCATCAGAGAAAATGACCTGACCACAGCAGTCCTCAGCAGTCCAATCCCAGAATATCAGACTATATATTTGCTGCCCTTCTTGACACCCTCCAAAAGTCTTTGCCTCACTCACTCGCACCTGCCTGCTGCCATTCCTGAGTGAGCTCTGCACTGACGGTGCCCACAGCAGAATCAACTTTAGGAGACGGTCCGTCCTGGCACTTGCTGGACTTTCTTGGTCGCCCTGAAGCCTTCTTCACCACAATTCGAACTCAATCAGCATGACATGGTGACCTCCAGGCTTGTCCTCGTCACCACTCTCACCCGTGTTAATGAGAGGATCACTGAAATGATGTCGGCAGGCCTGAAATGCAGTGGGTTTGTCAGGATTAAATTCATTTTCATGGCAAAGAGAGACTTTAAAATTAATTACAATTCATCTGATTGCTCTTCATAACATTCTGGAGTCGATGCAAATTGCCATCATAAAAACTGAGGCAGCAAACTTTGTGAAAATTAAAATTTGTTCCATTCTCAAAACTTTTGGCCACAAATGCATGTGTGATTTGTCCCCATCTGTCAGCTTATTCGGTGACGTTGTTGGCGGTGTTGAATTCAAGAGCCTCCCAAAACAGGAAGAGGGTGCGAGGAGCAGGACCCGCACCTTCACACACACCGCCTGCCTTGCTAGTGTGTTCATGCTTATACCCCTCACTGGGCTACATGCCCTGCTATTATTATTACTCCACATTTCCTAGTATTTGGCTCAACTGATTATTTTTGTGCTAAAATGTTCCGATTTGTTCAAATATCCCGAGCACCTTGACATGCACACCAGCAGACGACACCACGACAAAACTGAGAAGGCCATACTTCTGAGCCACTGCCGGCACCCACGGTCCAAGTGCCACATCTCCAAGTCATCGACAGCCTCGCCCGCCGTTATTCACTGCAGAACAACAAACTCCCACTCGACATTTAGCCCCCCTTGCTCTTCTAGGATGGCCGCTGTAGCCCTTTCAGTTGTTGCTTTCCATTTCTTTTGCCGGTGCATCATCTAGCGAGAGAAAAAGGCATGTGGCAGTTGGAGAGGTCAGGAAAAGCCTCAGGGCGACACAAAACGGAGGGTCTTATCAAGTGCTGCTGTCTAGACACACTGGCACAAATGGTGCAGACATTATGAATTTTTACTGTCAGCCGTCTTTTTGATTTCTGTTCAATTAAACTTTAAAGAGCAGCCTAAAGGGTGGTTGATCAAAGAAGATCAAATGAGAAGAAGCTCTGAAAAATGAAATAATTCAATCCACAAAACTCACACGTAGGCCACATCGAGGCAAGAAATGCGAGAAGAACCTGAGAGTGTGGGGTCCTCAAGGCAAACTCTGGACACTCCCAAAGTCTCCAAACATAAAATGTGATTGGGGGATCCTCGAACGAACATTTAAAGAAATCTGAAGGTTTTATAAACCACTAAGTGCCTATTGCTGTGTTTGTGACGAAGCACTCCATGTACACACGTAATCGATTTAAGTTTTTTTTGGAAAAAGACCCCATTTCCAAAGGTTCTAGAGGAATGCACAGGGGACCCAGAAGGAAGGCGAGAGGCTTGTCCTTCTGACATTTCTTTGCCTGAAAGAAAAATACTTCCAGTTTTTGCCACCAATGTTTTTGGCTCCCTGGAAACTCTTGGTTATTTAGGCCTAAACGTTTCACCCCTCGTGTGGAGGTGAATGACCCACTTAAGGCAGAAACCTCTGGAGTTCTCCTTTGGAAAAACTGCTGTGATGGGTTGGCATTCTTTCTGGGATAGTGTATGATTCACTACCAGGCTGGGGCACCACCATTACTCAGAAAGGCAGGTTATTCTCTGTGTTTACCAGGAGGTGGCAGCTTTTGAGTGAATATACTGGTTTCCCAGCAGGGATGGAGCAAAGTTCCTTAGCAGTGTAACTGAGGAACAAGAGGAGATGATGTATTCAGACCAGTGGCTCCCCCAATATGCTAGATGGCATCATTCCCCAGGCTAGGATTCCCACATGGACACCTGCAGAGCATGCTGGGATTTGTAGTCCCGTGCTGTTTGTCCCGTAGGATCTGCCAGAGGGAGTAATTCCTAATTTGTGGGGCTTCCATTTGACTGGGAAGTACTTGCAACGGGCTATTGCTTAGCACTGGAAGTACTCCAAGGTAAAAGAAGCCACACAACCTCATTCAGGCGAGTTGGAGTCGGGTGTGGAGGAGAAGCAAGAGAGAAAGGAAAAAATTTGGATTTGTTTTAGCGCTTATTAAAGAAGCCTTTTTTAAGGTAATGTATAATAATAAGCCTTACATTTGCACCTTGGGACTTGTCACACTGCGCAAAAAAGAGTTAAACGTCATAATTGGCCATCGTGACTAAGAAAATAGTCATGACGTGGTGATCATTTTCTTGTGGTTTAGAAATACGTTTAGTCAAATTGTCGCTTTATTTATAAGTTTTTGTTCTTGTATTGCACACGGCACACTTTTCTACTTATCTGTGCGACTGAGCCCTCCAAAGACGCCTGCTTCATGTGCTTCTTACCTTACACCCGGTGCTGCTGGAATAATAATAATACCGTATATACTCACGTAAAAGTCGGGGCTTGAAATCCGAAAAATCGATCATAAAATCAGACCCCGTTTAAAAATGCGATAATTATTATTATTATTATTATTTTTTTTACATCTTCTTGCCTCCTCCAATCTCGTACCAGTTTCTCAGACACATCAAATTTTGTTGCCGCAGCGCAGTTACTAATTTCTTTCGACATTTCAACGACTTTCAATTTAAAACCAGCTTCATATTTTCTTCTTATCGAATGCTCCATTGTAGATAAGGGATGCTCTTACGGTAAAGGTGTATGAGAGTGTGAGATACAGAAAACACAAAACAGTGCAAACATCACTTCGGGAATAGATTGGGTGTTACTGTGTGGTCACGTAGGCACAACAGAGAGAGAGAGAGAGAGAGAGAGATACAGCGCATTGCCACACCCACATAGTGCGCTCCGTGGTTACTTTCTCAGGTGGCCGTTAGCATATCAGAATCTCTTGGACCAGTAGTGTGAGTTTTCTGCATTCGACTTGTATGACCAACATTATAAAATACCACAAATGATACGGTAAAATCAAGTCCCGACTTATCCGTGGGAGAACTTAAACGTGAGTATATATGGTAATAATAATGCAAGTGTTTTTATTTCAATAAGATAAGTATTGCGTTAAGTTACTTATTACTTTGAAAACTAATCAGACTACATAACGCATGTGTTACCCTACTGCTCTCAAGATTGTGCCACTGAGTTTATTTCTGTGATTTCAGCTCATCAAAATTCATTTTGTGATTTCGGGAATGTTGAGAACAGCCAGGAGAAGCAGTAACGCGATCGCCTCTGGAAATGTGTGTTGTAGATGCTTCTACCTGTGGCTGCTGAAAGCAAATGCGTGCAACGGACATGCACAGGCTACAAAATCCTCAACCGTCACCTGGTTAAGGGTTTACACGGCCAGAAAATCTACTTCTGATAATCATCACACACACTGGTCAGTTATGATGAATTAAAATGAGGAAGGGAAAGCTGCATGAAACTGTAAAAAAATGTTACATGAAATGCCTTCCAGTATCCTTACCTGGTAAGTTGCTTTGGACAATGGCGTCAACTAAATCTGTAACAATAAAAGATGACCGGCCTGGGAACAGAACATACAGGCACCTCTGATTTGTACTCATCTGTCTCTTTTCTTAAAACTGTCTGTTTCGTTTCTATTTGATGTGATGGAGAGTATCCCGGCACAATGGGGAAAAACACAAAAACTAACCCCGGATGGCACGACAGTCCATTGCAGGACAGACCGGCTCATCAGTTAACCTAAAACAGCAGCCATGCCACCTAAAACTAAGCCTGTCCGTGGACGGGACAACCAACCAGGAAAAAGCTTGGGATTGCTGCTGGAAGAGGTGCAGGTGAGGCCAGCTGGGGGTGCTTACCCTGTGGTCCCAATGTCCCAGTGCAAAGCTCTGTAAAAATGCCACTGTCCTTCAGGTGAGACGTAAAACCGAGGCCATTAAAGATCCCTGGGCATCCTTTGTAAAGATTAGGGCAGGATAAATTGCCCACCACAGCCTAGTCATTCTGGCCCTCCCTTTCTCTCTGTTTTTCTCTCACCCCTTACAACACCTAACAGCTAATGTGTGGTGTGCAGATTGGCACAAAAGAGGCTGCCGTCGCATCATCCAGGTGGAGGCTGTACATTAGAAGTGGATGAAGCTGCTCCCCACACACTATGAAAACACACACTTTGAGTTGTGAGAAAAGTGTTATATACATGTAAAGAATTATTATTATCATTATAATTGTTAGCTTTGAGATGATGGAGGAATCCTAGTAGAGACTGAAGGATGGCAGGAATCAGCCCTGGATGGGACACCAGTTCATTCCATTGCAAATTTCCCATCTAGTTAGATTTGCCTATTAATGTTATGTCATGTCATGTCATGCATTGTTAGCATTACACACACTCACAATTTTTAAATGAGGGATGAAAGCTGAGGTAGCCTCACAAAAAGACCCAGGGAGACACTGAGGAACCTGCAAACTCCACACAGACCTTAACTTGGCACAGGACTTGAACCAAGATCCCTGGAGCTGTGCAACATTATAAGTGCAAACGCCACAAAAGAAATCATCTTTAGTGTACACCAGTCTCAGACTAACATAACCCAACATTATCCAAGCCTCTTAATCTAACTCAGGGCCGTGGGGTCCATCAGGACTTCCTCCAATCAAAATGTAAACGGACTGAAAGTTTCCCAGAGGAACTCCCAAGCAGAAGAGGGCATTGGAGCCCAGCCAAGTCGTGCATATCAGCCGCCCTGTGTGCAGCGTAAATACTGCGCAGCAAAGACGTACACAACCATGTTTGGTCAGGCTGAAAAGGATTCACACTACAGAACGATCAGTCCACTCATTCATGTACAAACATGGCGATGAAATAAATCTGACCGAACGCCAGGCCTTTCCTGCTGCCATAAGTTGATACACAAGAACTCGACTCAATGAAGAATACGCTTGAGGTTTTAACATGGGCCCAATTCTGGGAAACTCGGGACTTTCTGTCATCATGTAATAGAATAAATGGAGAAATTACTATTATTACTGCTATCAATAATAATAATACTACTACTACTAATAATAATAATAATAATAATAATAATAATAATAATAATAGCATAATTAATACATTGAAGAAGCAAAAAAACTAATTTAATAACAAAGGGAATTCCTTCAAAGCAGATGTATCACAAAATGGGGAGATGGACACTCCAGTTTACTTTGTTCCTTTTTCTCTTCTCCTTCTTTCCTTTTGTTTTATTGTCACCTTTATGGATTTAATTTTTAAGCATCTTTCTACACTTGCATGTTTTAAGTTTTTCCCCCCTCATCCCAAAGATGCGCATGTTATATTTATTGGAAAGTCTAAATTAACCCAGCATGAGTTTGAGTCTAGGTCTGAAATGAATGGCTGTCTAGTCCACTTGTTTCCTACCTTGTGTCCACTGCTGCCAGGATTGGCTCCGGCCTCGTCGACTTCGAGTAGGATCAGCCCTGATGCCTCACAACTTTAGGAGCCTGGGTTTCATTACCTAATATGGTCTAGAAACTGTTTTCACATTCTTACCATATCCACGTGGGTTTGTTCAGCTATTCTTAAACCCAAAAGGCATGTCAGTTAGTGTGACTGGTGACTCTAAAATGGCCAGTTTCACTAAGTCCATGCCCTGGCACTTAACCCAACACAGAGTCCCACCTTGTGCTCAGTGATGTTGGTATAAGCATAACACCCTGCCACTCTGGTGTTTGTAACTGAGGATAAATAAAGATTATCTATCTATCTATCTATCTATCTATCTATCTATCTATCTATCATATAGTGCCTTTCATCTATCTATCTATCTATCTATCTATCTATAATATATTGTCTTTCATATCTAGCTATCTATCTATTATATAGTGCCTTTCATATCTATCTATCTATCTATCTATCTATCTATCTATAATATATTGTCTATCTATCTATCTATCTATCTATAATATATTGTCTTTCATATCTATCTATCTATCTATCTATCTATCTAACATGGAAAATATGGATGGATGCCCCGTGCCTGTGGCCTTCATTCTTCACCACTGTCTATGTTGAGTTTTTATGTTCTCTCCAAGTCTACATGGATTTCTCTTCCACATCCTAAAGATACGCCAGTCAGGTTGGAGGGTAACTGTGCGTTCCTGTTGTGGTGAAGGTGCCCTGCCAGAGACTGCCCAGAATTTGCTCTTGTCTTGCAGATGTTCTACTGACTTTATTTGGCCAAGCCAATCTGAAAGTGAATGCAGAATGAGGTGGCACACCATTTACCACTTTGCCCGTATACGATTTAATTCCCGACTTGGTTGCTTTCTCTGTAGACTTTGCACTTCCTACCGGTGCGTGTGTGCAGGGCTTTTCCTAAATGCTGTAATGGATAGACTCTGCAGAGGCAATATGTGGTGTAAAACCTGAGCCCCCATTTCTATTTAATGGATAAACAGCACTGAACACTTCACAACTGTGTCATCTCCTCAAGTACGGCAGAATCAAAGCACAGTTAGGCTCCCCCTGTCTATCTACTATAATGGCCTCCCATCTGGGCCACGAATTGCCATTCTTCCCAGTTGGGGTGTCAGTCCATCCCCTAAGGAACTTATAGCACTAAAGATAAAAAGAGCCAGGGTTTCTATTTAAATCCCTTAAACACACAGTTAGGAAAACCAGAAGGGTGATGGACGCAATCTCAGGGCCAGAACAGCAGAGCCGCACACATTCCGCGTGGTTATCTGACTCCGCAGGCATGCGGGCAGCGCGGCTCCTGCCAGAAGCACAGTCCTGACACGTGGAGGCCTGGTTTGTCTTTCATGAGATTGTTCCGATCTGCTCAGGAGTCAAGAAGTCTGCTTTGGGCAGCTGCACACTTGAAGCTCGTGTAGGAAAAGAAAACTCACCGGTTGGCTAAAAACGAGCAGACGGCCTCAAAATGCTGGCCTGTGACCTTTAGAGGAGGGAGAAGGAGGCAAATGGTGCCAAGTCGGACTAGCAAATGGGTAATTTGATTCATTGGGAGGTCTTGAGTTTCTACATACCGCCATCAAACATTGGGGTCAGACTTCCCAAACCCTAAAGTTGGGGAGCCTCCCGGTGTGACGCTAGAAAAAATTAACCCTGATAAAATTGGGCTGTAAAGGCCGTACCAGGGTCCACACGTTACCACAGCAAATCTGGAGGGGAACAGGCATCATTTTTTTTCTTTCGTGGGACACCCTTATGATGGAAAGTCCTGGGAATACAATATGGGCACCCATGTGGGGATCCCAGCCGAGGCTCCTGCTGTCTCCCCCAGGACACCAGATGGCAGAGAGCCCCCGGCTCAGATCCCCACATGGATGCCTGTATTGCAGTCGTGGGGGACAGTCCTCTATGGGGCCACCAGGGGGTGCTGCAGGACTGGAGAGTCCCTATGTTATTGGGTATCCGCCTCACCCGGAAGTGCTGACAGACCCAATGTGCGAAAGATCAGGAGCACTTCTGGGGGTGGCTAGAATAAAAGGAACTGCCAACCTGGTATCAGGGAGCCAGCTGGCAGAGGCCGAAGTCTGATAGAGGAGCGGAGGAGGCAGCGACCGGTGAAAGAAGGAAGGAAGGAGTTGTGCTACTGTGCTGCTGCTTATCTGAACTTGTGGCTGTGGTGGGAAACGCTTGATTTACAGAGTCAAAAATTGAAAATCCCAAAATGCTGGTAACCGTAACGTTTTAAAGTTTGGGTTTGGGTATACCACGCAATCCTATTAGGGGTACTTTCAAGTTTCAGACCTCCCATTGTGTATTCAAACCTCATATTTTTACTTCCTATGTCTAATACTTTACATTTACTGACTCTAAATATCATCTACCCAAGCCTGTATGTTACCCAAGTCCTTCTGTAATGATATACATATCGGTCTCACCTTATAAATCCCGGCTGAAGACTCACTACTTCAGTTTAGCACACCCTGACTAGAGCTGCTGATTAGCTGTACAGACTGCATCTCTGTTGTTAGTCATTAGCACTAAAACATAAGTAACATGATAATTATAATTTGTTACTAACCCTCACCTATTCTGTTTCACTTCTCGGTACTCAAATGTGTCACTTGGTGCCACTGCCCACCTGCTAAGTTGTTTTGGTAAAGTCATCACTGATGAAGAATCACAGGAATTATCGGGTAGAGGGGTCCTTTCATCGGATTGGCTGACCCAGTGCTGTCTCAGATGTGGAATGGCCAATAGGGGGAGGAGGCTTGATAGCTAAGGTCTCCAGGACTCTAAGCAAATTCAAATCGTATTATGGGATATCATCTACTGTTAAATTCTGCTCTATACTTGTAATATTTTTCATTTTTATACTGTATTGAGGATCTGTTCTGTTCTGTGTATTGTATTGTATTGTATTGACCCCCTTCTTTTTGACACCCACTGCACCCCCAACCTACCTGGAAAGGGGTCTCTCTTTGAACTGCCTTTCCCAAGGTTTCTTCCATTTTTTCCTTGTCTTCTTAGAGAGTCAAGGCTGGGGGGCTGTCAAGAGGCAGGGCCTGTTAAAGCCCATTGTGCCACTTCTTGTGTGATTTTGGGCTATACAAATATAAATTGTATTGTATTGTATTGTATATACAGTATAACAGATTCCAAATGATCTGCTAATCCACCTATCTTGGTATCATCTGCAAATCTAACCAGCTTGTTGCTTACATTCCTAACTAAATCATTTAGATATATTAAAAATAGCAGCGGCCCCAACACTGACCCCTACTGGACACCACTCTGATAAGGTTCCTCACACTATCACCCTCTGCTTCCTCTGTCTGAGCCAACTCTGCACCCATCTAAAAACATCACCCTGAACTCCCACTTCTTGTAGTTTGATGCCCAACCTCTCATATGGCACCTTATCACAAGTTTTCTGAAAGTCCAGATTAATAATATCAGATGCTCCACTTTGATCGTATCCTTTTGTTGCCTCCTCATAGAATTCCAGCACGTTAGTAAAACACGACCTTCCTCGTCTGAACCCATTTCTGACTGCCCAGTGACACTCCTGCTCTTGCCATGTGCTGCTCAGTCTTCTCCTTAATAATTCCTTCATAATTCCTTTTGCCCTGTGATGGCCTGACACTCCATCCAGTCTTGCACCCCAGGCTGCTGGGACAGAATCCAGTATCCCACAGCTGTGATTTACAAAAAGTAAACTCGAAATTAATGAGCGGCCCAGCAGTAAATGGTTGAAATGCCAGCACTGGGCCAATGCCATATCTAAGGAAGAGGAAGACATGCCCTTCATATTTGACATGCTTTTAAAAGTGGGCCCCTCGGCAGCAGCTGTGCATGACCTCGGTGTCAATGACATGGGGAGGGTCAACATTCACTGGTCCATCCGGTCTTTCAGGCTCTTCTAATGCAGGGTCAGGTGTGCCACAACGCCATTCACACACACAGAAATGAGAAATTCTGCCAGGCCGCAGCTCCTGGTGACATTCAGCCCCATAGTTTTTGGGACTCTAAAGGACGTGCCACATTTGACAACTTTTCCAGCAACTCTCAGTCGTCAACTTATTTTACATAGTCCTAGTCCTAGCGGGGCGCTCGTTGGAAGGGCAGTCGTCTAGTCTGTCATACTGTGACAACAGAGGGCGCTGTCGTTCCTCTAGCCCGACAGACAGGCATCCGGGACACCAAGTAAAATTACTAAAAGGTATTTTAATTCCTTTTTCTTTCTTATAAATGGTGCCTTTAAGCACCCCAATCACCAAACACAGGCAAGTAATAATAATAAGTACAATAATTATGTGCAATTCTCTCCTCCACACCTCCCAGCAAGCTCTGCCTTCTACCTCCCAACTCCGGCTCGCCTGCTGGGTTCCTTTACATAGTCCGTGACCCGGAAGTGCTTCTGTCCTTCCGTCCCCGTCAGCATTGTCAGCATTTCTGGGACAGATGGAGAACTTGCATTTTCTTCAGCCCGGAAGTACTTTGGGACTTCCGTCCCCGTGACATTGGAGTACTTCCGGGCAATGTAGAAAGTAGAGACTCTCAGGTCTCCTTGCAGTGACTCCTGGTGGCAGCCAGCAGGGCTGTGAAGCCAAACTCCATATCCCATGGTGCCCTGCGGGAATCCAGGGCACCATTATGCTGCAAGGGAAGCCAGCATCTAGTGTCCTGGCAGAGGCAGTGTCCCAAACCAGCTGCCTTCCCCCATCCTTCTATTCTTTGGGCGTTCCGGCCATCCATCACAATACCCAGTAACTGAGTCCAGCTAGTCCGCGACTCACTCCGACTAAATCAAACGGTGGGTGTTTTGGACCTTGCAAATAGCAGAATGACTCATCTGTCTCGTGTTTTATGTACCATGATAGAATAGAAAAACAAAAAAAAGGTAATGAGATTAAGGCTGAACTCATCAATCTCACACATGCACTTCAGAGACAACTTCAAGGCTCATATAAATGTAATTACACTCCCAACCAGGGGTTGGCGCTGTTGCCTGATGTCTTTTCTCTTCTTCTGCCTCTGCAGAAACAGTGACTGACAGTCACACACATCCCTAATGACATCACTTCCAGCTTCTGATCACGTGAACCCTCCTCTTTATGTCCTCCAGAGCAAAAAACGGCTCTGCCACCATCTTGGAGTCAGCTGAAGATAAAGATTTGCGTTTGCAAAGACCAAACACCTTGCTGTTATTGTTATTATGTTTTAGTCTGCCAGTTCTACAGGGATCACACCAGTGTTCTGACTCTTTATCTGTTTCTTTTCTTGTTATTACGTCCTTTTGTACATCACCGGCTCCGTCATGCAGCACACTATTGCCTACCAGAAAAGGGGGCGAGCGTGATTGTGCTGTAAGGTCAGCAGCACAAGGTGGCCAAAGTTGACACGACCAGTTATGTTTTTAGTCATGTAAATTGACTTGGTCCAGATCCGCAACTGTAGTCGGCAAGTCTGACGTACACTTCTAGCTAGAAGTCACAAAATGTGTGCCCAGACAGAGGGATGAAGGTTTTGAACTTCAAAAATCTATTGGCTCACTCCCTGCCTTTGACTCCCTGTGTCACCCTGAACAGGTCACGTCACAAGACAGTGGCATACATCTGTGCTTATAAAGCACCTTGGAGTGGTGTGAGGTTGTTTTCGGCAACCCATCACTCATATATGCTCAGACTGTGCCCACCATCTTTTGAAATGTACTTTGTAAAGTATGTAGTAAATAGCATTACTACTAATGTTTGTGATGTGCCATCTGTTAGAATGACAAATAAATGCATGTGTCTCTGTTATATGCTATTTAGTAAAAGCGGTGTTAATGTTTGTGATGTGCCATCTGTTGGAATGACACACAAATCCATATGTCTCTGTTATATGCCATTTGGTAAAAGCAGTGTTAATAATTGTGATGTGCCATCTGTTGGAATGACACACAAATGCTGTATGTCTATGTTATATGCCACTTGGTAAAAGGAGTGTTAATGTTTGTAATGCACCATCTGTTGGAATGACACACAAATCCATATGTCTATGTTATATGCCATTTGATAAAAGATGTGTTAATGGTCGTGATGCGCCATTGGTTGGAATAATAAGATATAGTACCTGGAAGAATAGACAGAAACACAGACACTTGTCCTTTTATTATATTATATTATCCATCCATCCATTATCCAACCCACTATATCCTAACTACAGGTTCACGGGGGTCTGCTGGAGCCAGTCCCAGCCAGCACAGGGCGCAAGGCAGTAAACAAACCCCGGGCAGGGTGCCAGGACACACACACACCTACACACCAAGCACACCAAGCACACACTAGGGACAATTTAGGATCACCAATGCACCTAACCTGCATGTCTTTGGTTTGTGGGAGGAAACCGGAGCACCGGAGGAAACCCACACAGACACGGGGAGAACATGCAAACTCCATGCAGGGAGGACCTGGGAAGGCAAACCCAGGTCTCCTTACTGCGAGGCAGCAGCGCTACCCACTGTGCCCCCCATATTATATTATATTATATTATATTATATTATATTATATTATATTATATTATATTATATTATATTATATTATATTATATTATATTACGGGAGGCACAGTAGTAGCAGTGCTGTAGCTTTTCAACAAAGGCTCACGTCTGCGTGGAGTTTGCATGCTTTCCCCGTGCCCACGTGTGTTTCTCCTCAAAGGTTGTTTGTTTGCAGTGAGCCCAGTCTGAGTGCGTGTGGCTGATGGGGCCGCATGGTCTTGGTAGACTGGGAAGCCATCCAGATCTTGCTCCTTTCTTGTGCCAGATGCTGCTGAGGTGGGCTCTGGATTAAGTGGTTTAGTGAACGGATGGATGAATTATTCACTAATAGAGAGAAAAAAAAATTGAATGACTGTGATGGACTGCAGGAAACAACTTTAATGAAAGTCCCTGCTTTTCGTGTATTTTTTTAAAAGGGTGCACATGAACACATGAAATAGAGCCCACCGAGTCAAATCCATGAGCAGCTTGCAGGACTGGAGGGCCAAAGCTGGCACCTCCGCTCATGCGGGGAATGCGATAAGACAACAAATCCGTTTCAATAAGGAGAGTTTTCAATGCCTGGAATTACAGAACAAAAACTAACGCGGCCTTCTTTCCTCGCGGAGATTTCCTGTTTAGTTTATCCAAATCCCTGCTGCTGGCATGTCAGACTTTTTTTGGGTCAGCAGTCTGCCACACTTTTTTTGTTAAAGCATCGACCACCTGTGCTGACCCAGTGGATGAAATAGTCTGTGACATCGGGGGACCGGCAAGAATAAAACGAATCGACAGGAGCGGATAAATATCAAAAAACACTGAGTTATCGACACTAAACAGAGGGGGAAATGTCACCATCTCCATATATAAGATGTACAAAGAGCAAACAGCGAGCTGGTCCTCCATATCTCTCAAGAGCTGTTGTGGCCAAAATGGAAACTGGCCTGTCCTAAGACAAATGAATTTGAGCAGACTAAGGAGACAAAAAGAGAAATTGGGGCAAAAAAAAAAAAGATTATATGATTTAACAGAGCCAGCATCAAAACCAGAAATATAAAAAGCATTAGAATCTTGAAAAGAGAAGGAAAAAGGCACATCATGGAGAAAAAAGTTGAGAATGGGTCAGAAGATGAACCACAGGTCAGTAAACAAGCGCCGTCAAAATCAGGAACGAAAGTCTAATAATCGTCTGAACCCGAAATGCAAAACTGTCAGAAGAGTGTCACCGAAAATCTGAAATGGTGAAGAACAGCAGAAGAAGCACCAGGATTAGGGGCTGCTTGATTGTCTTGGATCCTGGACAGCTTGCCATCATTGAGGGGAAAATGAATTCCCATGTTTATCATAGTGTTGTATGGGAAAATGTTGGTGGGGACGTCCACCACCTGAAGCTCAATAGAGGTTGTGTGATACAGCAGGACCAAAACCATAAAAATAGAAGTAAATCTACTACTACTAGAGTGGGTTCACAAAAAGAAAATCCAACATTTGGGGAGGCCTGGTCAGAGCCCTGACCTGAACCCACTAGAGATGTTGAGGAGTGACCCTGACAAAGACCTTCACACCACACATTGCAAAGCAGGTCTGAAATTCCTCCAGAATGTCGAGAAGGTTTGCCCTGCAACTACCAGAAGTGCTTGGTAGAGGGTATTGCTGATAAAGGGGGTTACCACCAGTTATAAGATCCAAAGGGGGTACTTACTTTTTCACAGAATTCTTTCAGAGTTTGATAGCTGTGTTCAATAAAGACATGAAACATTAGAATTGTTTGTGTTATTAGTATGAGCATATTGCTTGTGTCTACACCTAGAAGAAGATCAGATCACATTTCGTGACTACTTAATGTAGAACAACAGGTCATTCCAAAGGGACCGCAAACTTTTTCATGCCACTGCATAATATAATATAATATAATATAATATAATATAATATAATATAATATAATATAATGGCAGCATGGTGGCGCAGTGGGTAGCGCTGCTGCCTCGTAGTTAGGAGACCCGTCTGGGTTCACTTCCCGGGTCCTCCCTGCATGGAGTTTGCATGTTCTCCCCGTGTCTGCGTGGGTTTCCTCCGGGCGCTCCGGTTTCCTCCCACAGTCCAAAGACATGCAGGTTAGGTGGATTGGCGATTCTAAATTAGTGTGTGCTTGGTGTGTGGGTGTGTTTGTGTGTGTCCTGCGGTGGGTTGGCACCCTGCCCAGGATTGGTTCCTGCCTTGTGCCCTGTGTTGGCTGGGATTGGCTCCAGCAGACCCCCGTGACCCTGTATTCGGATTCAGCGGGTTAGAAAATGGATGGATGGATAATGGCAGCATGGTGGCGCTGTGGGTAGCGCTGCTGCCTCGTAGTTAGGAGACCCGTCTGGGTTCACTTCCCGGGTCCTCCCTGCATGGAGTTTGCATGTTCTCCCCGTGTCTGTGTGGGTTTCCTCCCACAGTCCAAAGACATGCAGGTTAGGTGGATTGATGATCCTGAATTGTGCTTGGTGTGTGTGGGCTGGCACCCTGTCTGAGGTTTGTTTCCTGCCTTGTGCCCTGGGATTGGCTTCCCTGACCCTGTAGTTAGGATATAGCAGGTTGGATAATGGATGGATGGATAATATAATTTATAAAATCTTAAGCCTAGAAGTGCAACGATTTTATGTGACATTTTTATGTCACGTTTTTTGTCACGCTTTAAATCAGGGTTATTTTAAAACCTACATATACAGGTATATGTTTGCTATCATTTTTTTCAGAATTATCAGACTTGAAAGTGATATTGTTAGATTTTCAGATTCTTATTCCGTTTTTAAATTCTAAACTAAAATATGAAGAACTCATGTCCTGCAAGACGAGATTTTGTACTATGACATTTAATCACACCGGGGGCCGGAAATAAAAGACAAAGAGTAGGACAGCTGCTGTACAGGATTTTAAATGTTCGAAGCACCATGCGAGATGCAGATCACGCGGCACAGCAGCAGCAGTAAGCCAGCAGCTGATCGACCAAAGAGGACGTAAAAAAAATAACTGTATTTGTTTCCCATTATGTCACCGTTAAAGAGGAGGTTTTGGAGGAGCGACCTCGTCTTTTTGGGGTGCGTTCAGTCCCCCTCTTCATGACGTGAGTGCCTGAGACACGAAGTGGCTGGTGTATAGCACATGCCGGGGGGATTGGCGAGCGAAGCGAGTAAGGGACGAACCCCCAAGTAATATAATGTAATATACACCATTGTGGGTGCGGTTAGTGCTGCTGAATTTGAATTTTGTGCAAAGCTGCTCTCCATGTGGGATTCTGTAGCTGGTATTAAAGGCAACTCGTGATTTTGAATTAGCCTTTTATGTGAGTGAAAGTGTTATTTTGTGTCAGAATGGGCACTCTGAGGGGTTGGAGTCACTTCCAGGGTTTGCTAATGGGATGAATAGGTGAGATATTATAACATAAAATTCTCAAACCTTCCTAATGTAATTCCTGGTTGCAATTTACATGAACCCAGCCAAACTTGGCGCTAGTCATAAACATTACATTACATTATGTTATACCAGTTGTGGTACCCATCTAAGATAATCAATGCAAGCCTCAGTGTATTCAGTATTAAAGTTTGCAGTGCACCATCTATTGAATGTAGTTTATAAAATATGTAGTAATATAATGCATTGCATTTGTCATTCCAATACATGGTGCATCACAAACATTTGCAGCAATATAATGCATTGCATTTGTCATTCCAACACATGGTGCATCACAAATATTTGTAGTAATGAAATGCATTGCATTTTTTATTCCAACAAGTGGTGTATTACAAATATTTGTAGTAATAAAATGCATTACACTTATTGCCCCACTGATGGTGAATCACTGACATTTGCAGCAATAAAATGCATTGCTTTTGTTATTCCAACAAATGGCACATCACAAATGTTTGCAGTAATGAAATGCATTGCATTTTTTATTCCAACAAGTGGTGTATTACAAATATTTGTAGTAATAAAATGCATTGCATTTGCCATTCCAGCAGATAGTGCGTCACAAATATCTGCAGTAATAAAAATACATTACATTTTTCATTCCAACAGATGGTAAATAACAAAAATTAGTACTGATTTCATGAACAATATGAAATGGCATATCCTTTTACTAAGGTGCAAAAGCTTTCTTTTTGTCCAGCAGTTACTCTTTGTTGGATGTATTAAGCATTAATGTTTGCAATGCAGTGTGTTCATCGATTGCTATGTCTCTGTTATATGCTATTAGGTATGGGATTTGTAAAAAGCAGTGTTGATGTTTGTGATGCAAACAGAGACATAGCAACTGGTTGGACACACAGATACACAGATACAGAGACTTGTCTTTTTATTAAGGAGAATTATAACATAATATACTAGCTCTGCGGTGGGCTGGCGCCCTGCCTGGGGTTTGCTTCCTGCCTTGTGCCCTGTGTTGGCTGGGATTGGCTCCTGTGACCCTTCAGTTAGGATATAGCGGGTTTCATAATGGATGGAATATACTAGCTGTGCTACCCACCTGGATGGGTTGAAATCTAAGTAATCAATGTAGAGCTCAGCATTAGCATTTGCAATTCACCATCTTTTGAAGTGTATTTATAAATTATGTAGTAAAATGCATTACTACAAATGTTTGTGATGCGCCATCTGTTGGAACGACAAATAAATGCATATGTCTCTGTTATATGCTATTTGGTGAGAGCAATGTTAATGTGTGTGATGCGTCAACTATTGGAATGATAGACATAGCAACAGAAAGGACACAAAGATACACAGACACTTGTCCTTTCATTATATTGTGTTATGTTACGGGTGGCACAGTAGTAGTGCTGCTGCTTTGCAACAAGGAGTATGTGTGCTCTCTGTGTGGAGTTTGCATGCTTTTCCTGTGTCCATGTAGGTGTTCCTTTCACTATCCAAAGACACACAGTTTAGGTGGCTTGGTGATGCTCAATAGGCCCTTGATGTGTGTGTGTTCGTTCACCCAGTGATGGACAGGCATCCGGTCTGGGAACTGTTCCTGCCTTGAGCCTGGTGCTTTTAGGGACAGCCTGGATCTCTCCTGCAACCCTGCTCTGTATAAGCGGGCTTGAAATATGAATGGATATTACATTACACATAAAATCCTCAAACCTCATCTGAATGGAGAATAAGGCAGGAAACACAAAACCCTGGGCAGATCGGCAGTCCATCACACTCAGCTATTCTTAGGGGGAAATTAAATCAGGGTGACAAAGAGAAAAACCCACACACTCACAGGGAGAAGGGGCAGATACTATACAGAGGCAGAGGCTGTGCCCAGGCTGGCATCTGAAGTGAGATGTCTTGAGGTGAGAGGCAGCAGCACTAACCACTATGCCACCATACATCTTTGAAACCAGTTTAAAATAGCAGAGCTCTATACTCTTAGGAAATTCCATTTCGTTAGTTCACCCTGCTGACAGCCCAGCTGCCAGCTTTGCTCATCGGATGCCAACTCTTGGCTACACCACCGTCTATTTTCCTTCTCTCTGTTATATCACTTGCTGGGTACAGGTGCCCACTCAGCTTGGCGCACATTGGCGATTCACACTAAATCAGGCATTCGCTCTTGTGACAGGTGGGCTGTGTGTGCACCTCAATGAGCCGTGTATCTGCCTGACAAATCCTCGCTGCCACCCTGGGGCTCTTTAGACATATTGAGATAAGCCATCATACTGCTGGACAGACCCAGAAATACCACTCAACCTTTATTTTATGTGGCATCACGCGGGCACTAGCTAATATACTGTTCAGTCCAACAAACTGAGAAAGAAAAACCCACCCACAAATAAATCCCTGAAAAATGATGAAAAATCGGAAAGATTCTACTGATATGTTCAGTTCTGCATGTTCTGGAAAGTCAGTACGAAATAACATCAAGGGGTCCGCAAGTCAGTGGGTTTACAGCTCAGGCTGATCAGTTTCTCATATTTATTGTGGACCACCCATGTCTGCAACTATCCACGTTGTCTTCTCCAAAAATGTTATCACCTCACCTTCAAATTATGTCCTCAGCTGAGGAGGTCTGATCCTTTAACCTTTAACGCAGAGTGAGCCGTTCTAACGGTACAGGACCGCAAAGGAACTCGGATTTATATTCCGGGTTGTGAAATTGTATGGGGTTTTTTGGAATTTTGCACATTGGTGTTAAAGTTCACTCAAATGGTGGCCCTCCTGCCAAAGTTGCTTTAGCCTTGAAAGGCACAGGAGAGCTGAGAGTGTCAGAATTCTAACTTAAACTTCATCATCAAGGACAAACGATAAGGCCGTAATGTCAGCCTTCAACGATCAGAGAAGCCATAGAAGGAGCAATAATGACATTCGTGTTATTTTTTTCAATGTTTAATTTTGAAACTAAGTCATCTGGGGCCTCATGTATAAACAGTGCGTACGTATAGAAATGTTGCGTAAGAACATTTCCACGTTCAAATCGCGATGTATAAAACCTACACTTGGTGTAAAGCCACGCACCTTTTCACGGTACCTCATACCCTGGCATACTCAAGTTCTCCGCTCGGTTTTGCAGACTGGCGGCACCCAGCGTCAAAGCAGTGCTACTGTTCCTGTGTGGTTACTCATTATTTTCCTGACGCGGCTTTATAAATACACTGAAACTAACCGCATATTGTTTATTAGTGTAACGCATCTGATTGTAGATTACCTGTAACAATATAATGGTCCAGGGAACAGCCATAGTATTCCAAATACCATAACTGCTTTAGCGTTGTTACTCTCACTGCACCTTCTTCTTTTTCTTTCAGCTGCTCCCGTTAGGATTTGCCACAGTGGATCATCTTTTTCCATATTACTCTCACTGCACCACTCGGAGTATATATATCACTGTATCTGAGTGTGAATCACAGCAGCAGCTGATCAGAAAGAGAATTATCAGTATACAGCTTCATGGACACGCTGCCTCAGCCACTGCAAAACGTTTTAAAGCCTTTCCTGTACAGACCTCGCGGTTCAGAAACAGTTTCATCCCAAGAACTATAAACGCATTCAATCAATTGCACCTTGTAGAACGGTTTGTACTTATAAGTACAATCACCCCACTGTAAACTTGCACTACAGTTATAATATTACACAACCTGAGCCACTTTATAAAGCGCGTATTTACATATGATGCGATATCATTTTTAAGATGAAATGCAGCAAAATATGTTGATTATATTATACAGGTAAAACTTTAACTTCATTTAAATAATCTATATTCTTCACTGGGACTGGCGTGAAGGATAGAATAATTAAACATGTACTACGAAGATATTTCAATGTTCCTTAAATGTTTGAAGAATCGGCGCTCTAAGCTTACAGATGGCTTAACTTCTATTACAGAGTTGATTGTGTGGCTATCGGTTACATGGAGAAAGAAAAGCAAGGACTGCAGTGGCGGCTACACCAATATATATTGAATATAAAACAGAAAGAGAAAATAAATAAAAGAATTTCGACTAAAGTTAAATGCTTGTGTGATAAGCACGAGGCGGCTATGCAGTGTCCACAACAGATGAGGCCATCCACCGTACATAAGATACCTTACTGACATTGGCGGGCGAAGGAGCCACCGATTCTTCCTCTGCCCAGTGCCACCACAAGCCTAGAGCCGCCTGAGTACTACTGCAATAAATTATATCATCGAAGGTCGCACACAATCACTGCGCCGTGAAACCCATGTTTAATAACGTGCTTTAACTCTTATCATCATGAAAATGATATCACATATACATCTCAGTATTTTAGTTATTCAGAGAGCTATAATATCACGAATGTAATTGACTCTGTGTCCAGTCGGAGGAAGAGAGCGGTTTAAGAAGCAAGTAGTGATTCACACACATAGGCACATAGAAGATCAAATACAAAACAAAGCATTTAACGTGCTACTTTAATTACGATGTGATTTGAGAAACTGGTTAATTAAATGATTTTAAGATGAAGTTTATGATGTTCTACTTTAATGACAAAATAAACTACGTGATTAAAGTGGAAATTTCGAGATTGAAGTTGACATTTCGTGCTTTTTCCCCACTGTGTGCCTTTTTTCTCTGTACCCTAATAAGCTTTCATATGACACTCAGACAGTGGGCTACAACTCGCCTTTTCACGGCAACTTTGATATCTGACAAGTTTTTATTTCCGGCACTGTGCGATTTTGTGAACGTGATCTTTCAAGTTTCTCCAACACGCTATGTCACTCGATGAACTTCCTTTTGTTGATTATACCACGGTTTAAATAAACAAATAGTATGTTTTTCCTTTGCCTCCACTTGGTATTCGCTGAAATTCTTATATTTTCCCCGTGCTTTTCCGATTGTCTTTTCACAGAAGGCTGCGCTTAAGGATGATTTATATTGATTTGCATATTCAAAGAGGCGTAATTCTGGGAGGATTTGGGGCGTTACATAATGCGCGTGCACGAGCGTTAGTTTTCACGCTGACCGGGAGTTATGTAGTGGAAGAACGTGGAAGTTGGAGTACGCACAGATTCCTGCATCTGGATTTTTCTGTGCGTAAACACATTTCGGCTTTTGTGCTTACGCCATGTTATAGTGCGAGTTCTACGCACGGCGTTATACATGAGGCCCCTGGTTATTAACTAATGTCTCGTATAATAAGTTGAAAAGTATTTCTAAGCATCATAAAAATACTACATTCAAGTCTATTTTTGCAAATGCATAATGAACAACTAAAAATGTGGTAGCAAGATTCAAGGTTCAAGATTCTTTATTTGTCACATGCATAGTTATACAGGGCAACACGCAGTGAAATGCATCCTATCTATCTATCTATCTATCTATCTATTTATTATATGCTGCCTTCATTATCTATCTATCTATCTATCTATTATATAGTGCCTTTTATATCTATCTATTATATAGTGCCTTTCATATCTATCTATCTATCTATTATATAGTGCCTTTTATATCTATCTATTATATAGTGCCTTTCATATCTATCTATCTATCTATCTATCTATCTATCTATCTATCTATCTGTCTATCTTCTATCTATTATATGCTGCCTTTATCATCTATCTATCTATCTATCTATCTATCTATCTATCTATCTTCATCTATCTATCTATCTATCTATCTATCTATCTATTATATGCTGCCTTCATCATCTATCTATCTATCTATCTATCTATCTATCTATCTATCTATCTATCTATCTATCTATCTATCTATCATATAGTGCCTTTTATGTCTCTTGTACAATTCAGTTGGCTCCCCTTCTTTAAATAAAGAGCACTACAATCCCATTTCATAGTATAATCCGAGGACACCCACTAAGAACCTGGCCAGTTACGAAGCACTGTGGCATGTCAAGTGGCTTTTGTAAAAGTGACATCTGGCTCAGGACTTCCTGGCTAATTTTTTTTTTTTCCCTGACCTTCCAGCAACCTCACTTTCAAACTCCACCGCGGTTCCTCTTTTAAAGTTATGTCACCCATTAACTGTATCTGCATTGGGTGGGCAAGAGGGGCGGGGGGGACTTCTTTTATATGTTGCAGACGCTGGCAACTACTAGCTGCATGTCACGCCATGACTGGAGATACAAACAAAACAAGTTCATGTGACATGTGTCTTTGGTTAGGAATTATTTCTGCTCCTAATTACGACTTTGAGTTTGGGTTAGTGTTTTGGTTTTGGCAGCGTAGTTACCAGTCTCCAGGTTTTGACTTTCGCTCTGTTTAAAGATTTATGTACATTTCCTTATGCTTTCTTAATGGAGTCTGTTAGGACTAGTAGAACAGGTTCTGCCACAGCCATCATGACAAGGTCACAGTTCAAACAGCCTCACACTCTCCTATGTGTCATTCCAGAGATCTTGGTGACCCTGAGTGCCAAGTCAAGGCTCATCTCGACCACAGGCATGAACTGCGGCCTGCACACTCCATTACAGTCTCATGTAAGTACGCATCTCGCTGCACTGGAGTAGCCCTAGACTTTGAACTGCAATCGTCCATCTGTTAAACGCTTCATCTGACCTCCTCTGACTGCACACTCACATCCCTTCAGTGAATCAAACACAGAAGCTCCCATCTAGCTAAACAAAAGAAGAATTTCTGTAGAAGTTTGTATCATTCAGGGGGTCTACATGCACACACAAAACCAGGATAAGGGGAGTAACCCAGTTAAGGCAGGGCCTGGTTTCTTAAAAGCCCCCCGTTCACACGTGCAAGTTCCCCTTTGGCAACACGATCTGATGTGATACTGCACAAAAAAGAATGAAAGGTCATCGTCGGCCACAATAAACCCAAAAATAAGCATGGAGCCTGTGATTATTTCCTTGTGTTTTATAAATACGTTTAATCCTTCATGTGCTGTAAAGTAAATAACACCCCCCTTATTTACAGCCCCTCAAGATTCGACATATATGGACTGCAACCTCTGCGTCACCCGATCACATTGTTTCCACAAAATTATAGCAAATGTACGGCTCAAAAAGAATTATGGGAACACTTAAATCAGACATTGGATCTTAGTGAACGAAATATTGAAGATGAAAACCTTTACTGACTGCGGTGGGCTGGCACCCTGCTCTTGGTTTGTTCCTGCCTTGTGCCCTGGTTGGCTGGGATTGGCTCCAGCAGACCCTTGTGACCCTGTAGTTAGGATATAGCGGGTTGGATAATGGCTGGATGGATGGAAAACCTTTACTGAGTAATCATGTGAAAATCATTGAGTATAAAATGATGAAACAACAGTCAATGGAAACCAAAATCAGCAACCTACTGAGGGCTGATTCAACATCACACTGAAAATGAAAGTCAAAAACTGAAATCCCAGGCTGATCCAACTTGTGTGAATTTCATCACAGCCACTCCTAGTGTGACTCAGTAGTGTGTGTGACCTCCATGTGTCTGTAGGCACCCCAAGAACATTAGGGTATGATCCTGAGGCGATGGCTGATGGTGTCCTCGGGGATCTCCTCCCATACCTGGACCAGGGCATCAGTGAGCTCCTGGACTGTCTGTGGTGCTACTTGCCGATGTCAGATGTACTGATATGTAACGTCCCAGGGGTGCTCAATTGGAATCAGGTTTGGTGACCATGTGGGCCACTCAATGGCATCAGTGCCTTCATCATCCAGGAACTCCCTGCACACTCAGGCCACATGAGGCCAGGCATTGTCCTGCACCAGGAGGAACTCAGGGCCCACTGCACTAGCATTTCATCCTGGTACCAAACAGTAGTCAGGGTACCATTGCCCAGCGCATGGTGGTCTGTGCGACGCTCCAGACCAGGGGTGGGCACTACAGGCTTTTGTTTCAACCCACTTTCTTAATGGAATGTTAATTACTGCTAATGAAGCACTTATTGCTCAAGAGACATTTTTCTGCTTCATTTTAGTGGTCTCACTTGTTAAGATTCCCCCACCCTTAATTGCTTATTATAGTCTTCACTATTTTTAATAGCTCCTTATTAGCAATGAGATGTAAATGACAAAGGAGCCAGCAGGTCCCTGTCTAACCTGTGTGGATTCATCAGGCAATATCTGGTTTAATAAAACACTCAATAGAAACATGTGACAGAGAGAAAATAATCCATTTTAGGCTACAAATCATTTGGGTGATAGCCTCGGAAAAGAAAAAAATTGATGATATAAGAGCCAAACATTGCAGACTAACAAGCCATAAAATTAAATACGGTCTGAGACTGGCAAGGATTGGTTTCTAATTAAGCAATTGGGTTGGAGCAAAAACCTGCAGTCACTGTGACCCACCAGGACTGACATTACCTCCCCCTGCTCCAGACCATCACTGGTCATGCTGGATGACATTGCAGGCTGCCTACCATTCACCACGGCGTCTCCAGACTCTTTCATGTCTGTCACACGTGCTCGGTGTGAGCCTGCTGTCATCTGTGACGAGAACGGGGCGCCAATTATGGAGTTGCCAATTGTGGTATTCTGTGGCGAATGCCAATTGAGCTGCAAGGTGCTTTCTGAGAGTAACCAGGTTATTAAGGCACATGTAAATTTGATCTCTGCTTGGTCTCACCCCTGTGATGGGCGGCCATGGCCAATATCTGGTCGAGATGCCAATGGAATGGAAGGAACGGGGGAGAGAGGATCGCTGAGGCACTACCTCCCCCGGGACGCTAGACGGCAGCCCTCCTGTGCCGCTGTGGCACCACGGATTCCCGCAGGGCACGCTGGGAGCTTGAGTTTGGTACATCCCTGGTGGGATTCCGTGGGGGCTGCCAGGGGGAGCTGCAGAGCCCTATAGTGGATTTCTACCACACCTGGGAGTGTTTCCATGTACTCCTGAAGAACCACCTGGAGCACTCGTAGGTGCTGAATAAAAGGAGCCACCTCACTCCATTTGGAAAGCCAGAGACGGGAGGTGGAGGACAAAGCTTGCTGGAAGAGGAGTGGAGGTGGCAGAGAAAGAGAAGAAGAAGAAGAGGGAAGAAGGAAGAAGAAGAAAGGACTGAGCATTACTGTTGGTGCTTTTGTACTGTGCTCTGTAGTGGGGAGCAGGTAAAAGTGTTGCCCCACTAGAACTAAACATGTGTTGCCTTGGACTTGTGCCTTTCTGCCCGTCTGTGTCCAGGTTTGGGGTTGCTGTATGCCCCTGGTATTCCACACCCCCTACTGGTTACACTGCCTTCAAATTTACATGACCAGCATAGATCAGCCACTACACTACTACAATATTACAGTCTGACATTTCATAAATTCCATAACATGACACAACACAACACCCAAAATAACAAATCTGTACAGGTTTACAAAAAACAAAAATCAGCCAAACTCACTTTTAACAAGAGCACCTCCTCACATACTAAAATAAACCAACAGTTCTGCACCAAAAACGGACAAAACCAGCAACATAAACTTTAACAGTTGCACACCAAGGCTGACTGATTTGTTTCGGTCTGCTCCATGATGGCTTATTTATTACCACGAGAGTGGACTAATAGCAGCCCAAAGGCAAAAGCAGAGGATGGCTACCTGCTGAGTAGATTCTGACATTTTTATGCCTCTTTCAGAACATGATGATACATTTCCTCCGAACTGCAGCAGATCGTTGTGCATTCTATAGGAGAGGTGTTAGTATGCCACGAATCATGAAAGGACAAAAGGGTCAGCAGGAGCTTTCATTTTTATGGTCTTCTTCTATTCTAACAGCTAACTAATAATGTATGCGATAACTGTGTTTCTCCATACTGACTATCTTCTGAGCTTTAATGATGTGGTCGCAGTGGTGCAGTGTGATTTTTAGATAAATAATCAAGTCCCAGAGCATGCAGGCTTCGATCGAATGTGAGTGTACGCATGTCGGTGCTTGCTCCGGGGTTAATTGGGGTGCTTAGTTGATTGTGCATTCATGTGCAAATGTGAGTGGGTCAGTCAGGTGCCTCCTTTACACCCCGGAGTAGGTGGAGGTCGGTATAGAGGGATCTCGAAAAAGAAAATTGGGAGTGGTTCCCCTCCCCTTCTTGTATACTCAGAAATGGGGATGGATATTTGAGGAGTAAACCGCAAGACAATGATTATATTTTTATATCATGTACATTAAAGAACCATCAACAACAAATCAAATCAAATTAGTAATATATTGAACAATTAGTATAAAAGTAAAGTTGAATAAATTGGACTCTGCAGCTGCATGAATAACAAATTTACCATGATAATTTTATTTTGGCGAGCAATTCAGGCCAATTACCACTTTCAGTAAGCGGAAGTGGGTCAAAAGCTTAGAGACTTTAGTGATGTGTATAATATAATACTTGTACACAAAATTTCATTTACGTAAAGCAAAAACATTCTCAAATATGCATACCATTTGAACGTCAAATGGAAAATTGCGACTATCTCGAAAACCGGTCGTTTTTCGAAAAAAATGCTTAGAATGTGATGCTTTACCATAATCTGGTGTGACATTATTTTTATAAAAGAATTTTTTATATTTTTGGGGAAACGTTTCAGGTAAAGTACCACTTCCTGTTAGCGGAAATAGCTCAAAAGTTACCACGTTCAGTAAGCGGAAGTGGGTCAAATGTTGCAAGAGACTTTAGTAATGTGTGTCATGTAATACTTGTACACAAAATTTCGTTTATGTAAAGCCAAAACATTTTCAAATATGTATGTATTACCATTTGAATGTCAGACGTAAAATTACAATTATCTCGAAAACCATTCGTTTTTCAAAAAAATGCAATACAAATAAAAGGTTTAGAATGTGGTACTTTAACATAATATGATGTGATATTATTTTTATAAAAGAATTTTTAATGTTTTTGGGAAAACGTTTCAGGTAAAGTACCACTTCCAGTTAGCGGAAATAGCTCAAAAATTGATAGAAATCTACGTTTTCTACCTAATACTTGAATGCAAAATTTGGTTGACCTAAGTGAAAGTGTACTCAAGTTATCGTGTTTACATACACACACACACACACAGACATAATTCCAAAAAAAGAATTTTCAGACTCAGTGAGTCTAAAATATCGAGATTGATCAAAATCTCGAAATTGAATTTTTGGACAATTCCAATACTTTCCCTATACTTTGTATACGAGGAAGTGAAAAGATCAAATCAGCAATCAAAAGGAGAGGCAAGAGAACAAAGGATCAGAGGGAGGCAGGACAATGTCGTGAAGAATGGAAGCAGGTGGTCTGGGGTATGTCCTCGTGAAGCAGTAACCCTGCAATCAAGTGCATGGTGGGAGAGGTGGCGCTCCTTAAGCCGGACTTGACGCTCAGAATTGCTTACATGCGTACATCATGGCTACCACACATTCCCAGTATAACGCGTCCTTTGAATACATTATCAGAAATTAATGTGATGTGTGCACAAGTTATAGTACCAGTAAATATTTGAGGGGGGGACACAGTGTCTTCAACTTGGTACTTGACGTCGGCATCGTTATTTACTATTAATATCTCCATAGTGACAAACATGCCTGGCACAGCAGCTGGTATGAAATCACCAGCTCTTTGAAAGTGGATGTGGAAATGTGCAACACAAAATGGAAGCAAATTCGAGACAGATACATCAATGCAAAACAGAAAAGGAGCGAGTATTTGGCAAGATAACACAGTGTGGCAGCAAGCCCCACTGCAGCTCCAGCAGGATCAATCTGCGTGCTTCGATGTTTGATGAATTGTTCTATGCAATGAAGCAAATCATCAAACGTAAATGCTGACATGCGAATGTCTTCATAGTGCTTTTCTTCATCCATTTCTTACACAGGCAATACAAGCGTTGCATATTCCTCATTGTAATGACGCGATACATTTAAAGGTCTCGTGTACCATCTTCAGTGTCACTGTTGCAGACTTTTTTTTTTTTCGCACCTTGACAACATCATCAGAATACAAAGAATTTTTATCTTTTACATCTTTCTTCCCTCAACTCAGAACACAGCGAAACCGGACGTTGTTTTCTCACCGTGATGATTGATCGCACTGCCACCTGGTGGAATCCTCCAGATTTACATAAAACACGCACACAAGTATAGTCAGTAATGTAAACTAATTGTGTTGCGTAGCATCAAGTGTATCCACAGCCTTAGAGCAACAAAAGTGAGTCTCCTCATGCTGCAAGGTCTTGATGTAATAAACTGAGGAAACGACAGATTTTAAAGAGAGGCAATGGGGCTTGGCACTGTTTTAATTGAGAACACTACTTGGGATTTTACTCTTTTTATTGGATTTTAACCTTCACTTCACTGATTTTATGGATTATTTCATTATTGCAGAACTTGCACCTTACTTGCTTTTGAACACTCTTCTCTGGTTTTTAATGACAGCACTGCACCCTATTCCCACAATTCCTTGCTGATTGATAAATGCCTGGCTTATCTTGGTTTATGACTATCGACGGTTCCAAGAAGCGAACAGGGAACGTGCAGCCAACACGGACCATCACAATGGTCCGCCAATCTTCTGTTGCACAGATGTCACACAACAACCGAGGTGGAGGTACCGTCACCATACGAGAACAACATGCCATGTTGTGTTACCAGGGGGGATTCAAATTTTAATTGCAACATTTATTTCTATAGCACCTTTACATACAAATAAGGTAGCTCAAAGTGTTTTACACTTATAATTACTGGAAGGGTAGTGTCATTATATATACTAGCTGTGTAAGCCTGTGCTGTAAAAAGAATGGGGTTATAGAAACTATTGAAATGGTCAGAAAAAAAAAATGAAATATAGAGATGTCAGTTACTTGACTACTCTGGAGGAGGTTTTCGTTTTGCTGACATGCTTGCATCTCTTGTGTTATTAGCAGCTTGGTGAGTTTCTATTTCCTTGAAGAAGGAGCCCTCACCCCGACTCCACCTCTCACTTCCGGGCCGGACAGACAGACACACACACTTTCACACGTGGACGTTTATATATAAGAAATTCATAATGTAAGACTCTAAAGATAAGTCCGGTGCTAATATCAGGTGGCAATTTATTTGATTAATAACCACTAATCATTAAAAACAGACACCCTTTTTAAGTCAGTAGACAGATTAGGAGAGTATGGTGGGGTCATGAGGTCACTGGAAAGGGGTGTGTGGCACTCCCAAAATGTTTGCAAAAGGACGAAGGTCCAAGTCTTTAGAGCCCTGGTGCTCCCTGTTTTGCTATTTGGTTGCAAGACATGGATGAAGACTGGACTCCTTCGGTACTGAGTCTCTTTGGAGAATCCTTGGGTAACGCTGGTCTGACTTTGTGTTGCTCATGGAGTCCTGAATGAGGCACATTACCTGCATTGTGAGGGAGCGTCAGTTCCGGCACTACAGGCATGTGGTGCTATTCCTCGAGGGCTCGCAGGACTCTCATTGTTGAGGACCCAAGCGGCTGGAGCAGGCCAAAGAGACGCCCATATAACACCAAAGATGGTCATTTCCAGAGAGTGGGACTGGACTACATATCCGCCTGGGGGGCTGCCAACTAGAATCCTGAGCTGTTTCATTGTGAGGTGGGTGCGGCAACGCACTGGACAAGTGCCTGCTCCCCAACCTGACCTGACCCTTCTTAACAATACAGAAAGTAATGCCAGCATTCATTTACCATAAAAGGTTTTAATTATGCACTACTAACCGTCACCTGCAGCTCCGCCCACGTAGTAGTGAAACAGGACAGCAAGGAGGACCCCGGCCTGCTCCGCACTCCTGACGTCACGCTTACCCCTCCCGTCGGCCCGCAGCCTCTCTCTCGTATTAACGTGAATATATCGGTCCTGCAAGCGAATTATAATACTTAGCACAATGAGCGAAGACTCAAAATCAACCGGAATGTTCAAGCAAATTCTAGAAGAAAACCTGATCTAAATCCGTTAAGTAGTTCTCTCGTGAAAAGCAGACAGACAGATGTTGGATTTTATATATATATATATATATACAGTGGTGTGAAAAACTATTTGCCCCTTCCTGATTTCTTATTCTTTTGCATGTTTGTCACACAAAATGTTTCTGATCATCAAACACATTTAACCATTAGTCAAATATAACACAAGTAAACACAAAATGCAGTTTTTAAATGTCTGGTTTTATTATTTAGGGAGAAAAAATCTAAACCTACATGGCCCAAAAAGTAATTGCCCCTTGTTAAAAGATAACCTAACTGTGGTGTATCACACCTGAGTTCAATTTCCGTAGCCACCCCAGGCCTGATTACTGCCACACCTGTTTCAATCAAGAAATCACTTAAATAGGAGCTGACTGACACAGAGAAGTAGACCAAAAGCACCTCAAAAGCTAGACATCATGCCAAGATCCAAAGAAATTCAGGAACAAATGAGAACAGAAGTAATTGAGATCTATCAGTCTGGTAAAGGTTATAAAGCCATTTCTAAAGCTTTGGGACTCCAGCGAACCACAGTGAGAGCCATTATCCACAAATGGCAAAAACATGGAACAGTGGTGAACCTTCCCAGGAGTGGCGGCCGACCAAAATGACCCCAAGAGCGCAGAGACGACTCATCCGAGATCACAAAGACCCCAGGACAACGTCTAAAGAACTGCAGGCCTCACTTGCCTCAATTAAGGTCAGTGTTCACGACTCCACCATAAGAAAGAGACTGGGCAAAACGGCCTGCATGGCAGATTTCCAAGACGCAAACTACTGTTAAGCAAAAGAACATTAGGGCTCGTCTCAATTTTGCTAAGAAACATCTCAATGATTGCCAAGACAATTGGGAAAATACCTTGTGGACTGATGAGACAAAAGTTTAACTTTTTGGAAGGCAAATGTCCCGTTACATCTGGCGTAAAAGAACACAGCATTTCAGAAAAGAACATCATACCAACAGTAAAATATGGTGGTGGTAGTGTGATGGTCTGGGGTTGTTTTGCTGCTTCAGGACCTGGAAGGCTTGCTGTGATAGATGGAACCATGAATTCTACTGTCTACCGGCCATCTACCGCCATCTGTTCGTCAACTCAAGCTGAAGCGATCTTGGGTGCTGCAACAGGACAATGACCCAAAACACACCAGCAAATCCACCTCTTGGCTGAAGAAAAACAAAATGAAGACTTTGGAGTGGCCTAGTCAAAGTCCTGACCTGAATCCAATTGAGATGCTATGCCATGACCTTAAAAAGGCAGTTCATGCTAGAAAACCCTCAAATAAAGCTGAATTACAACAATTCTGCAAAGATGAGTGGGCCAAAATTCCTCCAGAGCTGTAAAAGACTCATTGCAAGTTATCGCAAACGCTTGATTGCAGTCATTGCTGTTAAGGGTGGCCCAACCAGTTATTAGGTTCAGGGGCAATTACTTTTCACACAGGGCCATGTATGTTTGGATTTTTTTTCCCTAAATAATAAAACCATCATTTAAAAACTGCATTTTGTGTTTACTTGTGTTATATTTGACTAATGGTTAAATGTGTTTGATGATCAGAAACATTTTGTGTGACAAACATGCAAAAGAATAAGAAATCAGGAAGGGGCAAATAGTTTTCACACCACTGTATATATATATATATATATATATATAAAATGTGCAAATAAATTTGAGTTAACATTAGGTGAAAGAGTTTCTGCCAGCTTTCTCTTTATTGTACTTAAAGATGTTACGTATTTTGAGAGTCAGTCACAGTTTTCAAGTTGAGAAAAGCCACGCTGATGGCGCGGACGTTCCCAGCACGCTGAGAATTGCTCCTCGCCACATAAAGATACACGTCAAATCAGTGCCGGTCGAAGCTAATATAATAATACTAATCATTCTTTACATTTCCATGGTGCTTTTCTCACTGATCAGAGCACTTTACACAGTGAGTGGGGGGCACTTCAACCACCACTAATGTGTAGCACCCACCTGGATGATGTGACGGCAGCCATTTTTGCACCAGTACGCTCGCCACACATTAGCTGTTAGATTGTGAAGTGGTGAGATAGTCAGAAGATAATTAGGGGGCCAGAATGAGTAGGCGGTGGTGGGCAATTTAGCCAGGACATCGGGGTACACCCAACTCTTTATGATGGACGCCCAGGGATCTTTAGATAGATAGATAGATAGATAGATAGATAGATAGATAGATACTTTATTAATCCCAAGGGGAAATTCCAATAATCCAGCAGCAGTATACTGATACAAAGAAACAATATTAAATTAAATAGTAATAAAAATGAAAAGAATTAAAATAAAATTAATGTTCGCATTTACTCCCCCGGCTGGAATTGAAGAGTCGCATAGTGTGGGGGAGGAACGATCTCCTCAGTCAGTGGAGCAGGACGGTGACAAAAGTCTGTCACTGAAGCTACTCCTCTGTCTGGAGATGACACTGTTAAGTGGATGCAGTGGATTCTTCATGATTGACAGGAGTTTGTTTAGTGCCCGTCGCTCTGCCACAGATGTTAAACTGTCCAACTTTACTCCTACAATAGAGCCTGCCTTCTTAACAAGTTTGTCCAGGCATGAGGCGTCTTTCATCTTTATGCTGCCACCCCAGCACACCACCGCGTAGAAGAGGGCACTCGCCACAACCGTCTGGTAGAACATCTGCAGCATCTTACTGCAGATGTTGAAGGATGCCAACCTTCTCAGAAAGTATAGTCGACTCTGACCTTTCTTACACAGAGCATCAGTATTTGTCATCCAGCTGCACTCCCAGATATTTAAAGGTCTGCACCCTCTGCACACAGTCACCTCTGATGATCACAGGGTCCATGAGGGGCCTGGGCCTCCTAAAATCCAGCACCAGCTCCTTGGTCTTGCTGGTGTTAAGGTGTAAATTTTTATTATTGACCTCAGAATGTCAGGACCTCAGCCACCACAGAGCCCACTCACACACAGACCCTCACAGGTACAACTGACCTGAAACACACGTCTGTGAGCTGCATGACTGCTGGATCCATGAGGCAGCAGCACTAAGCACAGCACAAACAACACCCTTGACTCTAAAATCCTAAAACACTCTATTTTGGAAATTGTTTTTCAGATTTCTTTAAAAAAAAAGGGACAGAACAATAGAAAAAGATAAAAACGCTGTGACCATACTTGAAAACAGTGAGTGACAAGCCCCCCGATGGGCTGTTGGATGCAAAAAGACCACAGAAAAAGACACCCTGATTAAAATTCTGCCATCCTCAGTTACTGCCAGCGTATACAAGGTCCTCGTGAACGGAGGAGAGTGGTCATGTCTT
Organism: Polypterus senegalus; assembly: GCF_016835505.1. Lineage (NCBI taxonomy): Eukaryota > Metazoa > Chordata > Cladistia > Polypteriformes > Polypteridae > Polypterus > Polypterus senegalus. Next base: position 299,222,018 of record NC_053155.1, read on the forward strand.
CAGATGACATTTCCAACAAAGAACATTGTTTTGTTCTCTTATGGACACAATGATAAAGAATGATAAAGACAAGCGGCATTACTGGATTTGTTAACTCCTCGAGTGAAAAGCTGTTTCACATCTGCTTTTGATCAGAACCTCGCAATGTACAGGACGCCTACATTTTCGGACAATCACACAAAACCAGACGTGTAATGTGATACTCGGGGATAAAATGAAATACACAGAAGAAACTGCTGGAACAATGAAAACCGCTTCTCCCTTTAATGAGGGGCCACATCTAGCAACCCCCATAGGACATTCACGTCATGCAGAAGATCATCTGCTTAGCGTCGCATCATTAGGATCCCTGCCACTTGGGCACCCCTCTGGGTGTCGAGGTTAATGTAATTAAGGTAAATGCAATAATTAGACTCCAGAGGTACAGGCTCACTGCTCCCCCGTACTGCAGCTGACGAAGCTGAGGTCTGCTCGAGCCTCTCCAGACACGCCGATGACAGCAGGAACTGGCTGGCCTGCGATATGGAGTTTCATGAACTGTCTGGGATTAGCGGTGAGCCACAGAGCGTGCACTTGATCTAATGAGAGACCGGGAGCCAGCGTGTGAATGTAAAAAAGAGGGAGAGAGAGAAAGAGAGAGAGAGAGGGGTGGGAGGGGAGAAGGAGAGAGAGAGAAAGAGAAAGACAGAGAGAGAAAGAAAGAAAGAGAGAGAAGGAGAGAGAGAGAGGGGGAGAGGGGGAGGGGGAGCACTCTACTCAGTTCTGACCTCCAAAATATTTGTATTTTATTCAACCCAAAATGTGTCAAGAAGACAAATGACTAATATTACACATAATCAGAATTTATTAACTGACTGGTACAATTAAGAAAGGTAATTTGTTTTGACCCGTTTAAGCTCTATTTTAATCTCTGTCACAAAATTTTTATTTCATGCAATGATTTTCTTTGTGTCCAGAAAGTGTACAACACCACAGTCATCATACAATGCAAGACCAAGCACAGCAGGCCCTACCTAACAGCGCTGGGTGAAAGCAGCAACCCGGACTAGAAGAGGTAATAGTTAACGGAAGTGCACTCACACCAAGCCCATTTAGACTCAACAGTTAACATGATATGTGGAGGATCTGTGTGGGAGAACCTGAAGAACTAGAGAAACCTGCAAGGACGTGGGGAGAACATTTAAATTACACACAGATGGCCTGGGACATCAACCTAACATTCTGCAGCTCTAAATTAGCTGTTTTAACAAATGCTGTAATGTGTCACCTGTATAATCTATTCTATTCTATTACATTAAAAAGACAAAATAAGAAACAATAATGCACATAATCAACAAAAGTAACATTAACAGAGAAAAGGACTGTGATTAATACAGCAAAAGAAGCCTTTGGTAAGGTAATTTATTACAATAAACCTTTTATTTCACTTGTGTCTGTATTATAGACAGACAGACAGACAGACAGACAGACAGACAGACAGACAGATAGATAGATAGATAGATAGATAGATAGATAGATAGATAGATAGATAGATAGATAGATAGATAGATAGATCATGAAAGGCACTATATAATAGATAGATAGATAGATAGATAGATAAACAGATAGATAGATAGATAGATAGATAGATAGATCATGAAAGGCACTATATAATAGATAGATAGATAGATAGATAGATAGATAAAACTTCTTTTAGTTTGATGCCCACCCTCTCATATGGCACCTAATCAAATGCTTTCTGAAAGTCCAGATTAAAAATATCACATGCTCTACTTTGATTGCTTACTTTTGTTGCTTCCTCATAGAATTCCAGCGTGTTAGTAAAACACGACCTCCGCCTTCCGCAGGGGTATCATCTGCAAACCTGACCAGCCTGTTACTTCTCTTCCTATCCAAATCATTTATATATCTCATAACAAACAACAAGCTGAATGAGGTAATGCAAGATCCAAGAAACTTTCTTATTTATTATGCACTGTAATTATAATTAAATTTATGATCTGGCACTTACATGTAAAGTTCATAACGTCTGATTTTAATTTTCTGCATTTTAAAGAGGAGACGAGTACAAAATCATGCAGACGAGCCAACAGGGCGACACAGCAGCACAAGCACTGACATGACCAAAGCCCACGGTAGGCAGGTTAAGCGCGCTGCACACACTTTGTTGAAACCACTGCTTCGATTCTATTGTCCTAAACTGCTGTTCTTTGTATCAAATTCAATGAACTCAGCAACTTTTGCATGTAAGATGTGGCTGTCTTTGTGCAGACTTAATCACTTAAATTAAAGGCAAAATTATAAAACAAGATGCCAAAGTGCTTACCGTGAGACAACTGAGCGGCAGCACAAAGCCTCTTTTGAAAACCTGCTCCAAACAGCTTCATCAACAGCATGTCCTCCTCATGTAAATTCAATTCTGCTTATTTTTGTATAGCGCTCGTCACTGAGTGCAGGCGCAGGGCACCATATTTAACTGGTCTACACCTTTATTAACTCCACGCTCATCCAAATACACAGAAACAATTAAGTCATCCACCGACTCATCAAGTAACTGAAAATAATATTGTTGTTAAATTTATGGTGATCTGAGCATGGCAACTGTGTTATTTACTGTACATCTACCCATCCATCCATCCATCTCCAGAGAAGGGAAGCTGGAGCCAATCCCAGCAAGCACTGCGGGCAAGGCAGGAACAATCCCTGGACGGAACACCAGTCTATCAGTGTACTGTACATAAAGTGTATTATTGTTAAAAACAAACATTAAAACTTAATGGGCTTCTCACTCCAAATCACAAGAAAGGACCACCTAACACACAAAAAATGGCCAAAAACAAAATAACCAAAACTGGAAAAAATACATTCTGGGTCCATGCCTTTTGTCAGTCTCTGAAGAAAGACTTCAAGATGACAGACACAAGGCTGTTGATTTATTGTAGTGAAACATCATGGTTTGTTGTCTCCATCAGATCAGCTTCTTTCAGGTAAAATCTCTCAACATGCCATGACAGGGTATAGGAAATAAAGATTCAACACACGAGGGCCCGAGCTGAAATCTCAAAGATATCACTTGGCGGCATTCGCTCAGAATTGTAAATACAAAATAGCAAGCCGTTGGACAAAATACAAGAAAAGGACAAGAACGCCAAAAGTTTGACTTATCAGTTTACTGCTAGTGAAGAGCATCAGCTCATCACATTCTAAACCAAGTAGTCCTTAACCTACAACATGTGAATTTCTTACTGGTTCAGAAATGATTGGTGGTACTTAGGCATCACTTCCATTTTCACATCTCAGGTAGCAGATATTGAGCTACATGGCTGACAAAACGGCCTTTTAGAACCAACACTGAACAAAGAGCCATGTCCTTCTGGGAAGAGGGCTTTGCACATGAAACTGGTTCTTTGGGCTTTAGAAGACAGACTAGATAGATAGATAGATAGATAGATAGATAGATAGATAGATAGATAGATAGATAGATAGATAGATAGATAGATAGATAATGAAAGGCACTATATAATAGATAGATAGATAGATAGATAGATAGATAGATAGATAGATAGATAGATAGATAGATAGATAATGAAAGGCACTATATATAGATAGATAGATAGATAGATAGATAGATAGATAGATAGATAGATAGATAGATGTGAAAGGCACTATATGATAGATAGATAGATAGATGTGAAAGGCACTATATAATAGATAGATACTTCTTTGAAGGAGGACCTTAAACATTAACAGAGCATCAGTAGTTTTCTGATCTATATCTCTATTTCTTCTCGTTTTTAACGTTGCCATCTTGGCCTGGCCTAACAAAAAATTGCCAAGTAAACATTGTCTTTTACAAAGTTTTGACACAGACATTCCAAAAATATAAATGAGGTTATTAAATATAATTCCCAAATCCTTGAACAATAAATCAAGAAAATGCAGCAGTGGTTGTAATCTGGTACAATACAGAAATAAATGATAAATTGTTTCTTTCTGAAGGCAGAATGGACACTGATCTGTTGTGCTGGCACCAATGGTTTTTAAAAATGAATTGGTGGCTATTGCTCCATGTAGGATCCTCCACTGCAGGTCCCCAACTCTTTTCTAATTGGCGGTTTATATAAAGTCCTCCATGCTGGAGATTTTTTCATGCAGACACAAGTGTTCCCCCAGGGGGTATCAGTCATGCTTTCAAATACATAAAAGGGGACACTTTGCACCAGTCTAAAATTTTTTTTTGAAAATTTTAAAAGAAACCCATTTATGTGATTAATTTTTAAAAAATGGGATTATTAGAATTGATAAAATCACATTTGGTTTAATTGAAAGATACATTCAGGAGGTTCTGCCCTCTTTATAAGACCCCAGGAATAATCCTCACACAGAGGACCTGCACCCAAATTGCACAAAAGAGCCTTTAAGTTTGTTGATTTCCCCCCCCAAGGGGAAAGACCTAATCCGGGGGCTCATGTCCACACCCCCCGATTTCCCATGGTTTGGGGATCAAAAAGTTGGCTATTTTGGAAAAGTTTTGTTCATTGAGTGAGTTTAAACAACCCCGGTCAAACTCAAGATGGATTCCATATTAGGTTCTTGGAAACCCAAAAGAGCCCCACATTAATACCCACTCTGTTTTTTTTGGGGCAAATCAATAACATGTTCAGAAAAAGGTGGGCAGGATGCGCCGATATCAATGAAAAGGAGTTGAAATAAAAATTAAATTTCCACCCTGTGGCAAATTAAACCCCCTACAGTAAAAGGCTGGGGGGCATACAAGGCGTTTAAATCTGTCGCCTAAAAGCCAATTTACTCAGAATGTCCAAAGCCCTGACCCCCTTTTTCCCCCGGGCAGATGTATACACTCGTTAACCCAATGAATTTACCCAAAAAAAATCGAAAATCCCCCCTGAATTTTTTTTAAAAAGAAAACGGGGGTTTGACACCAAATTTATCAAACATTGAAGCAATTAAATTATTAAAATTAGCCCCTACCCGAAAAAAAACGGGACCACCCATTTCCATTTCTTCAGTCTGTTTATCAATTCCCCTCCCAGTTATCAGCTTGGCCCCAGACTTCCCAATGAAAATTTTTAATTTTTAAAATTTAGGTTCCATTTAACCACTTGGGAGGTTTGGGGAGGACAGTCCCAGTTGCCCATCAGAAGGCATTCTTGGAAGTTGCCCGGCAGATGACCCCGTTTGAAAACCTGTAAATCCTGCAGCGGACAAACATCAGGTTCGGGGGAAACAACTGTGACTTTCCACATCCACCACCCAAAAGAAGTGGGACCACAGGCAATAAAGGCCGTGAACTTTGGGGAAGTCTGTGGAGCAGGGCTCAGGGACAGCGGATAGATGGGGAAAAACCGTTTACCCTTGAACAGAAAATGGGGCTCCCAACCCCCTCCATTAATTTTAAAACACTAAACACATTGGTCATTAATTTTATATCCTAAAAAGGTCTCCCCAAAACCAAACTTTTAGAATTAAAAAATACTTGGTCCCCCTTTAAAGGCCTCTCTTGATCTGTAAAGGGGGACCTGCCTTAAACCAAAAACTAGGGCAATCAAACCCCGCACAAAAAAAAGACAAAAAAACATCTTTCAGGACACAAGCTGATGAAGGCCCCCAAGGGTTCATGACGTCCTCAGCAAAGGCCAGCTTTAAAAAATTTTTAAGTCGAGCAGAGCAGGCGGGAGGCCAGTTTTTTTGTTGCAGAGATCCCTTTTTAGGGAAAAATCAAAAATGCCTCCGACAACTCACGGAATTCTCCTGATGCTCTCCCCAAAAACAGTCAGGGAAATCCTTTCCCATGATATCCCAAAAGGGCTTGAACCCCGGGGAAGTCCACATCCCAGGGGGTTTGCTGATTTAAACCCCAAAACTCTGTGGCTCCCCAGTGAATGGCAGGTGGGTCTTCCTTGGTGGATGGGTCAGCTTGGGAGGTCATTTAAAAAAAATTTTTGTATTTGAAGATAATCCTGTTTTGCAGAAAAGTCTTTTTAAAATTTGAAGGCAAATTCCGGATCTCCCCCGGTCTCCTTTTCGTATTGCGTTTTCAGACAGGAAGTTTTTCCTGAGCAACTTTTTCTCCCAAAGAAAGAAAAAACTGGGGGGCCCCATTTGGGAAAATTTTAATCTCCCCCGACAACCTTTACCTGTTATCCAGTAGGGGCCCAGTCTTTTTGTCTTTAGAGACCAAGCAAAATTTGGGATTAAAACCCGGGTTTCAGTTTGGTTTGAATTTTCCCAATGTCCTCTTCAGTTCTTTAATGGCCATTTCCTTTCTAAAAATTTCAGAAAAAATGGCAAAGAGTTTAATTTGGACCTTGGAGCCCCACCTTGCTTGGGGAATTCATTTTTTTTGGGTTTTCCCTTTGTCCCAAAAAAGGGGGAAAATGTTGAAGAAAAAGAGTCTTTAAAAATTTAGTATTGTGCCAGAAGATTTAAAAAACGCCGACCCCAAAAAAACGGGAGCTAAACTATGGTCAAAACCCTGTGGGCAGAAGACAAGAGCCAAAAAGAGGTTCAGATTGTGCCACATAAATCCTGTCCACCTTTCCCTGGATAAATCCACTGGAGGCCTTGAGCCTGTGTACTTCGCCATTGGGTTCGACTTTCCACCATCCACAAGTTCTTGCTGATGGGACCACAACACCTTGACTGACCCGGGGGGGGCTCAGCTCCTTCCCGTCCATCTCTGCATTTTCGTGCAAATTAAAATCCCACTAAGAACCACGTCTAATGCCTCACTAGCACTTTTTAAAAAAGAAAAAAAATTTCTTTGTTTTTGGGCGAACATTTGAAAATAATGTTTTTCCCCCGTCTAAACACCTTTGGACATTTAATTTGTCAAAACAGTCAAGGGCTCCCGGGGCCCTTACTGAAAGCACTGCCACCCCCCGGGTGGCACTGGGGCTGGCTCAGAAACGTTCCTCCCGTCCCTCTGCCCCGGCTATTCTTGGGGGTTGGTTTCTTGAAGAAAAGTTCCAGTTTTTTGTTCCAAATATTTAAAAAAATACGGCCTCTTTAAAAGGGTCTCTGCAAATTTTTAAAAACCCAAAGAGAAAACGGCATTTGAAAGAAAAGGGGGAATGACAAGAAGAACTTAACTAATGAAAAAGAGGGCTGGGTGGAGCCATTATGTGCTGGAGGTGAGAGACTTTCTAAAACTGATAACATTCTTTAAACGATTAAACTCTTTTTCTTTCCATTCCCCAAAGGGAAAAGCATTCATAACTCGCTTGGGTGAAACCAAAAAATTCAGGTCAGGGGAAAAGTTCTCAACATTACCCTTCCTTTTTTCCAAGAAAATCCAAAAACTCAGAATGCTTTTATGCTTTCCTTTTTCCCAAAGTGCCAGTTAAATTTTTCACGACATACAAGAGTCACGTCCCCCAACCCCCCTGACTCCTCCCCTCTGGGTAATTGTCACCTCTCTGGTACTTAGAAAACGATTCTTTAAAACACGTCACCCCCCTGGGTTCATTTTTTTCTTCCTTTTCCACTCCAGTCTGGGGGTTTTTTCCCTTTCTGGGGGTTGTCCATTCTTCCGACATTCATTTCAACTTCCCAAACTTTTTTTCCCCTGCCTGCCTGGTGGGGGCCGGTTAGTTTCTCCCCAGCTTTGACATTTAAGAGAGGGAAGGTTTACTTGGGGCTTTTGGGCTCGGACTGGCCCCGGTCTGCTCATCCACCTTAGATGGCTCACGGTAGCAGCGTAGATAGATAGATAGATAGATAGATAGATAGATAGATAGATCATGAAAGGCACTATATAATAGATAGATAGATAGATAGATAGATAGATAAAACTTCTTTTAGTTTGATGCCCACCCTCTCATATGGCACCTAATCAAATGCTTTCTGAAAGTCCAGATTAAAAATATCACATGCTCTACTTTGATTGCTTACTTTTGTTGCTTCCTCATAGAATTCCAGCGTGTTAGTAAAACACGACCTCCGCCTTCCAGCAGGGTATCATCTGCAAACCCTGACCAGCCTGTTACTTCTCTTCCTATCCAAATCATTTATATATCTCATAACAAACAACAAGCTGAATGAGGTAATGCAAGATCCAAGAAACTTTCTTATTTATTATGCACTGTAATTATAATTAAATTTATGATCTGGCACTTACATGTAAAGTTCATAACGTCTGATTTTAATTTTCTGCATTTTAAAGAGGAGACGAGTACAAAATCATGCAGACGAGCCAACAGGGCGACACAGCAGCACAAGCACTGACATGACCAAAGCCCACGGTAGGCAGGTTAAGCGCGCTGCACACACTTTGTTGAAACCACTGCTTCGATTCTATTGTCCTAAACTGCTGTTCTTTGTATCAAATTCAATGAACTCAGCAACTTTTGCATGTAAGATGTGGCTGTCTTTGTGCAGACTTAATCACTTAAATTAAAGGCAAAATTATAAAACAAGATGCCAAAGTGCTTACCGTGAGACAACTGAGCGGCAGCACAAAGCCTCTTTTGAAAACCTGCTCCAAACAGCTTCATCAACAGCATGTCCTCCTCATGTAAATTCAATTCTGCTTATTTTTGTATAGCGCTCGTCACTGAGTGCAGGCGCAGGGCACCATATTTAACTGGTCTACACCTTTATTAACTCCACGCTCATCCAAATACACAGAAACAATTAAGTCATCCACCGACTCATCAAGTAACTGAAAATAATATTGTTGTTAAATTTATGGTGATCTGAGCATGGCAACTGTGTTATTTACTGTACATCTACCCATCCATCCATCCATCTCCAGAGAAGGGAAGCTGGAGCCAATCCCAGCAAGCACTGCGGGCAAGGCAGGAACAATCCCTGGACGGAACACCAGTCTATCAGTGTACTGTACATAAAGTGTATTATTGTTAAAAACAAACATTAAAACTTAATGGGCTTCTCACTCCAAATCACAAGAAAGGACCACCTAACACACAAAAAATGGCCAAAAACAAAATAACCAAAACTGGAAAAAATACATTCTGGGTCCATGCCTTTTGTCAGTCTCTGAAGAAAGACTTCAAGATGACAGACACAAGGCTGTTGATTTATTGTAGTGAAACATCATGGTTTGTTGTCTCCATCAGATCAGCTTCTTTCAGGTAAAATCTCTCAACATGCCATGACAGGGTATAGGAAATAAAGATTCAACACACGAGGGCCCGAGCTGAAATCTCAAAGATATCACTTGGCGGCATTCGCTCAGAATTGTAAATACAAAATAGCAAGCCGTTGGACAAAATACAAGAAAAGGACAAGAACGCCAAAAGTTTGACTTATCAGTTTACTGCTAGTGAAGAGCATCAGCTCATCACATTCTAAACCAAGTAGTCCTTAACCTACAATATGTGAATTTCTTACTGGTTCAGAAATGATTGGTGGTACTTGGGCATCACTTCCATTTTCACATCTCAGGTAGCAGATATTGAGCTACATGGCTGACAAAACGGCCTTTTAGAACCAACACTGAACAAAGAGCCATGTCCTTCTGGGAAGAGGGCTTTGCACATGAAACTGGTTCTTTGGGCTTTAGAAGACAGACTAGATAGATAGATAGATAGATAGATAGATAGATAGATAGATAGATAGATAGATAGATAGATAGATAGATAGATAGATAATGAAAGGCACTATATAATAGATAGATAGATAGATAGATAGATAGATAGATAGATAGATAGATAGATAGATAGATAGATGTGAAAGGCACTATATAATAGATAGATAGATAGATAGATAGATAGATAGATAGATAGATAGATAGATAGATGTGAAAGGCACTATATGATAGATAGATAGATGAAAGGCACTATATGATAGATAGATAGATAGATAGATAGATAGATAGATAGATGTGAAAGGCACTATATAATAGATAGATAGATAGATAGATAGATAGATAGATAGATAGATAGATAGATAGATAGATAGATAGATAGATAGATGTGAAAGGCACTATATAATAGATAGATAGATTATTATTGGATAGATTGGTCTTTTGGTTCCTCTATGTGATCACTCTGAAGAACCACTGTGCCACCTTTTCTGTTAAGGAGTGGGATTCGCTTCATGGACCACCCTCCGGAGTTGACACATACGCGCTGCACCTCAGGCACAAGTTCATACTGTAATCACCAGAGTACCATAGCTATTCATTTTTTAAAATACCTGACATATTATTTTCATTTGGATTAACCAAGCATGATTAGTCCAGATCAGAGTGAGTGGTGGAGCCTTTCTCAGTAGCACTGGACACAGGGCAGGAACTACTCCTATACAATATAACACACAGCCCACTCACGGCCCACACTGTGTGTACAGCTGTTTTTGTTCAAAAGTGACTTGTATAAGCTATTTTACAATGTGTGTGCAAACACAAGATGCAGCTGAATGCTCAACAACTGTCTGTAAGTTTTTAGGTTTTTATTTATATTTTCTGATGGTCCCAAAATGTTTTTAAATTTATAGAAAATGCCTAACTTTGTGTGGCAAATGATATATAACACATTTGTGACTTGAAAAAATATCAAACTTACCCTTTATGAAGTGTCTCTATGCCATTATACACACAGAAAAAAAAGCACTGTATGGTTTAGGGTGCTGAAAGACCATTGGAATTGCAACATTACGCAGGGGCCCTAAAATATTTACCACTGCACTTGAGTTCAGCTTATGAGTCTCAGGTGGTTTCATTTTCATGAGGTCAAACTGAATTTTGGAACCCCAGGCCCAACAGCCCCATTCAGGGATCCATGCCTGCACTGCCCTACAGTGGTAAGACACAACAGTTGAAGCTAATAATAATAATAATAATAATAATAATAATAATCTGCCTTCCACGACTGTAAAATAGTGTCATTTCCACTGCCTTGAATTCTGATTAAAGTCTCATGAGAGAGGATTGCAAATTAAGGGAAAAATTCAACCCCCATGCACTCTTAAAACTCTTTTCTTTCTTTACTGGCGCTTTATGGTTCTTCACTGGGTTGTGTGGCTCCTCCATTGGTTGACCAAGCTCCATTTAGTCGTGGGAAGAGTTCTTTGTATATGAAGTTGGTACTTTACGCTTTGCAAAGCTCTCTAACATGTAGAAAAACCTGAAATGTGTAATGTTTGGTAAACTAGCTGGACACGAACTGATTAAGAAACCCTACTTGTGTTAATGGAGGCCGCAAGAGTCCTTTAAAAACAGGATCCGTTGGTATTTCACAAATCTGTTACCATCTATTCTTGGTCAGTTACTGCATGGAGCACCTTACTGATCTAAATAAATAAAGGGTCTTTCTGGAGCTTTCACGTGGATGGGGCCTTTGGGAATCAAAAATGGTTCCCATATGGCATCAATCTTTCAAACCACTCTGGCACGTTCATTTTTATGAGTGCGGGATGAACATTTAACTTGGGACACTAATGAGGGAAATGTGTGGCAATGGCGTGATATTCCTAATTATCAACGTTACGTAGATGCAAAATATGAAACTCATACTGTCAGTGCAGGTCAGCTGCCAATCGCCCCCGAAAGCAAAGCCCCTGAACGGACCCACCCACCAGTTGTCTGAACTGGCACATTTTCCACACAGCATTTGCCCCCCTGCTCAACAACTGCTTGACCCTAAGAACCGAGGCTTGTCACCACTGGAGCGCCGAGAGTGTCAAAGAGGTCGGTCAGAAAGGTTGCCCACCTCCCCCGAATGCCCCGTTGTGGGGCGCAGCAACTTTTTTTTGGTACACCTGTTCACATGGCGGCCCGCATTCCCAAACCCTCCCAAGCACCCGCAGGGAAGCACTGACCTCCGACAAACTGCATGCCTCCCGCCGCCCTGCCGATGGTCCTGGAGATGAGTTCCGAAATGCAGCAGCCCATGAGCGCCGTGAGCGCCACCAGCAGGAGCAGTCCGCAGCCCACGCCCGTCACCACCGTGCAGATCTTCCATTCCAGACTCGGGATGCCCTGGAAAGAGGCGTACCTGCCACACTGCTCGACCATGATCGTCTGCTGGCGGCTCTCATCCCGAACCGGGTACGAACATCTCCGAAAGGTTCCGAAGGACACCGTCTTGCCCATCTGCGATCCCAAAAGCCAATACGGCATAAAAAATCCCACGCATGAAGCTGCCGCGCACAGAAAGGAAAGCAGTGCCCAAACGGTGCCCGCACACGTCAGACTGGATGCCATGTCGCTTAGTTGAATGATCACTCGAAAAGTTTGGGTGTCCGGGGTCGAGGATGAGCAGAGATCAACTGTAATCCGTTTGAGTTGGCGGCGTCTCGCACTTTACACTTCGCTCCTCCGCTGATCTACCATAAAGCGCCTCTCCGTGGCTTCATCCTCTGATATTCCCTGCAAAGAGAAAGAAGAAGAAAAGAGAGAAGACGGGAGTTGGGATAACATTCGCAGCTTTCACTTGGCGGGGCAGAGCGCCGATCCCTTTTAGAATTAAACAGGCACATAAAAGCCCCACTCTTAAAATCATCTGAATGTTTCAATTTTTTTAATAAAATATTAGTTTAAATGAAATAAGCGATCTCTCGTCTGAATTCGCTCACGACTCTAGTAAAGTTTTTCTAGACAGCTCAAGTGTTAATTGAGTTTCATTGCGCCGTTCTGAAGGCAGGAAAAGTTAAAAAGCTAGATAGCAATCATAATAACAATAAAAACAGTATTTATAAACCTGTCATTTTTTTATTGTACGTGACGCACACAGCGATATCATGGAAGAGAGTCCACTTACATGTTCGCTCAGAAGATTCATGCGTGACTCGATCGCCGCTCGTGGCTTCCCGACAAAACAATTCCTGTCATCAGACTGAGTAACAAGCGAAAAGAAAGTCCAAAATGCGCCCGTGGAATTTTGCCCAGGATGAAGTTTTCCTTTACTTTTTTATTTCTTCTCCGGGTGGGATGGGAGCGGCGATCGGTGTGAGTTGAACGGCTCTGCGCACTAGAATGCCATAATAATCCGGATAGACAAAAAAATCCTCCTTCCTCCTTCTAGGGCGACGACCTTTCGCTGAAAATGTACGAACGCATTCCTTGAGACAAGGCTCAGTGAGAGCTGGAATCGAGTCGCACTGCCACCATCTCTAAGGGACAATCAATCACGAGGTCTCTCTCTCTCTCTCTCTCTCTCTCTCTCTCTCTCTCTCTCTCGCTCGCCATCCCCACCCCGCGGCCCCGCCCCCGCGCCCTGACGAGCCGCTCTAGCTGAAGGGGCTTTCCTTGTAACCTTAGGGAATCCCAGCTCATAACCAGAGGAACTTGGCATCGGCAGGGGGCTTCGCTCGGGCGCCAGGGTTTGAGTTTCACTTCTGCTCGGGCTGGATGTCCACTGCTGGCTGTACTCAGGCGGAAACAAAGAAAAAAGAGGGACGCGCTCCGCTTGTTAGCGGCGGACCACCTCTCTGCATGTGCGTCCGATGTGCCCAGGATGACATTAACTTTGCCTTCTTCTCGACGGAGCTGCTGCTGTTGCTGCTGGTTTAGACGTTATTTTTTAAATTCTAGCAGGTTTAATTTGCCATCGCTTTGGACTATTGAAAATCCAAGTTCTTCTTATCTGCGACGATCACGAAGTCAGTAACAACGCATCGCCTTTTCGGACCCTTTTTTAAATTAAGGTTCTCCTTTTATTTTGAACCTTTATGTACCTATCATCAAAAAAGGAGCGCACGAAATGTTTACCTGACACGTCTAATTCAGTTCATTTAACTTGAAATGACCGTACTTCCTGATATAACGGTGCCGTGCAAAAGTATTTGCCCCTTCCCGATTTGATCTATTTCTGTTTATTCATAACACTCAAGTGTTTCTGAGTTCCAAACAAATTAAGTATGTTGCAAAAGACAACTTGAGTAAACACAGTACACCATTTTTAAATGATCATTTGATTTATGGAAAATAAGTTCAATAACACCAAAATCAACCGTGTGAAAAAGTAATTGCCCCACAAACTAGCTACAGTGGTGTGAAAAACTATTTGCCCCCTTCCTCATTTCTTATTCTTTTGCATGTTTGTCACACAAAATGTTTCTGATCATCAAACACATTTAACCATTAGTCAAATATAACACAAGTAAACACAAAATGCAGTTTTTAAATGATGGTTTTTATTATTTAGGGAGAAAAAAAATCCAAACCTACATGGCCCTGTGTGAAAAAGTAATTGCCCCCTTGTTAAAAATAACCTAACTGTGGTGTATCACACCTGAGTTCAATTTCCGTAGCCACCCCCAGGCCTGATTACTGCCACACCTGTTTCAATCAAGAAATCACTTAAATAGGAGCTGCCTGACACAGAGAAGTAGACCAAAAGCACCTCAAAAGCTAGACATCATGCCAAGATCCAAAGAAATTCAGGAACAAATGAGAACAGAAGTAATTGAGATCTATCAGTCTGGTAAAGGTTATAAAGCCATTTATAAAGCTTTGGGACTCCAGCGAACCACAGTGAGAGCCATTATCAACAAATGGCAAAAACATGGAACAGTGGTGAACCTTCCCAGGAGTGGCCGGCCGACCAAAATTACCCCAAGAGTGCAGAGACGACTCATCTGAGAGGTCACAAAAGACCCCAGGACAACGTCTAAAGAACTGCAGGCCTCACTTGCCTCAATTAAGGTCAGCGTTCACGACTCCACCATAAGAAAGAGACTGGGCAAAAACGGCCTGCATGGCAGATTTCCAAGACGCAAACCACTGTTAAGCACAAAGAACATTAGGGCTCGTCTCAATTTTGCTAAGGAACATCTCAATGATTGCCAAGACTTTTGGGAAAATACCTTGTGGACTGATGAGACAAAAGTTGAACTTTTGGAAGGCAAATGTCCGTTACATCTGGCGTAAAAGGAACACAGCATTTCAGAAAAAGAACATCATACCAACAGTAAAATATGGTGGTGGTAGTGTGATGGTCTGGGGTTGTTTTGCTGCTTCAGGACCTGGAAGGCTTGCTGTGATAGATGGAACCATGAATTCTACTGTCTACCAAAAAATCCTGAAGGAGAATGTCCGGCCATCTGTTCGTCAACTCAAGCTGAAGCAATCTTGGGTGCTGTAACAGGACAGTGACCCAAAACACACCAGCAAATCCACCTCTGAATGGCTGAAGAAAAACAAAATGAAGACTTTGGAGTAGCCTAGTCAAAGTCCTGACCTGAATCCAATTGAGATGCTATGGCATGACCTTAAAAAGACGGTTCATGCTAGAAAACCCTCAAATAAAGCTGAATTACAACAATTCTGCAAAGATGAGTGGGCCAAAATTCCTCCAGAGCGCTGTAAAAGACTCATTGCAAGTTATCGCAAACGCTTGATTGCAGTTATTGCTGCTAAGGGTGGCCCAACCAGTTATTAGGTTCAGGGGGCAATTACTTTTTCACACAGGGCCATGTAGGTTTGGATTTTTTCTCCCTAAATAATAAAAACCATCATTTAAAAACTGCATTTTGTGTTTACTTGTGTTATATTTGACTAATGGTTAAATGTGTTTGATGATCAGAAACATTTTGTGTGACAAACATGCAAAAGAATAAGAAATCAGGAAGGGGGCAAATAGTTTTTCACACCACTGTATTTGTGCCACCTTCAGCAGCAATAACCGCAGTCAAATGGCTCTAGTAACAGGGAATCAGTCTTTGGCATCGCTGTGGAGAAATGTTGATCCACTCTTCTCTACAATATTGTTCTAATTCAGCCACATGGGGGAAGTTTTCGACATATGAACTTCCCGCTTAAGGTCCAGCGACAGCGTTACTGCTGGACTAGATGTTATTTTGGAAAAATTAAGTCTGGTGAGCTTTGTTGGGCAACATCTAGTCCAGCGTAGTAAATTTCAGCAGGTTTCACTCCCTCGTCCAAAGGAAATCTCACAATGATGGTCCAATTCTATAGCTGAGCGTCCATGTTCATTTGACACTGGCGTCAATTAGATTAATGGCAGAGAGCTGCACTGTGCGCTTTCAAACTACCCATAAGCCATCGTGAATGCATTGTATCGGTTTCTATTCGGTGCAGGTTACATTTAAATATTTGGCTGACACCTTTATCCAAGACGACTTACAACATTTATGATGCTACTAGCCTGACCCGCCTTTTAAGGCGACCGACTTTTAAGTTGACCACTTCTTAAGGCAATTTAATATGTAGATCAATTTCATATTTTATACAAACTCATTAATTTGGTTATATTGCATTTGAGCGGTATTACTTTAATACTCGTAGTTTCTGTTATTTTTGTGATGAAATTTAAACTTTTTTTCTATATTGAGGTCGCCCTTTTGAACCCCCCTGATATTTACTACGTGGTGAGGCATTTGTACTCCATCAACATTAATTATTTCCAGAGACATAATTTTGTCTATTTTTCCAGCGCATCTCGCACAAAAGCAAGGGAACGATGGGAGCACCAGAACTAGTAAGTAGTAAGTCTGTGATAAGCGGAATACCGCTACGCTTTCCATTTACGGGACGGAAGGACAATCCCGACCGCTTTTATATAGTAAGAAAGAAGAAGAAGATATCGCACAGTCTGGAGTAGAAAATCATCTTTTACCTGGAAAAACGAAACTACAAATCCCATCATGCATTGCAAAATGGACGGGGCGTGTGTGAAACACCGCGCCTGCGTAGCACTCACGGGACGGAAGGACACCCGACCACTTTTATATAGAAGGATTGGTTACATTTCTTTGGGCTTTCCAATTGGAGCACAGGCAGGTCAAGTGACTTACTTAGGGTCACACAGTGTCAGTAGCGGGATCTGAACCTACAACCTCAGGGTCTGAAATCTAAAGTCTTAACCACTACACCTGTATTTGGCATGTAATTATTAAATTCCCTTTTACTTTTTGATTTTCGTCAAGAAAATTCAATAAATAAGCCTCAATTATCTTCATAATAATATGAAAGCCCAGATCAGATTTGATGAGGGTCTTAAGAAAATGACAAGCATATTTGAATGATCACAAACTGACGCAGATCAGGTCTCATTTGGGACTTTGTGAGCAACCACTCATTCGACACAAAGTCACTCTAATCTTCTAATGACGGTTGGATGCAAAGTAGATAAACATTCAGGTCCCTCCCCAAGACTGTATTCACCTACCCCCATTTTTAATGTCCCCAGGTACCCAAGGATTCTACAAAGAGACACAGTACCAAAGGAGTCCAGTCTCCGTCTCAGGTCACTGGATAGCGTCCATGTCTCATAACCATATAGCAAGAAAAGGAAGCACCAGGACTCTAAAGACTTGATCCTTCATCCTTTTGCAGAGATATTGGGAACGCCACACACCCCTTTCCAGTGACCTCATGACCCCCCAATCTGTCTACTGACTTCAAAGGAAGAGTCACCAGAGACATGAATGTCACTAAATATGGAGCCGTACAGTTTCCTCCTGTTGTCTCTCACCTGATTGAACAGGGAGGACATGCCAGTGGCTTCAACATCTATTGGGTGACACCAATAAGGGTACTAGTAGTATCAGACAACGGGTAACGTACTTCAAAAACAGAACTCTGACCAGAGCCACCCATGAACTCTCTCTTCTCTGTCCAACAAAGAAAAAATTGTTGTGCTTATTGAATGGAAACAACACGTATTCCTTGTATCAATCATGTCATGCGATTTTTGCTATTTGCATTATACTTTTGATGCTAAGCGTCTCCGAGAAATGGGTAAGTAAGAATTCCATTGCACTGTGTATACATGACAAAAAATGTAAGCTTAAAGTTGATGGAGAAAAATCTAAAATGTCCTTCAAAAGGAATGTGGAAGCCAAGCTAAACAAACATTCCCAATCGATTGTTATTTTACTTTAGGATACCACATGAAGCTTACCAGCTAATTTGAAACAAAAGCCATCAGGAGAAGCAACTCCAGAGTTCAAAAACACTGACGCACATACCTGGAAAATGCGTGACATCAAAGGAAGACGATTACTACACGAATACAGATAAGACGCCTACTGAAAAGTCAGCATACGCACTCATAAAGAAGACGTCAAAGTCAAAGAAAGAAGGCAAAGGCAATGAAAGGAGGCGGGATGGGAAATACTTTGACTAAGAGGAGCATATTCATTTATTAATTTTGTTGCATAATTTGTTCTTTTACATTTCAGAGTCCCGGCATAATAAAAGGTCCTCTCATAATCTGAATGAGATCTTTTCCTACAAACAGACTTTCACTTTCATTACATTTCTCAGCTTAACCTTGACGGGTGCCGATCAGAAAAATCCACTAGGGCTTAACTTGAAAGGGCATGTGCTTTGTCCCCCCAAAAACCTGTACATTTACACTCCATGGGGTTTACTCTCGTGCCTGTCTAGTTTAGGGGAGTGCACTCTTCTTCCTCCTATAGATTAGATTAGATAAAATTAACTTTATTATTCCCATGGGGAAATTCAGATGCATACAGCATCATAAACATAAAAAAGAAGAATACGAACACACAGGACAAATAAGTGCAGGCTAATCAATTAATAAATAAAAATAAACTTAACGAGTACATCAGGTGGAAGCATTGAATTGACTGGTAGCAGTGGGCAGAAAAGACCCCCAGAGAATCTTCTTAGCACTTATAGCTATACATTGCGCTACATGCCTAAGACGAGAGCCTCCAGTTCTATCCATCCACTCACTTTCTCGTTCTCCCCATTTAGGTTTGTTCTGTTATTTATTCCTCTTAAGAACATACGAAGTTTGACCAATGAGAGGAGACCATTCACTCCATCAAGCACAGCTAATAGCTAAGCTGTCCCAGTGTCTCCTCCATGTAGTTGGAGCATATGGTGATAAACCGCATTGCTGCACCCAACACACGCCGAACCACAGCAGGTGACACCTCAGCCCCACACTGGAACAGTATGAGGTTTTTTACAGTGGCTGGAGTGCCACCAACCACTGAGTTCTCCCTGTAGTTGTGTTGAAGGACCTGATTGCAGATTAACATCATACCCGGGATGGAGCAATTGCAGGATAAGGAGTCACTTCTGGTATTTACGGGATTTAAACCGGCAACCTTACAGTTGCTGGCACTGATCTCTAGCTTCAACTCCATGTCTTGGTAGTTTCCCATGACTCTTTGAGTAAAGAAGTGCTTCCTGACTTCAGCCTAATGGCATTTCCCCTTAATTTCCACTGTTGTCCTTGAATATGTGATTAACTCTTAAGTCGAAAGAATGTTGCTGGATCTTCTTTCTCAATGCCTTTGAAGATTTTAAATGCCTGGATTAGGTCCCCATGCAGTTTCCTTTGCTTGAGACTAAACAGGTTTAATTCTCTAAATCTGTCACAATAGGACATGTCCTTAAGTCCCATGATGCACTTGGCTACTCTTCACAGCTTCAGGTGCTGTTATGTCTTTCTTGTGGTGTGGTGACCAGAACTGTACACAGTACTCCAGATGTCCCTTGATTTGAACTGTTTACTGCTTATTTAATAGTTTTATGATATACAGTGGAACCTCGGTTCACGAACGTCTAGGTCCATGTACAAATCGGTTTACGACCAAAAAGTTCGCCAAGCTTTTGCCTCGGTTCACGACCACACACTCGGTATACGAACAAGCCAGTTTCCCTTTCGGTTTGTATGTGTTCAGTCTCTCCCTGTACATTTCCTGTGCAGCGAGCAAGAGAGAGAGAGCACGACACACGAGAGAGAGACACACACACACAAAGGCACGAGGGAGAGAGACACACACACACACACAGGCAGCGCAAGAGACCCAAACTCAGGCAGCGAGCGAGAGAGACAGTTAAAGAATGCACTGAGCTTGATTTTGTTTTCATTTCTGTTTACAGTGATCGGTTCGTGGTGTGCATTGTTGCAATGTTACTTTTCTTGGTGGTTTATTAAATTACGGATTTTTTAAAATGTTCCTTTTTTCCCTGTGCTTAAAACTCATTAAAAAAAGTGTTTTTAGCCAGCGGTTGGTAGCGCTATAGCTCAAACTATTGCGTTGTTAGTTTTCTCTGTTGTTCAGGGTTTTCTCAGTGTTATTCAATGTTTTTACATTTAGTTTACTATTACGCTGTGCATTCTATGGTTTAATTAACTATATTTGTGCTTAAAACCTTAAAAAATATATATTTTACATACAGTTCTTATGGTCTGGAACGGATTAATTGTATTTACATACAATTCTATGGGGGAAATTACTTCAGTTCACGACCAAGTCGGTTTACAAACAGAGTTTTAGAACGAATTATGGTTGTGAACCGAGGTTCCACTGTAATTGTTATATTTGCAAAAAGTACATTTTATGACAGTGTGTGTTTGTCTCTCTCTCTATATATATATATCCAAAAAAAATCCAACGTCTGTCTGTCTGTCTGTATGTCTTGTTTGATGATTTGCTTGAACATTCCAGTTGATTTTGCAACCTCTCTCATTGCTTATGTATCATAGTTTGCTTGCAGTACCGATTTATTTGTGTAAATCCTTGAGACACGCAGCGGGCCGAGGGGAAGGGGGCGGCGCCGTCCTCACTCACGCGTCAGCCTCGGAGTGTAACCTAACCTCTGCTTAGCAAGCGAATGAGAGAACTACTTAACGGATTTAGATTGGCCTTTTTTCTGTAATTTGTGTCACACACGTGCGAGTAGGAGACAGCTAAAGGGCTTGAATAATAGTAATTCCACATACAACCAGGGTGCAGCAGGGTGCAGTGACTGTCTTTCTCAATCCCTTGCAGACCATTCTTGGTTCTCGCGCCTTCGATGACATCACTTCCAGTCCCAGGGGCTCCGATGATGTCACTTCTGGTCCCAGCAACTTAAATGGCGTCACATTCCCGGTGTCTACATAAAAAGACGCCATCTTTGCTGGCATGATTTAGTTCAGTTGTGGACTCCGATCTGTAAAAACCGGATTATTTTCAACCTTTTTGCAGCTAGGTCATAATATACAGGTGGCTGCCCCAAACCTTCATGATGTCTCTGTGTGATGTTTGTGAGATTTGCTTCAACATTCCGGTTGATTTTGTGACTTTTCTCTTCGAGCTAAGAATCATAGTTCACTTGCAGGAGCGATATATTCACTTTAATCCGAGACAGAGGCTGGGGGGTCGAGGGGAGGTGGAAATGTGATGTCAGGAGTAGAGAGCCGGGCAGAGCCCTCCTCGCTGTCCTGTTTCACAACTACACAGGTAAAGCTGCGGGGATGGCCAGTTTGTAATAAAGTGTTTGGGGTTAAAGGTAGAGTTTTGCTGGGAATGAGATTCCACAATAAAAGCCTCTCTGAGACAAACTCTGCCTGTCCACTCTCATATTGTATGTAATAATAACCTTCACGTTATATTTGCCTTTCTAATTGCTTCTTTGCATTGCTTCATCAATGAAAATGTTGTGTTCACATAAACCCCTAAATCCTTTTCAGAAGTTGCTTGTAGCTCAATGTCTCCCATCTTGTATTTATAGCTGATGTTTCTTTTGCCCACGTGTGGCACTTTGCACTTTTTTACGTTAAACTGCATTTTCTACATGTTTACCCAGTTCTGAAGCTTATCCCGGTCTTTTTAAATTCTTTTTGCTGTCTGCTCAGTGTCTGCCATTCTTTGAATTTTAGTATCATCTGCTAATTTAACACGTTTGATAACTATGCCAGAGTCAATGTCATTAATATAAATCATAACAAGTAACAGACCCAAGACCGACCCCTGAAGGACTTCCACTGATGACCTCACTTCTCTTATTTTAGACTTTTTTCCTCCTGTCGATTAATCAACTTTAGGTATCCTTTAAAGTTTCTTCCAGAACATTCCTTGCTGCTACAAAAAATGCTAACTATTAGTCCAGCAGACCCCTGTGACCCTGTAGTTAGGATATAGTGGGTTGGATAATGGATGGATAGTCCACCTCGTTTCAGTTTTGTTTAATTTCTTCTCAAGACTCTTTATGCCACATTTGTCATCATGGGGTGGCTGGCAGCATCCTTCCAAATGCACACTTATTATATCAGTTATTGTTGTTAAATGGCTGACGTCTTTATCACAGGCAACTCACAACATCTGAGGTTCAATTGGCTCCGTTTCTTTTGTTTTTCCATTTGAAAGTGACCTGCTCATGGTCACACAGTGATAGTAGCAGGACCTGAACCCACAACCTCAAGGTATGAAGTTCAAAGCCATAACCACAATTCCACACCGCCAGCCACAATTTGGGTTTTAGAGTCCCTATCAGTCTACCATCAGACCATTCATTGTGACATGATTGCTCCGTATTTATCAACTTTTTATTAAGTAAATATGCAAATACAAGTTACAGAAAATCCAACATAAGCATGACAATAGCGATACAAATATAAAAAACAGCCTCCCCATAGCGCGAACACTATTCCACCCATTCAAACCCCATCCCACCCATTCAAACCCCGTCCCACCCTACATCCCGAAATAGCACAAGTTAATCAAATAGGTGAGAACAACTGAGAAGGCACAGCTGCATACGGGAAAAACTCTATGGTCGTTGGTAAAGCGCCCATCCACTGCTCATAGAAATTAAAGGAACACTTTTTAATCCGAGTATAGCATCAAGTCAATGAAACTTCTGGGCTATTGATCTGGTCAGTTAAGTAGCAGGTGGAGTTGTTAATCAGTTTTAGCTGCTTTGGTGCACTAGAGGGGCAACAATGAGATGACCCCCAAAACAGGAATGAATAGTTTAACAGGTGGAGGCCACTGACATTTTTCCCTCCTCATCTGTTTTTTCATTTGTTTTGCCTTTGGCTATGGTCAGTGTCACTACAGGTAGCATGATGCAATACCTGGACCCTACTGAGGTGGCACAGGTAGTGCAACTTCTCCAGGATGGCACATGTCCCATTGCCAGAAGGTTTGCTGTGTCTCCCAGCATAGTCTCAAGGGCATGGAGGAGATTCCTGAGTAACACTAGGAGAGCTGGATAGGTCCCCTCATAGAAGGTCCTTAACCCATCAGCAGGTCCAGCCAGTATCTGCTCTTTTGGGCAAGTAGGAACAGGACGAGCACTGCCAGAGCCTACAAAATGGTCTCCAGCAGGCAGGCCATTGGTGTGAATGTCTCTGACCAAACAATCAAAAACAGACTTCATGAGGGTGGCCTGAGGGCCTGACATCCTCTAGTGGGCCCTGTGCTCACTGCCCAGCACTGTGGAGCTCAATTGGCATTTGCCACAGAACACCAGAATTGGCAGGTCCACCACTGGCGCCCTGTGCTTTTCACAAGTACTAGCAGGTTGACCCTGAGCACATGTAACAGACGTGAAAGGATCTGGAGAAGCCATGGAGAACTTTATGCTGCCTATAACATCGTTCAGCATGACTGGTTTGGTGGTGGGCCAGTGATGGTCTGGGGAGGCATATCCATGGAAGGACACACAGAACTCTACAGGCTAGACAATGGCACCTTGACTGCCATTAGGTATCGGAATGAAATTCTTGGACCCATTGTCAGACCCTATGCTGGTGGAGTGGGTCCTGGGTTCCTCCTGGTGCACGACAATGCCCAGCCTCGTGTGGAGAGAGTATGCAGGCAGTTCCTGGAGGATGAAGGAATTGATACCATTGACTGGCCCCCACGCTCACTCACCTGACCTCAATCCAATAGAACACCTCTGGGTGTGACATTATATTTCGGTACATCCGATTACTTAGACTGTCCAGGAGCTCAGTGATGCCCTGGTCCAGATCTGGGAGAAGATCCCCCAGGACACCATCCGTCGTCTCATTAGGACGTTGTCAGGCATGCATACAAGCACTTGGAGGCCATACAATCTATTGAGTACGATTTTGAGTTGCTGCAATGAAATTTTGGCAAAATGGACTCGCCTGTCTGCCGCATCATGTTTTCACTTTGATTTTGGGGGTGTCTTTGAATTCAGCCTTCTGTAGGTTGATCATTTTCATTTACATCAAATGATGTGGCATCCTTTCATTCCTAACACGTTACCAGTCCATATCAGTCCATGTATCCAGCAGGATTTTTTTCCCCATTGAGATTGAATGTGTTTTCAAAGTGTTCCTTTAATTTTTTTGAGCAGTTTATTTGAGACGGTCACACCAATTCTACAGCGGTTGTCTCAAGAAGCATACAATTGTAGAAGGAGGTTTTTCAGAAGTGAAAGGATAGAAAGTTAGAAGATCTGCAGCTTAAAGCTTGGTCTAATTGTGTCGCCTTTGTGCCCAAATACAACAATCTCTGCTACAAAGTAGAAAGAGAGAAAACAGAAAGATCCAAGAAAAGGAAAACTTCAGGAGTAAATGTGATTTTATAGGAGAGGACAGAAGAAAGTGTGTCACAGCCCACCAAACTGCTAAAACTAAGGGACATTCCCAGTGTATATGCAAAAAAGAGAAAAGAGAACAAAGGGGATCATTAGAAAGGCCCATAGCACACCGTTTAAAGGGAGTGAAATACTGGCAAGGCACAAATTTCAATGGTATACGCTGATGATTGGGATTTCTAGAGGCAAAATTGATGTTTTTGAAAATCAAGAGTTGCAGACAGTGATGGATCACGTTCTCAAACTGACTGAATGGGCAAGAATTTGAAAGCAGCCTTGCGTAACAAGGCATAAGTAGCAGTGACAGGTTTTGTGTGAGTGAAAGGAGAATGAGAACAAGTTAAAAGAGGAGGAGTGGAGAGCAGTGGAGTCAGAGGAACATCACAAGACCTGATAACCGACCAGAGTCGGAGAAAAAAGATAAAAGAGGAGGATGGACTAAAAAATGCGAACCTCAACAAACTGAAACGTTCTAAGCCCCACATCAAAAAATATCACCAAGAGTAATGATGTCCCAATCCACCCAGTCCAGGAATGAGATAGGGTTAACTCCTCTAACGGGGACTGGGGACATTCAAAATGGGGGTCGGTGAATGCAGTTTTGGGGAGGGACCTACATGTTTATCTACTTTGCATCCAACCATCATTAGAACATCAGAACAATCTGGACAAGAACAGGCAAATCAGCCCAACAAAGATCACCAGTCTTATTCAATTCATTCTTGTAAAATAACATCAAGGCGAATTCTGAAAGTCCCTAAAGTCCTACTGTCTACCACACTACTTGGTAGCTTTTCTGCGTAAAGAAAAACTTCCTAATGTTTATGTGAAATTTACCCTTAACAAGTTTCCAATTGTGTCCCCGCGTTCTTGTTGAACTCATTTTAAAGTAACAGTCTCAATCCACTGTACTAATTCACTTCATAATTTTAACTGAACAGGCTCAGCCCTTTTAATCCTTCCTCATAATTCATTCCCTGTAGACCTGCAGTCAGCCTCATTGCTCTTTAGTGGACTTTTTACTGTGCTGCAACGTCCTTTTTATTACCACACTTCTTTTAACTTCACCTGTTTGTTGTCTGGTACAGTCTTGTAATTGATATTTAACCCACTTCCTATTGTCCAAATGACTTGAAATGTTGCTCACTTACTCACTTCCGGTGACAATACATAAATAAAGAATCAATTTCATTAATTGATCAATTAATCCATGTTAATTAAGAAATGAAATTTTCATCTGAAGAATAGTTAAAGATTTCATCAATAGATGGCGCTAGTAATGGATAGAAATATTAAACGAAGTGTTAAAATATTGATTACAAAATTATACTAAAACAAATCTAAGACCAAAAAGATTAAAATAATATATATATATATATATATAAATGCTTCTTAAAAACCACGCTTATATTAAGTTAAAAAGTGTACTAAAAAGTAAAAAATAAGTCTCTAATATATCACTCGTAAATTGGGTGATTTTGCTAAGGTTTTATTGATTGATGAAAAGTGCCCATGCTTTTATTTTACAAGTGATGTATGAGAGACTTATTTTTTACCTTTTAATACACTTTTTAACTTAATATAAGCATGTTTTTTAAAAAGTATATATATATATATATATATATATATATATATATATATATATATATAAATCTATCCATCCATCTATCCATCATCCAACCCACTATATCCTAACTACAGGGTCACGGGGGTCTGCTGGAGCCAATCCCAGCCAACACAGGGCGCAAGGCAGGAAAACAAACCCTGCGCACATAAATTAATTCATTCAATCAATTCATAGAATAGCTACCTTCATCATAAAATAAACATTCTAATTCCCCACCATGCTAAACAAGTTTCAAAAATTGTTCGAATCAATTCATTTATGTGCACCCTACAATTATATTTAGTCATATATGATCATGAAAATTGCACTTAAAGAAAAAATTATTTTTGCTTTTTAGTGCATAAAGTAAATAAAATCATCTTACTTAAGAATTTTTTTTTATATATTTTATTGTAGTCTGGAAATCAAAACTGCACCCAGTACTCTAGATGAGGCCTCACCAGTGTGTTATAAACTTTGAGCAGAACCTCCTGTGACTTGTATTCCACACATCAGGGCGCTACATAACATGACATTCTGTTAGACTTCTTAATGACTTCTGAACACGGTCTGGCAGTTGATAGTGTTGAGTCCACTATGACTCCTAAATCTTTCTCATAAGGTGTACTCTCGATTTTCATCCCTCCCATTGTGCATTCAGACCTTGCATTTTTACTTCCTATTGTGTAATACTTTACATTTACTGACATTAAATTTAATCTGCCACAAATCTGTACAAGCCTGTCTGCTGTCCAAGTCCCCCTGTGATGATTGAATGGATTCTCGATCATCTGACAATCCATCCACTTTTGTGACATCTGCAAACCTAACCAGCTTGTTACTTGTATTCCTATCCAAATCATGCATACATATTAAAAATAGAAGCAGCTCTAGCACTGACCCCTAACGGCCCTAGCACTGACCTCCCTGTCAGTGTTTAAGAGATTAATGGACCTAATTTAAGGAGTTGCTGTTTGATATTCATGGATCTGAAAGGAAGAAGTAAGAAAGATCTGGGTGGGTCCAAGTTCGATTTAATTAAAAACCAGGACAGGGGGGCTACTAGGAGCTACCTGGAGGGTAAATG
Organism: Polypterus senegalus; assembly: GCF_016835505.1. NCBI lineage: Eukaryota > Metazoa > Chordata > Cladistia > Polypteriformes > Polypteridae > Polypterus > Polypterus senegalus. Next base: position 299,248,982 of record NC_053155.1, read on the forward strand.
CACAATGGTATAATTCCAAATCACGTCGGGTAACTCCACCAACAGACCTATGTGACATGATATTTGTATCTTCACTATGTAATTATTCAATCCTCCTGCTTCACCCATTTACCTTTATCTATCTATCTATCTATCTATCTATCTATCTATCTATCTATCTATCTATCTATCTATCTATCTATCTATCTATCTATCTATCTATCTATCTATCCATATTATAGAGTGCCTTTCATATCTATCTATCTATCTATCTATCTATCTATCTATCTATCTATCTATCTATCTATCTATCTATCTATATTATATAGTGCCTTTCATATCTATCTATCTATCTATCTATCTATCTATCTATCTATCTATCTATCTATCTATCTATCTATCTATCCATATTATAGAGTGCCTTTCATATCTATCTATCTATCTATCTATCTATCTATCTATCTATCTATCTATCTATCTATCTATCTATCTATCTATCTATCTATCTATCTATCTATCTATCTATCTATGTTATACAGCCAGATGGTGTCAGAATGGTTTCTTTTTCTTTGTTCCCAATTCCTTCATTTTGCATTCTTGCTGTTATATTTTCTGTTTAAAAAGCTAACCACTTTTTTCACATTGTCACACCAGAATTTCCAGTGAGGCACCCCTAACACTCCCCTTCCCAACGTCATTTTGAAAGAAAGGGCATTACTAATACTAGAATGGCAATTAATGTACTTGAAAATACACAGGAGGAATAATTTTGCATAATGAAGACCACTTTTTAGAGGGAACAAGTCCCCCACCCAACTGCCTGCTTGTCACACCACCTCCTCGCCTGCTGTTTATACAAGCTTTGCAGGAAAGGTGTTATAATAGAAAATAATGCTCTTGGGCTCGTCAATCTCTTGCTTGTCATTTCAAGTTTCAATATGTTTGAAGAGTTGCAAAGCTGTTATTTCTTTAGTTTACAATAAATTTTAAAAGTGAAAAGGGGCCATTCAGTCCACAAGGCCCAATTTGTAAGTTAAGTTGTCCCAAAGCAAGGTAGGACCTTCACTAGCCTGTCCAGAAGAGGTTCACCCCAAGTCAGTCAGCCCCCAATTGCTATCTGCCGCTATGGCCTACACAGACCTAAACATGTGAGATGGCTTTAAAAGTTTGCTGTATAACAAATGTCCCAGAAATACAACCAAATTTCCTACAATGGAGAAAGTGACCATAAACATCTGGCTGCAGTTGACTCTAATCGAGATACATGGAGTGAGTTTCATACACTTGTTGAATTTGCCAGGAATATGTTGACACATGTCTCCATTTGAATGTCTCTATTACTTTCTACCGCAATTGGTTGGACGTACCCTCTTGTTCATCTTATGTTCCTAGTCTGACAGATTACCTGTCATAGGAGGTGTGACAGAACCTGTTGAGGGTGGAAACTCTGCTAAGCTGTTTGTGGACTGTAAGATGGAGAAAGTCACTGTGTCTTTCAAATTGGGCAGAATGTGTGACTCACTATGAGGAACATCTGCCTGAGAGTTTCCAGTCACAAATTGGCATCACATTATATTGGACCTTATGTGCTTCAAAGGAGAGTAGGTCCAGTATTCTACTGTCTGGTGTTGCCAAAACATTTCAAGATTAATTCAACCTTCCACGTATCAAGATTAAAACCTGTACATTTGAGTCCTTATTACATGTGTATAAAACCACCTGCCTCTGTATTTATGGACATTTCTAATGAATTTGAGGTACGAACCAGTGATATTTCCATCCATCCATCCATTATCCAACCCACTATATCCTAACTTCAGGGTCACAGGGGTCTGCTGGAGCCAATCCCAGCCAACACAGGGCGCAAGGCAGGAAACAAACCCCGGGCAGGGCGCCAGCCCACCGCAGAGTGATATTTCAGTTTGGATATTTATCAAACAGAGGCTGGTAGGCAAGTGAGGAGGGCCCTGCCCGGCTCCCCACTACTGACGTCATGGTTCCCTCTCCCCTCAGCCCGCAGCCACTGTTTCGGATTAGCACGAATATATTGCTCCTGCAAGCAAAATTTTATTCTTAGCACGATGAAAGAAGTTGCAAAATCAACCAGATGTTCAAGCAAATTGCAGAAAACAAACCAGATCTAAATCCGTTAAGTAGTTCTCTCATGAAAAAAAAGCGGACAGACAGGCAGACAGACGTTGGATTTTATATAGATAGAATTAGTACAATTCTAGTTTTTTTTCTGTTCAAGACCGCATACGCCGGCCGACACATATTTCAATGCAAGTTATGTTTCAGTCAACAAAATACAGTCACAGTTCATAATGCTTTTAAACACAGCTTGACTATCAATGATCAAACAGATCAAGTGGCCTAATGAGTGTAGTCAGCAAGATCAAATGTTTCAACCCAAGAAACCAGTCTGTGCAAGCACGTTGCTGTTAAGCTTTAAACAAGCACACATTTTGAGAGATTTGTATACGTTGCAACAACGTCCGCTGCACAAATAGCCACACAGTGAAAATATTTGCTTGACAAATGCAGGTGCACAGACAAGGCCCTCAGCCACTGGTGCCAGCAGACTGTATGTTGCTTACCTTCTCTCTTTCTCTTCTCACTTTTAGTCTTGTTTTCTTAATCTAATGCACTTAAAATCGTTGGATGATGTCAAGCTAAATGAGCCCTCAGGTTCATAGCATTCTTCCTGCTAACTAAAAACCACACTGTTTTTCTTCTTCTTGCATTCTACATTTGCCTTTATTATCATCTGCACTGTAATTAAAGTATTTCCACACGTTACTTTCTCATTTTCTACCTACAAACATCTGTGCAAATGTCACCATCATCAACCACACTTGCTTACTGCTTCAATCCAATGAACCAAATGTACTCAACAAACAAACAAAGGTCCTTTATGGAAGTTGTGCCATGTGACTGTAGTAGGCCCAAGGTACAAGGTCATCGCATAGTAAACAGCGCAACGTGACTGAACACTCAGGGAGACCTACAAACAACCCGTCTGCACCCACTGAACCAGAATGAACGAAAATGCTATTGCTGTTATTTTTGTTTTTACTTAATTTTCATTCTCGTTTTAGTTCATTCATATATCACTAATTTTTATTCTTATTTAGTTTTAGTTTCTCTGTTTGTTTCAAATTCAGTTCTCATGCTTGTAAAACGAAAAACAATATTTTTATTTCTAGTTCTCATTTTCGTTACGAAAATATCATCGGTACAAACCATTTTCAGTTCTTGTCGTTGAGGTACTAATGTGGAATATCTGGTTCATTGGAAAGGATTTGTTCCTGAGGATCACTCCTGGATTTTTTTTCTGATCTTTATGCTTTTGAATTATTGTCTTGCTTTCATGTTTGCTATCCTGACAAACCAGATGGCAGCATTATAAAATCTGTTCTGCAAAAGTTTATTATTCAATCGTGTTTTATTGCAACGCCATTTTGTTTCCCTTATGGGTGTTGCTGTGTTAGGTTTCTGTTTCTGCTGTCTTCATGGAGATCATTCACAGAATTCCTCAGAGTGTGATTGTTTGTGAGGTCAATGTTGTGATGATATTTCATCTCAGGCATTTCTGGGATATCCAAACTTGACTGATAACCCCGTTTCACTGTATGATTTAGTCCTGCACGTTTTCTCAAATCCCCACCATTATTTTTGATTATTACCCTTTGACTTTTCAGAAAAATCTCCTTGTCTCCCAGTTTTGATCTTTGGCCCGTACTTTGACTTTCATTTCTCTGGTCTTTATCATTGTCTTTCTACTGTCTCTTGCAAGTCAGTATACCAGGAAGCAACAATACTCACAAGACTCCTTCCAAACTCAATGATCCACTGCTGAGTCTCTCTTTCTGACTGCCAGAAGTTGGACCCAGCAGCAATGACAGCGGGGAGGCCCTGCCTCCTAGGGCTTCACACAGAAGTACAAGAAATAACAGCACATTTAAAGTATAGAGTACAAATAACACATAATAAGCAAAACTGACAGAAATGTCATAAATACACAAAAATCTATGCTAATAAAGGGCAAAGCCCTCACTGACTGACTGACTGACTGACTCACTCACTCAGTCACTCACTCACTCATCAATAATTCTCCAACTTCCCATGTAGGTAGAAGGCTGATCCCATCTTCACAAAATTTGGTAGGCGGCTTCCCTGCGCTAACCGAAACCAATGTACATACTTATTTCGGTGATATGACGCCACTGCCGGCCGCCATATTGAACTTTTCAACGTCACTAATTCTCCAACTTCCCATGTAGGAAGAAGGCTGAAATTTGGCAGGCTCATTCCTTACAGCTTACTTACAAAAGTTAAGCAGGTTTCATTTAGAAATTCTATTCATAACGGTCATAACAGTCGACAACGTCCATCATGTTCAACTTTCTTATTTATGGCCCCATCTTCACGAAATTTGGTAGGCGGCTTCCCTGCGCTAACCAAAACCAATGTACGTACTTATTTCAGTGGTATGACGCCACTGTCGGCCGCCATATTGAACTTTCCAACGGTCTTTGCTACTTATGGGCCCATCTTCAAGAAATTTGGTACGCGGGTTCCCAATGCTAACTGAATCCTACTTACGTACATATATACGTCCATAGCCTGCAGCTCAGTCACCGTGTGAGGCAATGCCTCCCACGTTGTTGGCTGCCTGCCTATATAAGGCCGTCCATCGCTCCAGTCTCTACATTCCCTTCCTTGCTTCACCATGGGATTCACGTCTCCCTGCTGATAACTACAGCCTTTTTATTTAATCCACTGCTTCTCCGCTGTTTTATTGTTCGTTTATTACGATTATAGTTATTGTGTAGGTATTTTAGACTTACTTTACATTGTTAAGGTACCCATTTCCTTTATCGTTCCAACCCTACTCACATTAACATGTCTATCGAGGTGATCACCATCGATCAAAGAACTGTCACTTACCGAGTGGTTTCTATGCCCGGAGATGGCACCTACCTTTTCCATTCTCTTTGTTACATATTTCACGGCCATGTCAGGCTCACTCTTGATATCCGGAGGAACATTGTGTCTTATGTATTGAATGACTGGGACATATTCAAGGTGTGGACTGATGACGGTACAGGAGATAATTATACTACACAGGAGCACTAGAAGAGTGAAATGCTTAAGCCCTTCACCTATGGTTCTGCATGTGAGTTGATGGCTGCTGCTGAATTGTTCGGTTGTCACTTTCAAGTGTAGAGAAATGGCCAAATATTTTACAACTTTCGACAACCGCCAATGCCTCTTAAACATCTTAGATTCACAGGTGACGATTTCAGTAGTGGACACTTTGATGTTTATGAATGTTTAAACTCTCAAAAGCTGGATGTGAAGTCATCGATGAAACCGGTTGTATGCTTACAACGCTTGACAGATGCCGAATGTCACTTCAACACAACAAATCCTGCAAATACTGTCGTAATTGAAACAAACCATGAAACTCAAACCGATTATGACAGCAGTAATCCAAGCTGTGAGATTTGAGACAAGATTACTGTTCACATGGCCAACTGTACGTTGCATGCTCAAGAGTAAGCTCAGCACAGCTTGGTCATGTTACAACTGGAGGGCCGAACTGACAACATGGTATACAAAGAGATCCTTAACAAATAATTATTGGTATATTTTCCCTCAGTTTAAAAAGGTTTAATTTTCTTCTTAATAAAAATTTTAAGGCAGTACTTTGCCGCTGCGAAGCGCTGGTATTTTACTAGTAACTTAATAATTAATAAAAACAATTAAATAGAATATAAATACAAGCCAGGGAAGAAAACCCTGGCAATTACAAAACAGAAACATAAAGCTTCTTATTTCACTGATATTCACAAAGGGACAGGAGCAAACAATCAAAGATCGAAGCATGAGGATCATATCAGTCAAAAGCAGGATGGAAACCAAAAAGTCAAAGTTGTTGTCAAAACAAAGTCGAATCCTGTTGTTTCTAAGCTTTGAGAGAAGCTCTCGGACCATTCAATCTAACACTCCTTGTCTTTTTCATATCCATCGTTTGGATGCCTACCAACCACCATCTTTTATAACAGTAAACATCTTCAGCTAGACAGCCCAATAGCCCAATTCATCGTAAACATAAACAATATCGCAGCTCACAAATACCTAACAAATTGACAGCTGGAGGATGTGGTGAAGACAAAAATAAAAAACGCTAATAAAAATAAACACAACTATAAAAATGAAAGAAAATGAAACAATACAAGTGTGAACATGTTCCCCACATTCATAACTCATGTGCTTTCTGGTTTTGGTCTAAACGGATTCGTCTGTACTCTCCATTTGGTGTCCTCAAGTAAAAATCAAAATTCAAAATGTTGTTGTAAGAATCCTGCTACATCAGCTGTCTTCGATGTCCAAGAGAGTTCTGATTTTCTGGAGTAGATCTGCTCATCAAAGACATCCAACTTCACGACCGAAGAAGTTTGATTCCCTGTGCCTCTTAGAGTAGGGCAGGCCTCGGAGTCCTCGGATACACTGGGATGCGCTGATCAGAGCTGCAGCAGAACACGAGAGGTGGTCCTGGTGGTTCATCGTAGAGTCTCAGCCTAACATCTCGTGATTGATATTCTACCAGTTTTCAATTTCACCTGACGTTTTATTTGCCTTTTTAAATGTCTTCGACACACTGTCTGGAAGACGAGAATGTGGCAGCAGTATTAATCTCTGCATTCTTTGTTGAGTTTTCTTCCTTTGTTTTCTATTTGTAATTATTGTGGAATTGTATTTCTGATGTTTGGAATATTTTAACTTTAATGAAGGAAACAGAATTACAGCATGTTATGAGGACAAACGTAAGCAGTCTTTGAATATTAATGAAGGAAAACCATCCTATTAAGATATCGCGTTATAATTTTCTGCAGATTTCAGTAATTTTTAATATCAAAGAAGTGAAAGAAATGTTACTTGGTATCGTGTTTAAAATCCTGAGTAAATTTAAGCAAATTTTAAATATTAATGAAGTAAAAACATCCTATTAAGGTCTTGTGTTAACAGTTTTCTGTTAACAAAAAAAATTAATATTTTAATTTTAAAGCAGTTAAATTGTTAAAGTTTAATTGTGTTTAAATCTTTGGTAAATTTAACCAATCTTTGAAAATTTATGAAATTAAGAAATTATATTGGGGTATCGTGTTAATGATTTTAGACAAAGCTGTTAGTATTTTAATATTAAATAAAGTAGAAGAAATTATGTGATTGGAATATTAATAATTGTGGGCATATTTAAGGAATATTGTAATATTTATGAAGTAAACCAATTATATTATTAATAATTTGTGGTAAATGTAAGCAATATTTTAATATTAATAAAGTAAAAGAAATGAAGCTATCTGTGCAGAATACAATAACATTTGCAAAGTCATCAAATGCTTATTTTTGGAGAACTGCTTTAATGATCTCATGTAAATCTAAGCAGCACTTTACTATGATAAAAGTAAATGAAGGTATTGGCAGGTTAATTTGGGGAAATGTAATCAAAGCATAAATATGTAGGAGGTAAATTAGTCATAAATGGAGTCTGTTGTAAACATGGGGCAAATCTAAGCATCATTCTAATATTTATGGAGTATAAGAAATTATAAGGGATATTTGTATTACTGATTTTTAATGAATCAGGTATCAATTTAATAGTCATTTAATTAAGTAACAGAAATAATGTTATTGAGGTGTTAATTTTGAGCAAATTTAAACAATGCACTAATATTTATAAAGTAGACAAGATTATATAACTGGAGACTATTAATGTAATGAAGTTAAAGAAACTGTGCTACTTCAGTATTGTATTTACAATTGGGGCATATTTCAGTAGAACTTGAATATTAATGAAGTAAAATAAATTATATTTTTGAGGCATTAATAATTTTTGATCGATTAAAGTATGAAGTTTTATAATTAGGGGCATATTTAGGCAATTTCTGAATAGTTATAATGTAAAAGAAAGTATTGTCGAGAGATAGAGTTACTAATATTAATTTTGGTCAAATCTAAGTCATATTTCAATTTTATTAAAGTAAAAGTAGTTATTTAAGGATTAATTTTCTGGTAAATTTAACATGAAATAAAGAAAAGCATATTATTGGAAACTGTAATAATAATTTGGGGTAAATTTAAGCAATATTTTAATATAATTAAGTTAAAGAAATAATGCTACTTGGGTGTTAAATATATAATTTTGAACAATTTTAAGCTGTGTTTCAATATTAATGAAGTAAAATAAATTACATTTTACAGGCATTAATAATTTTTTATAAATTAAAGTGTGAAGTAAATAAATGACAGAAACTATATTATTGAGATATTGTGCTACTAATTTTGGTCAAAGGAACATTTTAATATTAATAAAGTTAAAGAAATTGTGATATTTTGGGCAAATTTAACATGAAGTATAGAAAATTCTATTACTGGAAATTCTATTACTTAACCCTATTAATAAATAATTTTGGGTAAAAGCAATATTTTAATATAATAAACTGTGCTACTTGGCTCCTGAATTCATGCTTTGGGTAATATTAAGGAAATAAATAACATTTAGATTTTAGATAAATGTAAGCCATTTCTGAATGATTATAAAGTAATATATATATATATTATTGAGGTATTATGTTACTATAATTTTGGTCAGATTTTAACCACAATTTAATATGATATATAATAAACGTTATTATTTTTATATTGTTGCCATCTTGTATTAATCATTTTTGGCAATGTTTAAAATTAAATAAGTAAAAAAACATGCTATTGGGTTACTGCTTTTATAATCTGGGTCTTACGTAAGCCATATTTAAGCGTTTGTTAAGTAAAAGAGCAGACCTTCTGGGGTATTCTATTAATAAAGTTTAAACAGCGCACAGACACAGGTAGCAGCTCAGTTCTCCATTTAGCGGGTGTGCCATACAGAGGGGCACACTGGACGGATCAGCAGCCTTGGGTGGGTTTTGTTGCCCGCTCAGAAGAAGGGGGAGGTGAGCTGCTGCCACTTGGTAATAAGGAAGCTGATATTTTAGGTTGTGTAGTGGAGCAGGTTAGGTGAGTTTAAGTTGCGCAATCCCAAAGTTAACAAAGTTAGAAAAAATAACTAACAGAGGGACAAAAATTCCCATTAATTTAAATTTCTAAATCAGATTTTAAATTTTGAGTTAATCTTCTAATACACAGACAACACTGTGCTTCAGTAGCTGCCCAGAGTTCAACTCAAGGACCTCGGAATTATGCATTTTGTTGGCTGGCATGTAATGTGAAAGAAGAGCACCCTCATGGCAGCCATCCACAAAGAAAGCAACAGACAAAAAGACAAAAGATGTAAAATGTGGCACCTTTGTTACATAACAGTAAGTGCAAGGAGGATACTTAAAAATGAGACATCAAGGTACAAAACAAACATGGAGGAAACAAAGACACCTTCCGCCCTGCTGGGTCTGTTATTCTGAGCTGGTGTCTCACTCACTTGTCCACCACAATGCCACACTAAGCAGTTCCTTTACTTCTTATCTCTCGATTTCTCCTTCCAGAAGATGCTGATTGTTGATTGGTATTAGAAGGTTAGAAGTGATATGCAGCTGCATATTGGTCTTTTCCAGAGGGTATGGCTCTGATTTGATAATAAATGCAGTGTCATCAGTTCATTTCAGTCTTATTGTCATGCATGAACAGTAAAATGAAATTCCTATTGGTACACTTGACCAACACACACCACACCACCACGGTCCTAGTCTAGAATTGAGCCCACCCTCGCAGGCTATGTGAAATACAGCGTCAGAAGAATATAATACAGCTGAGATTCCCTTCGCATTCAGTTCTGTGAAATTGATGCTAACTCTTGTTTCACATTCTTTTCCCATCCAAAGTACAGATTCAGTCTTTCTATGCAAACTTTGTTCTTCCCATTAGCCAAAGCACAACTGTTCAGTCTGATGGTAATGGCAGTCCCAGCATCAGCAGCACTGCCACAAAGTACCATTCTGCATAGGCCAATGGCAAGAGTTTCACTGGTCACGAAATGTCAGAGTTTTGCAATTCTTTTTGTGAAGTGAAATGTATTCAATTACTCTCGAATCACTGGCTCATAACTAACAGTACACTCAAGTAAATGATTTGTTACATAAATATGGACAGTAGTTCCACACAATTACTTTGAGTAGTTTTAAAATGAAATATTCTTTTGACATTGATAAATTTGTGTTCAGGAAACCTAACATAGTTAAAGTAATTATATGAATGTCTTTGTGTAGAACTAAAGAAAATTAATCCTTTTCATTAAACTACACATGTTTAACAAATGATTTTTCAGTCAAGAACACACATTTTTCTTAAGTTAATCCAATTTAACCTTATTTTGCTTAATATGAATGAAAATAGTGGACCTTGGTTCAACCTAATAATGCATAGAACATTAGAACAATACAGAGGAGAACAGGCCACCCAGTCCAACAAAGCTTGCCAGTCCTATCCACTTCTTTCTTCTAAATTAACATCAAGTTGAGTTTTGAAAGTCTCTAAAGTCCTACTGTCTACGACATTGCTTGGTAGCTTATTCCAGGTGTCTATGGTTCTTTGTGAAAAGAAAAACATCCAACTGTTTTTGCGAAATTTACCCTTAACACAGTGGTTCTCAACCTGTGGGGCAGGCCCCCCATAGGAGGGTGCAAAGTAACAAAAGGGGGGCGCAAAGATGTAAAAAAAAGAAAACAAGAATCAAAAATATGAAAAAACATCTGTTGAAACAAAAACAAATTAACTTAAACTACATTTTGATACTAGTACAATAAATATAGAGTTAGATAAATGTCAATAAAAGTTAAGTAGATATAATAAAATATGCATTGTCAGGGATGCCAGGGGCGACAACCTGGCCGGGATGCCCTGAAGGAACCGGAAGAGGATCTACGCCCGCCCTGGATCACGTGGGGACCGCCACCCTGGCTGCTTTGGGGGCCACGGGTGCCCCAATGCTTTAGGAACCCTGGTCCTCAGCACTTCTGCCACACCAGGAAGTGCTGGGGGAGAGCAAAGCAGGGACACCCGGAGAGCTTCCAGGAGTACAACCGGCACTTCCGCCACACAGGGACGTGTCGGCGGGTGATTGCCGGAATTCACCTGGAGCACATCCGGGTGGTGATAAAAGGGGCCGCCTCCCTTCATTCGAGGCTGGAGTCAGGTGGAAGAAGGACTAAGCAGAGGAGAGTGGAGGCGGCCTGAAGAGTGGAGGCATTGTGTGGTGTTGGTCAGGACTTTGGGGACTTGGGGTTTGTGTGCACTTGAACTGTAAATAATAGTGTTGTAAATAAACGTGTGGTGGTGGAAAACAACATGTCTGCCTGTCTATGTCCGGGCCATTTCCACAGCATCTACATTTCAAAAAAATGTTAGAGGAGGACAAGATTAAAACTGTTATGAAAACTCAGGTCACAAATACTTAAAGGTTGAGAAACGTTGCCTTAGCAAGTTTCTAGCTGTGTTCCTGTGTTTTTGAGGAACTAATTTTAAATTAACAGTCTCGATCCACTGGACTAATTCCCTTCATCATTTTAAACACTTCAATCATGTCTCCTCTTAATCTTCTTTTACTTAAACTGTAAAGGCTCAGCTCTTTTAATCTTTCCTCATAATTCAACTCCTGTAGCTCTGGAATCAGCCGAGTTGCTCTTCTCTGCACTTTTCTAGCGTTGCTGTGCCTGGAGACCAAGTACTCCAGATGAGACCTCACCAGTGCATTATAAAGGTTGAGCATAACCTCCTTGGGCTTGTACTCCAGACATCAGTGGTGGCTCTGAGGCTAGGGATCTGCACTGGCAATTGGAAGGTTGCCGGTTCAAATCCCGTAAATGCCAATAGGGACTCTGCTCTGTTGGGCCCTTGAGCAAGGCCCTTAACCTGCAATTGCTGAGTGCTTTGAGTAGTGAGAAAAGAACAATATAAATGCAAATTATTATTATTATTATCAGGGCGCTATATAACCTGACATTCTGTTAGCCTTCTTAATGGCTTCTGAACACTGTCTGGCAGTTGATAGTGTCAAGCCCACTACAACTCCTAAATCCTTCTCATAACACGTACTTTTGATTTTCAGACCTCCCAATGTGTATTCAAATCTCACATTTTTACTTCCTATGTGTAATATTTTACATTTACTGACATTAAGCTTCATCTGCCATAAATCTGCCCAAGCCTGACTGCTGTCCAAGTCTCTCTGTAATGATTCAATGGATTCCAGATTATCTGCCAATCCACCTATCTTGATGTCATCTGCAAACTTAACCAGCTTGTTACTTATATTCCTATCCAAATCATTTATATATATAAAAATAGCCGCAGCCCTAGCACTGACCTCTGTGCAACACCACTCTGCCAATTCTGAAGAGGCTCCTCGCACCATCACCCTGTGCTTCCTGTGTCTGAGCCAATCCTGTGCCCATCTGCACACATCACCCTGAACTCCCACTTCTTTTAGTTAATATTGAACTCAACCGGTATAAAACACCAAAGGTTACTTAAACATGTAATAGTTCACTTATTACTGAATAAGGTAAACAAATTATATTTTGGTTGATTGTATTTTTCATGTAATCTTAACATTAATTACTTTTTTTATATTGCAAGCAATTTCAAAGGCTTTTGTTAGGTAGGGTGGGTAACATATATCAAAAAAACTCTCCTAAATCAGATTCCTCAACACAACAAAACCATGGTATTTGGAATAAAAAAATATTAAAAATCTAACATTATTTAAAACTATGCAAAGGTGTGGAGGTCTCTTGAAATGTGTTTTCACAAAAGGGCCGTTTTTTCATGCAAAATATCACACTTTATGCAAATATGGAATATTCATGGACAAAAATTTGATTACTTTAAGTTAAACCAAATTAATTTAACTGTGTATAGCAAAAATGAGAATACCATGTTTTGAGGATTAGAAACATGTTAATTTTGAGTAAGGTTAATATAAAATATGTGAGTAATGACAACAGTCCCTGAGCTGGGTTATTCTTCTGCTGAAAGAAAATAACCTGATTGCTTTGTGATAGTGTAACATTTAACAACATTTAACTCAATGTAACTAAAAAAGGTTAAGTAAAACTCAATAGCAAACATAATTATTTTAAGTTAAAATACCTTAAATTAGATACATAAATTAAACATAGTTTGTTGTTTTGAGCTAAAAGTAGTGTGGGCCTAATCTCAGTTGGCTCCCTCACATGACAAAATCTTCTGCCACCATTGTAAACATATCGTCACTTCTGTTTTCCATGCAGCCTACAATGAAAGAGTCATCTGAGAATTTCTGCAGCTGGAATTAACTGCATTTAGTTGGTTAAGAAAGTGAAAGCGATGAGAAAAGATGACAGGAAACTCTCTAGGGTGCCCGTGCCCTCACACAGTCCTGGAGCCTCACAAACTGTCAGACAGTTCGACAGTGTAGGGCAAAGTGGGCATTACCATTTTGCTAAGATTCAGTGGCACACCTGTCCTGTTAATAAAGCAGATCTAGCAGACATCCACTTACATTCCAAACTAAGTGACTGTACGAAATTCTACCTGGACTTTATCTCATAGCAAAGGTGTAAATCAGATGTTTTGAGCCAGAAGGAGTGACATGGACTCAATCAAGAACAAAGAGCTGTAAACAAGGAATGACAACTCTGATGGACAGAAAAATTCACCTATGAGGAGACACTGACTTTGTAACTGGAGGTGACTTTAATCCAATTAGGAGAAGTTAAACATTTCCTTAAACTAGTTACACACCTCCCATCTGTGGAATTTGGGACACTTTCTGGCTCTTTCATGTGAACTTTGAGGAAACTTTCAGGGGATTCTTGGGGGCACTCTGCCCAGAGTCACTCCTGAGCACACACTTTAAAATTGACAGAAAGTCTCTGATACAACCTCTCTTTCTCTGAAATTAAAAGCCACTCTTTCTCTCTTTTTCTCTTTTTGGCCTAGAAAGCTGTGATCCAGTCTGTCACACTAAATCTGTATGCCAGTAGTCTGAAAAGGCTGAGAAGTAGCCATTACTTCAAGATGGGAACTTAGGCATCTAAACTCTTGCAGCAGAATGAGTAATGCAGTTACAGATGATCCAGCAAAGGGCTTAACTGAATAAAGTACAGCACACCATGATCAAAGGATCATGCAGCAGAGAGAAAGGAAAGAACTGAACGTGGAGCAGCAACAAAGCAACAACTCCACACAACATCGGACATCAGCTTTAAAGACTTGGTATCATAAAAGTATTTATCTGTGACAAGACAAATGAGAGCTCTAAATAGCAAGTGTATGAGACCAAACAAACAACAATAAAGAATTAGAACATCACCTTGGAGATCCTTTATAACTGAAAGCAAAAAAAACATGCAAGAAAGTACTTAAAAATTTCAGAAAGTGAACTGAACTAAGATGGCGGGTGTTCCGGCTTTGAGGACTTCCAGCAGGAAGAGGTTGGTCCAGGTGGATGGACACCGGAAGCGAAGTCAGTGGTGGTAAAGCTGTCAATCATCTGGTCTGAAGGGGGAGGAAGAGAAGAGACATTATTACACAGTGCCAACCCTTGGACCGCTGGGGTATTGCAATTACTAGAGCCCTTAAGCCAGCCTCTCTATATTACGTGCGTAACCAGGGTAGATTCTGCAGAATGTATTTTGTTAATAAAGTTAATATCATAATTAAAATAAGTGTGGTTGTGAATTGTAACCCTAAACAGAGCAGGGCATAAAGCTTAGATTAATACGTGTTAGTGCTCCCTCATTGGTCCATCCTCAGGCTGTGTCAGGTAGATACAGGGATGGGATTGGAGGAAAAAGGGAGGACTGGAGGAACACGGAATAAAAAGAGGGGAGGGGGAGTTGAACGGCGTTAAGAGAGAAAAGATAACTTTAGCGGAACGCTGACGTGAGACACAGCTATAAGAAGACAGCTTTAACAAAACACTAAACTAGTAGAAGAGAAGTGGCAGCATAATACTGACGGGGATGTTAAATCTATAATATATTGAAACATAGAAAAGAAAAAGGAAAAAAAAAAGAAAAGTACGGCAAAAAGCTGGTGTGCAGAGAGAGAGAGGAGGAGAAAACCAAAGTTGTTAAAGGATTTAGTGTGGGAAAGTGAATGCCATTCCCAAAGAGGCACTATCAGATAGAAGGTGTCCAGCAAGGGTGAACAGAATGTGCAGTAAATCAACGAGGAGAAAGTCAGTAGGATATGACTCCAACCTGCTGGTGAGTTTTTCCCGATACCAGACAGGAGTGAGATGAAAGGCCAAAGGAGGGACACATGGAGGAAGAGTTCATCCACCCAATGTCTGTGTGTGTGTTTTTGTTATTATTTGTTTGATTTATGTGGCTTGAGGTAAAGTTCAAGTGAATGGGCCACTATGCACCCAAGCTACATTTCGGGCCCCCAGTGGAGTGACTAATTGCTCTAAAAGGGTATAGGAACTAACAGTGAGCTCACCAGTAGTGTTGAAAGGACGGCGTATAGTTTTCTAAATAGCTTATCATTCTTGTGGTTTTTTTCATGCTGTACATAGTTATAATATGCAAATGTTTGGTTGTCTGTTTCTTGGTTTCAAGTAAAGAGAAAGATTCCTGTTCTTTAAACTGGGTGAAAGGTGTGATTTGTTACGAGCCAAATGAGCTAAATGGTTGAAAGTAACTATTTAGCTATTGGGTGGCGACAGCCAACTAAAGAACTCGGAGCCTTGCACACTGCTTGAGAAGGAAAGGCCGTGCAAGGGGGTTACACGTGCTTGTCTTATACGAATGTCAGTATATATACAGTTATCATATTTCTATAATCATTTTGTTTATCAATAAATTGTATTATTTTGTTTCTTAAAGTGAGTGTGCTCGAGTTACCTTGATCCTGAGACAGTATCCTACAGCAGAGAAAGGCAAGGAAATTAAACTCAGAGGTTTACCAAATTATGCAATCAATTACTGGCCAAAGCTAAAGCTTAAGAGAGTTAAATCGCTCCTCCTTCGTACCAGTGTGGAAATTTGTATCATTGTGCACATATTGATCTGGCAAAATTTTACACTGGATGCCCTTCCTGACGTAACCCTCCCCATTTATCCGGGCTTGGGACGTCGCAAAGAAACACACCGGTTTGTCTAGCCCGTGTAGCTGGGTTGGTGTAAGCATTTGAACGTATCAGAGTACATGTCAGGTGATATGTCAGCATTAATTCAGCACTGTCATGCAAATTCAGTTGTCTCTAAACACGAGTCTCTGTCTTTGCTCTGTGACCATTTTGAGACACCTCTATTCGGGGTAGTATCCCTTAGCAGAGTGCTGTCACAGGGTGCTCCCTCTCCATGAAGAGAAAGTAAAGACACATGAGCACGCTTTCCTCTTGTCTAAAAGTTTGTAGTTTATTTTATTTATAGTTTCTTAGCAATTTTTAATTTCTTCCACATGGTTACGTTAAAATTCACTTTTCTTTATTAGAGCAGTCCCAGTGAGTGTGAGGGCATCTGCCTACACCACTTTCAGCTTATTTCTAAGCTATGTAAATGTAATCATTAAAATATGCGATCTTGCCCTTTGTGCCAGCTTTTTATTTCCAAGTGGGAGTAGGATCTTTGGAGAATGTACCGTAGATCAGAGTGTCACACTGCCCCTGAGCAGTCTGAGTTTTTACATCCATTCGGCTGCTTAACACGGCCCATTGCCATCCTGATGGTGCTCTTGCCCTTGGCAACCATTTGCCAACTTTCTGTAGGTTGTCTTGTACTTCAGTCTGTTATGAACTTTGTGTTTTATCTTAATTGAAAAATAATTTTATGTCTGCAGTAAGGTGTGAAATAACAGCCCGCCATTACTTCATGGCAATGATTAAAATGTCTTGCATTTGAGGTTGGCTCAGTGAACGCTGAATTAATCTTTTTTTTTTTCTTTCTCTCTTTCTTCTCCCAGGAATTTCATTTAACATGAGAGACCATACCCAGGTATCACTTGACGCACATAATCACAATTTTTTTTTTCAGTATGTCATCTGATCCTAATGTTCCCCTTCATGCATTATTGAAAGTGGAATGGCAAATGCGGTGTTAATCAATCAACGCAGAAGTCAATGATCTTGAGCTCATCCTTGTAAGACAAACAATTAAGAGTACTCAGCTTTTCTAATGTCCTGTTTGTAAAACAGGCAATAAAAAAGGAAGCATTTAAAGAGCCGAACATTTCACAAACAGCAGGCTTTAAGATCCACTCAATGTCTGTAATGGAACTCCGGAAGTTAGTGGGTCTCTAGCTGCTAATATAAATTAAATACCAAAAGCAATATGACGTTAGGTTTCGGTCAGCTAATTTATAATAAGCATCAGAAATGAAGGACTTTAAGTGAAAATGGACATTTACCTTACTTTTAATCATTGATCTTGCCCCTTGTTTCACTGATCCATTAATGTCAGTGGGTGGAGTTCCCAGAAGGCTGTAAATCTGAAATTAAAATGCAAATTCAACAATCCATTACATGCAATGAAAAAATCCAAAGGGATTTCATGATAAACACAAGACTGCATAAAACCTGCACAATGTACTGAGCTTTCTCAGAGTTGAATTGCCACGGGTTGGAAATTAATTCAAATATAACAGAAATCAAATCTAAAGAAGAAGCTGCGAATTATCATCATTCTATATTTTGACCTATGAGCAGCATAGTGGTTAGCACTACTGCTTTAAGCATCCAGTGTCCTGGGCTCAAATATCCCACCGTGTGCTTGTGTTTGTAGAGTTTAAATGTTCCCCCCAAGTATTCATACATTTTCAACCCACATTCCCAAAAACATGCTTGTTAGGTTAACTGGCAACACTAAATTAGCCCTGGGTGAGCGCATGCCGGACTGGCTTCTGTGATAGACCCAGGGCCAGAGCCACCATTAAGGTGAATGAAGCATTCAGCTGGGGCGGAGATCATGGGGGAAATTGGGGACCCAGCCGCAAGAGTTAGATGCCTAACAGTCGGTGGGTGCACTAATAAGCTTGGCCTAGGGTGCAAAATAACCTAGCAGCGGCTCTGGATAGACTCCATCCAGGGATGACCTTGAATTGGATTAAAGGAGTTTGAAAATGTATTGTTTTTTTGAATGGTATTTTACAAGTTCTGGATAATATGTATTTACACATAACTTTTACAAGTGGAGTTTAAGAGAGAACTAAACTTGACACAGGGCAGCATGGTGGTGCAGTGGTAGCGCTGCCTCGCAGTAAGGAGACCTGGGTTCGCTTCCTGGGTCCTTCCTGCATGGAGTTTGCATGTTCTCCCTGTGTCTGCATGGGTTTCCTCCCACAGTCCAAAGACATGCAGGTTTGGTGCATTGGCGATCCTAAATTGTCCCTAGTGTGTGCTTGGTGTGTGGGTGTGTGCGTGTCCTGCGGTGGGCTGGCATCCTGCCCAGGGATTTGCTCCTGCTTTGCGCCCTGTTTTGACTGGAATTGGTTCCAGCAGACCCCTGTGACACTGTGTTAGGATATAGCGGGTTGGAAGATGGCCGACTGACTTTGTTTTGCCAAAAAATGTACATTATTATTTATTATGACAGCCTTGGTGGTAATACTGTATATTATCAAATGTGTATACTTGAATAAAACACAGATGATAAATACCTGCTACCTATAGAAAATGGTCATTAGTGACCTGCAGTATATTAACTATATTTTAAGAAAACTTGCAAGGCAATATCCAATTATTACAAGAATTTGGACATATCAGGCACTATATTGGTAGCACTGGGTACAAGGACACAGCTCCTTGGTAGGGGCTCTGCTTTATCACAAGGCAAATCCACATTCTTTATAAATACACCATATTCATTCTCTCAGGCCAATTTAAAATCCCCACTTAGTGTAAACCATGTTTTTGAGATATAAGGGGGGAGAACTAGAGCATCTGAGCAGAATCCAACACACAGCACACTCTTACACACTACCCCCAGAACACTGGACTGCCTACTGCATAGCACTCCTATTTAAGTCACCCACACCACAGGATACCCACTAGGGATTGCTGATACCACTGAATTTGTAGCAGGGAAAATATCCCAATATAAGCGCTCACTGCATACTTTCCATCCAACTCTTGCAACGTGAGATTTTGTGTTAATCAAAAGTCTTAATTTATCTATCCATTCCTAAATAATTAAATGGGCAGGCTATTTTGTATCAGTGCAATACGCTGTTTGTTAAAACGGGTGACTCCTGCTCTTAAGTGCACTTAGTGCTGTGTGGGTATTATGAACTATCGTATCTGTTCAAGTTCTATTTAAATTTTAAATATAAGTAATTTTTATTTAGTCGACAGAAATATGTTTAGTAGGAATGTAAGTTAAATTTAGTCATCATTGCATAAATTTTTCTTCACCATAGAAATTTAAAGACTAAATTCAACTTCCATTCCTACCAAAGATATTTCTGGCAAATAAATAGAACCGACTTATATCCAAATTCGAGCTATTGAGCTGTCGTCTGCCTACCTGAATAAGTCACCCTCGCTTCGCTCCTACTTTTTTACGGTTCATTTAATCATGGCTAGTCGCGGAAAAATTATAACATGGAAGGAGGATTACACTGAGTATGGCTTTACCAAAACAATTATTGATGGCGAATAAAGTATCCATTATTCATAAAGCTTCAATTGGTGATCTGTTTTTCTGCGTTAACCTCATATTTTTTCATACTTCATCTCAAACCAAGGGGATGCGAGGGTAAAATGAATCGGGAAGCGCTGATATATATATATTGAATATATTGAAATAGTTTTACTGTCAAATAATGCAAACAGTGCGCGCACGTGTGTAAGCCCTAATTCTGGGCTCATCAGGCAGTACACACTCACTGCACTCCTTCTCGGGAATCGAACCTCAGACGTATATATATATATATATATACTGTATATACATATATATATATATATATATATATATACTGTATATACTGTATATATATATTACTTTTAAGAATGCAACGTATAGTTTTGTCCAGGAGGAAAGCAATGTTACCTCAAATCAATGGCAACCTTTTGTAGGGTGTGTCCCTGAGACTTATTAATTGTCATTGCGAAGCAGAGCCTTACTGGAAATTTGTGGCATTTCAATTGAAATGGGAGATCAGAGGGTATAACGGTGATGTCAGGAATACATTCAGAGTGTGGCACTCTGCTGTTTTTTTGTGTAGCTGCCTTCACACAGCTTTTCCGCTGCTTTATAAACGAACGCCATATAAGGCCATCGTTTCTCCTTGCTTCGCGGTTCTGTACTGTTTTATTGTATGTTTATTACGATTCTTATAGTTATTGTGTAGCTATTCAAGACTTACTTTACTGTTCAGGTACCCATTTCCTTTATTTAATCCGCGGCTTGCACGTTATTTTTTGCTCATTTATTACAATTATATAGATATTTATTGATTCTCTTCTTTAGCTGACTGCCTGCTCATTTTGGTTTTTTGTGAAACAGCCTTTACACCGCTCCGCTTTTTACACCGCAACGCTTTTCTCTGCTCTTTTATAAACGAACGACATATAAAGCCATCACCTTGTCAATTGTGTAATGCGTTTTTTGAACAGGTTTGATGCATGGAAGTGATCACTCGTACTGCGTTCAGTAAGTTCACGTGAGCTGCTCTCTTGTGTGATGTTGCGATGTCCACGGCTTAATTTAATGTTAAGTAAGACCCGGCACTTAAAAGTTTCTGGCTGCACTCCGGTTGTAATATGACAAAGCTCCGCGAGCTCACTCTTGAGAATGCAAGTATAGTTGTCCAGGAGAAAAGCAATCTTGCCTGAAATCAATGGCATCGTTTTGTAGGGTCTGTCCCTGAGACTTATAACTTGTCATCGCGCAGCAGAGCCTTACTGGAAATTGGAGGCATCTGAATTGAAATGGGAAATCAGAGGGTATAAAGGGGACGCGAGGAATACATTCAGTGTGGAGAAACTCTAGAGACAGCGTGTGTATTAACTTGTGGATTTTTCTGTGAGTATTTGGTGGCAGCGTGACGAAGTTGCTTCTGCAAGACTGCGTTAGCCGCGGAGCTCAGCTCAGAACGAAATGAGGTTAATGGGAGGGGAGATGATGACATGACTCCCCCACTCGCCTTAACTGTCAATCCCCCACAAACACAGTCTCTCGGAATTTGCATAAGCACAGCCCTTCACCAGCAATTTTAACTTAGTTACAAAGTGATCAAAACTCTCGTTTATATCCTGCGTCCTCTCATTAAACTTGTCTATGAACTTAATTTACACTGTAGGTTTACACTGTGCTTTGTTTCCGAAGTAGCAGCACTCATGAATATGCTTGTATGTGTCACTCGCTTGCTTCTTATTGTATAATGCATCTATTCTTCAGCGCTTTTGGAGCTCTTCCTTGTTTTCTACGTACCGCGGTGACAGTCAGTTCACATGATTATGTGAGAGGGGTGATGATGTCACACGAAACTCCGCCCCCCACGGCCATCGAGCGCAACTCCATTACAGTATATGGAGAAAAATAGATTCCAGTTTATGACCATTACGCGTAGATTTTCGAAATGAAACCTGCCCAACTTTTGTAAGTAAGTTGTAAGGAATGAGCCTGACAAATTTCAGCCTTCCACCCACACGGGAAGTTGGAGAATTAATGATGAGTCAGTGAGTGAGTGAGTCAGTGAGGGCTTTGCCTTTTATTAGTATATATATATATAAATATATATATATATATATACTGTATACTGTATATATATATATATATATATACTGTATATCAGCCATGTTGTAACTTCCATCAGTTCTGTCTTGAACTCAGTCTTGGAAAAATGCAATGGTCTCCATAAATGGTCAATGCATGAATCTTCCCTGATGGACCCCACTTTGTTATTAATAATGACTTATACAGAGTAGCGGTGAGGTCACTTTGTTAGTCCCACAGACTTTCTGGCGGCAACAGGTTCAATCAAACAAATGCTACGCAAGGTGGTCAGTGACGATGGTAGAAACTGGGAACTGAGGGTTGCTTCCTCTCATTCTTTTTGCTTAATGGAAGTCCCTCAAGCCTCTAATTACGAATTATTGTATGGATGTGAACCCCAAGGTATTCTGGACCTCCTAAAAGAGGGATGGGAGAAATAGGCTCCAATGTTCTAGAATATATCATACAGTTATGTGATAGATTTGATAATATTCAACCCATCCTAAAAGAAAATATGGACAAGGTGCATCTAATTTGATAAGGTGCCACATGAGAGTTTGGGCATCAAATTAAAAGTGGGAGTTCAGTGGGATGTTTTTAAATGGGTGCAGAATTGGCTCAGACACAGGAAGCAGAGAGTGATGGTGCGATGAACCTCTTCAGAATTGGCCGATGTTAAAAGTAGTGTTCCACAGGGGTCAGTGCTAGGGCCGCTGCTATTTTTAATATATATATATAAATGATTTAGATAGGAATATAAGTAACAAGGTGGTTAAGTTTGCAGATGATACCAAGATAGGTGTATTAGCAGATAATTTGAAATCTGTTATATCATTACAGAAGGACTTGGATAGCATATAGGCTTGGGCAGATTTGTGGCAGATGAAATTTAATGTCAGTAAATGTAAAGTATTATACACAGGAAGTAAAAATGTTAGGTTTGAATACACAATGGGCGGTCGGAAAATCAAGAGTACAGTTTATGAGAAGGATTCAGGAGTCATAGAGGACTCTACGCTATCAACTTCCCGACAGAAATTAAGAAGGCTAACAGAATGTTAGGTTATATAGCACGGTGTGTGAAGTACAAGTCCAAGGAGGTTCTGCTCAACCTTTATAATGCACTGGTGAGGCCTCATCTTGAGTACTGTGTGTAGTTTTGGTCTTCAGGCTACTAAAAGGACATAGCAGTGCTAGAAAAGGTCCAGAGAAGAGCGACTTGGCTGATTCCAAGGCTACAGGGGTTGAGTTATGAGGAAGGATTAAAAGAGCTCAGCCTTTACAGTTTAAGCAAAAGAAGATTAGGAGGTGACATGATTGAAGTGTTTAAAATTATGAAGGGAATTAGTACAGTGGATCGAGACTGTTATTTTAAAATGAGTTCATCAAGAACAGAGGGACACAGTTGGAAACTTGTGAAGGGTAAATTTCGCACAAAAATTAGGAAGTTTTTCTTTATACAAAGAATGACAGACACTTGGAATAAGCTACCAAGTAGTGTGATAGTCAGTAAGACTTTAGGGAATTTCAAAACTCTACTTGATGTTTTATGGAAGAAATAAGTGGATTGGACTGGCAAGCTTTGTTTGGCTGAATGGCCTGTTCTCATCTAGAGTGTTCTAATGTTCTAATGCCATCACTTCCTCTTCCATCCCACAAGATCCCACCACACCATGACACCATTTCCACATCCAGTTCCCAAGATTCCACTCTTCATTATACAACACTTCTTAAACTGGCCTCTTCCTGTCTGTTGTATATATATCAGCCAAGTAATACCTTTCATCAGTTCTGTCTTGAGCTCAGTCTTGGAAAGACCTGTGCATTGCTCTATTTCTGCTTGTGTGACAAGAATATGGGGTGGAATCCCCAAATCTTTATGCTTTCTTGTGTCTCTATATTTTACTATAAATATATACAGTGTGGTCCTCGGCCGGGACGCCCAGGAGGACGAGAGGAGGGCATGTGCCTCCTCCAGACCGCAAGGGGGCGTCCGTCCTGGTTCTGTTGGGAGCCACGGGTCGAGGGCATGGAAGCCCTACCCTGTAGGGGCCCGTGGTTACCGCCAGGCGGCGCCCCGATGCCGGTTTATCCCGCAGTCGCCGGCGGAGCTGGAGCCCAGCCGGACGCTTGGAGGACGTGAGGAGGGCTTGTGCCTCCTCCACACCGCGAGGGGGCGTCCGTCCTGGTTCTGTTGGGAGCCACGGGTCGAGGGCATGGAAGCCCTACCCTGTAGGGGCCCGTGGTTACCGCCAGGCGGCGCCCCGATGCCGGTTTATCCCGTGCAGTCGCCCGGCCGGAGCTGGAGCCCAGCCGGGGCGCTTGGAGGACGTGAGGAGGGCTTGTGCCTCCTCCACACCGCGAGGGGGCGTCCGTCCTGGTTCTGTTGGGAGCCACGGGTCGAGGGCATGGAAGCCCTACCCTGTAGGGGCCCGTGGTCACCGCCAGGCGGCGCTCCGATGCCGGTTTATCCCGTACGGTCCGCGGCTGGGGCTGGAGCCCGGCCGGGACGCCTTGGAGGACAAGAGGAGGGCGAGTGCCTCCTCCAGACAGAGTGGGGCGTCCGTCCTGGTTGGGCAGGGGCCTCGGGTACAGGGCATGGAAGCCCAGCCCTGCAGGGACCCGTGGCCACCGCCAGGCGGCGCCCCAGTGCCTAATTATCCCGGGAACCGGCACTTCCGCCACACCAGGAAGTGCCGGGGGGAAGACTTTATGTGGCGCCCGGAGAGCTGCCAGGAGGACAGTCGACACTTCCGCCACGCTGGGGCGTGGCCAAGGAGCGGATACTGGGAACACCTGGGGCTCATCCGGGAGCGTTATATAAGGGGCCGCCTCCCTCCAGTGAGGGGTGGAAGTCGGGAGGAAGCAGACTGAACTGGAGAGAGAGGACGGGAGGCGGCCAGGAAGGCACAAGAGACTGTGGGCCTGGACTTGGGGAGATCGGTGCGAGAAGGCACTGGGGCTGCACGTGAGCACAAACTTTGTAAATAATATTGTAAATAAATGGTGTGTGGTGACAATATGAGGTCCGTCTGTCTGTGCCGGGGCCAGCGTTCACAACAGTATATATACAGTATATTATATATATACACTCATCTAAAGGATTATTAGGAACACCATACTAATACGGTGTTTGACCCCCTTTCGCCTTCAGAACTGCCTTAATTCTACGTGGCATTGATTCAACAAGGTGCTGAAAGCATTCTTTAGAAATGTTGGCCCATATTGATAGGAGAGCATCTTGCAGTTGATGGGGATTTGTGGGATGCACATCCAGGGCATGAAGCTCCCGTTCCACCACATCCCAAAGGTGCTTTATTGGGTTGAGATCTGGTGACTGTGGGGGCCATTTTAGTACAGTGAACTCATTGTCATGTTCAAGAAACCAGTTTGAAATGATTCGAGCTTTGTAACATGGTGCATTATCCTGCTGGAAGTAGCCATCAGAGGATGGGTACATGGTGGTCATGAAGGGATGGACATGGTCAGAAACAATGCTCAGGTAGCCCGTGGCATTTAAACGATGCCCAATTGGCACTAAGGGGCCTAAAGTGTGCCAAGAAAACACTCCCCACACCATTACACCACCACCACCAGCCTGCACAGTGGTAACAAGGCATGATGGATCCATGTTCTCATTCTGTTTCAGCCAAATTCTGACTCTACCATTTGAATGTCTCAACAGAAATCAAGACTCATCAGACCAGGCAACATTGTCCAATTTTGGTGAGCTCATGCAAATTGTAGCCTATTTTTCCTATTGGTAGTGGAGATGAGTGGTACCCGGTGGGGTCTTCTGCTGTTGTAGCCCATCCGCCTCAAGGTTGTGCGTGTTGTGGCTTCACAAATGCTTTGCTAGATACCTCGGTTGTAACGAGTGGTTATTTCAGTCAAAGTTGCTCTTCTATCAGCTTGAATCAGTCGGCCCATTCTCCACTGACCTCTAGCATCAACAAGGCATTTTCGCCCACAGGACTGCCGCATACTGGATGTTTTCCCTTTTCACACCATTCTTTATAAACCCTAGAAATGGTTGTACGTGAAAATCCCAGTAACTGAGCAGACTGTGAAATACTCAGACCGGCCCGTCTGGCACCAACAACCATGCCACGCTCAGAATTGCTTAAATCACCTTTCTTTCCCATTCTGACATTCAGTTTGGAGTTCAGGAGATTGTCTTGACCAGGACCACACCCCTAAATGCATTGAAGCAACTGCCATGTGATTGGTTGATTAGATAATTGCATTAATGAGAAATTGAACAGGTGTTCCTAATAATCCTTTAGGTGAGTGTATAGTAAGGGAAACAGATAACAGCAATAAAGAGTTGGGGTACTAGCCTAGTCACCCCATATATAGTAACTGGTTGTGAAAAAATAAACAAATTACACACAATTATTGCAGAACTAAATTGTCACAAGGAGGCAGTACTTTCAGTTTTTCAATCATTCAGCCTGCAGAGGGAAGAAGAGAAAAGGGTATTAGAACACAGCGCCAACCCCTGGAGCTGTGGTAGAATTACAGTCACTAGAGCCCTTCAGCTGTCTCCTGTGTCAAAAAGAATGTGGATTTTCTCCAGATGCTCTAGTTTCCACCCACAGTCCAAACATATACAGGTTAGGTGGGCTAGCAATGCAATATTGGTCCTGATATGTGTGTTCACCCTGTGATAGGCTGCCCCCCCCTATCCAGGGATTGTTTATTACTTGCACCTTACATTTGCAAGGATAGGCTCCCGCAACCCTGCTCTGCATAATTAGGATTGAAAAATGGATGGATGGATAATTAATACAAAAGCACAGATTTTAACATTCAACTTATTATAATGAACACATTATAATATTAATATGTAAGATTACTCTGCACTACTGTGCCCATTAGCAGTTTTTAATTTCGCTGCATACCTACAGCAGGTGAAGTTCAGCTCTGCGTTCCTCCAAAAGTGCTGCAGTATTCTTTCATATATTTGCTGCCCTGTCCCATTTTGCTGCCTCAAGTGTCAAAAACAAGGAACATAAAATCTGACTGATCTGGATTACATTTCATGCTTTCTATCACATTTTGCTGCTTCAGGGTAATGGGAAATGTGTTGGGTCAGGAAACAAAATAGAAATCTAAAGAAAGAGGGCACATTTGGAAATAATACTGATAAAAGACAACTTTAAAATGATTTTTGGGAACTATAATTTTAATGTTACCTTCTTGAAGTGTGGCAGCACTGAGAGACTGTATGTGTTTGATTTTGGAATAACAGTTCTGTTAGTTGACCAGTGTATAGTCAGAGACATAAGAAACTGCTACTTTTCACATCATTCCGCGCAGTAAACTGAAGTAGCAGATTTTGATATCTCTCACCTTTGCCCAAATTGCATTCCATATTTGTCTTTATGGACATGCATCAGTTTCTTACAAAACAGCTTGGACAAGTTGCTTAAATTCCATTAATTTTAAATACATTTTTTTTATTATCTAATTTTGAAGTACAAGAAACAAACATTAATAATAAAAAAAATTACAGTGTACACCAAGGAAGCCTTACGGTGTCATGAATTCTCGGCTCTGAAGCGCACGGGTGTTCGCGCATGCGCGTGCTTTGTGTTTCTACCCGGAGCGTATAGACAGTCGTACCAAGGAGCGTCCAGTTTGAGTTATCAATCATGGCTTTGTGTTTCTACCCGGAGCGCATAGACAGTCGGACCAAAGGGCGTCCTGTTTGAGTTGTCAGTCATGGCTGACACCAAAGTTGATGTTACTGTAGAGGCTTCGAATGGAAATAAAAATGCTGGCAACAGTGGCGCCAGTCAGCAGCAGAATCCGCTTTCAAGGAAACTGAATAAAATACTTGAAACGCGTCTCGACAATGACAAGGTGGGGAAGGAATTATTGACTTATTTTGTAGGCTCACCTGACGGATAATTAAACTGACATACCGGTATTTACTTTTTATCGTGATTTGTGTGTCTTCAGCACGTCCAAAAGTTTCTTAACCATTCATGTTTGCGGAATTGTTTTTAAAAGTGCCATGAGTCTTAATGAGATTTTGTGACTGACGAAGAATATTGATTACTATTCGTGTGATGAATGACATTACTTTTCATTGATCATTTATGATTGGCATCAGTCTTCAGGATGCACGAACTGAATTGCTATAAAATCTGACTGACACTGATTACGTAACACCCGATAAAGTTTATGGAGCCGAGATGTTGTGTCTTTAACTGCCTGGAATTGACCATAATTTAATTTAAGTTAACTCGTTCCTGTTTATAAAATGTAATATTTATGATCCTTACTAAAAAACAAAAAAAACTTTTCCACCCTGCAATATAGGAAATAACGCTGTGAACGCCGGGAAAATCAATTCACAACCTTCATGGTACCTAAGACGAGGTTTGTTAGTGAAGCCTTGCCGCTAAATATCTTAGTGATGATATTTGGTTTTTAGCATGGGATTAGCGTTAACCTGTTTTCATCCTGTTGTACGAAAACGTGGTCCTCTATGTCAGTGGTTCCCAAACTCAGTCCTGGAGACCCCCGTGGCTGTATGTTTTCGTTCCAACCAACCCTGACTTAATTAACTGAGCTGTTGTCTCCCATCTTCTGTGTTTTGGAGACAATGTAGAAATGACAATTACAAAGTTTGGTAATATATATTTTTATTATAATTAAAATGTACTAATCACTTTTAATGGAGCAATGTATTTCTTTCTCAGTTTTTAACAATAATTCATCTTGGTTTTGATTGTGCTTGCCAGGTGCTCTGGTTTAATTCAATATTTACTAATTATTGGGTCTGACACTAAAGTAGTTGCAGCCTTTAGCGATTTGGTGTTGTTTGCCTGCTCTGCTTGTTTTTAATTGTCATTATTAAGATACACTGAAGAGAGAAAACTGCAAAGAAAAAGGGCAAGGTAATAGGAAACCAACAAAAGAGAGTTAAGCATTTAAAGCTGCTTCAAACAAAATCATACTCCTGTGCTTTTCTGAGTACTGAATAAGAGAAGATAAAAAAATAACCAACTAATTAAATATCAATTATTATCAATTGTTATCCGTGATTATGAATCTGGTTGGCATAAAAACTTACAACCTTAGAAGGTCCCCAGAACCGAGTTTGAGAATCAGCGTGGCGTGGCTTCTTTTGCAGGTTTTTTTTGGGGACTCGTGTTATATCTCCACCACAAGCAAGAGAAAAACCTTTATCATTTTTTACATTTTTTTTTTTTTTTAACAAAACAAGAATACATAAAATTTGAGTTTTAATTACTTTTGAATCGTTACTTCTGTCACAAAGTTTCAAATGTCTTTAAGTATAACATGGAAAGTGGTCTGGCGCCCGGTCCAGGGTTTATGTCCTGCCTTGTACCCTGAGTTTGCTGGGTTTGGCTCCAGCAGACCCCCGTGACCCTGTAGTTATGATATAGCGGGTTGGATAATGGATGGATGGAAAGTGTCAGCGCAGAGTGAATGGAGAAGCGCTATCTGGGTTGAGTGGCGGGGTTATAAAAAATTTGTACTTTTTTTAAAAATTCCTTTCATTTTTCACTTGTAGAAAATATTTGCACTATTTGGAATAACAAGACCTTTTGCTTAAAATATGTATTTGTAGTACTTTATTTTTTGTTACGCAAAACCAAGCACTAGTACTGCAACAGCAGTAATAAGTGAAGTAGCATGGGAGACACAGACACATCAGCATAAAACTAAATGATAAACTAGACTGAATGCATTATTAAATATGGATTTAATTCAAAGTCAGAATAAGTCTCCTCTGGATATGCTTGTGCAGGTGGAAATTCAATGGGATTCGTTTATAGACTGTTGCTGCTGGTTAAATGGATGTACTATATAACCTAAGTAAGTATTTTTATGCATACATTGTAGTGTTTTTACCAGGGGCTAATATTATTAGTTGACAGGGGCTCCTAATTCTTGAACATGCTATATACAGTTGCACATGAGTAACATTCTTGCAGTAGATCAGTTTCTGCCTACTGAATGATGTTGCTTTTTGTTGCTGGTCTTTGCAAAACAGAATTATAAGTTGATGTCATTCACTTAATGACAGGGAGTCTCAAGATCAGACAGCCAAGAGAATAACTTTTCATGTAGTATTGAGATTGAAAACGTGAGAAAAGTAAGGATTGTGCAGAATAGAATGGGTGGAACAAAATAATATTGTGAACTATATGCACAGTGTCCACCCCCTTTCTGTTCCAGGAATGGAGGACCCTGTAACTAAGCTTCGTCAGGGTTTAAACTGAGCAAGGGATGCTGTTGCTCCCGGCTTATCTGTGGAAGCCACTTTCTCCTCTATTTCTTTCCCTCTACAATTTTGGGTCTGCTAAAGCATCACCTATGCTTATTACCACCATGCATGGCACCCCCACTGGAGCTTTATAGTGTGCCTGCTAACCACAGTTTCCTTGAGCTTTGCTGAATATTCCTTCTTATTCTCAGCTCACACTGCATGCTAAACATGACCCCGCCTCTTTTTCCCTCTCCAAGACACTTCCCCTTCTTCATTCGTCCATCTCCCCTATTGGTCAGTGCTGATGTGTGTGTACTCTGCCCAGGCGTTCATTTGCAATAACGAGGAAGCCCAATCTCAGTGCTGCTTCAAGCATATTTACAGTGCATTAGTATAGCCAGTCCTACAGTATTATTATCAACAAATAAACACTTGTGAGCTAATTTTCTTTTTTCTATAAAATCACCAAATTTCAGTCAAATCAGTCAAACCATTTTTTTGATTTTTGGGTACTTAGAGTTTTTGTTTTTTTTGTGCTGTTTTTAACTTGAAATAATGAGTATCGAAATGTCTTTCCTTTTCGGATAAATACTGTCCAAGATGTATTATCCTGCCAAATTTCAGTTATACTTCAGATATGGTGTTTTTGTTGATGCGTGAATGAGTGAAATTTGCATTTTATATATACACAAATCTTCATCAAAACTTGGCAAAATTAATCTGTTGTTTACTTCCATCCACAAATTTATTGATGACTAGCTAATACCCGCGCTTCGCAGCGGAGAAGTAGTGTGTTAAAGAAGCAATGAAAAAGAAAAGGAAACATTCTGAAAATAACGTAACATGATTGTCAATGTAATTGTTTTGTCACTGTTGTGAGTGATGAGTGTTGCTGTCATATATATATATATATATATACATATATATATACATATATATATATATATATATATATATATACATATATATATATATATATATATATATATATATATATATATATATATATATATATATATATATATATATATATATATATATATATATATACACACACAACTATTTCGTATCAGTGCAATACGCTGCTTGTTAAAACGGATGACTCCCGCTCTTACGTGCAAGTCTGCGTGGATATTATGAACTATCGTATTTGTTCAAGTTCTATTTAAATTTTAAATAGAAGGAAATTTTATTTAGTCGACAGAAATATCTTTGGTAGGAATGGTAAAAACAGACAGGAATATTATTCGTGAATAAATCAACTCAAACCTTAAACAACATAATATTTTGCTCTCCATAAAAATATATCCTGTCTAAATTATACAAGTTAGAAATAAAGTAAACGTTAAAAGAACAAACATTCAAATTTCTTTACTCTTATGTAATTTTAAATAAAAAATAAACTTAGATTTTAAATATCCCAAAAGATTTTGCTCTCCATAAAAATATATCCTGTCAAAATTATACAAATTCAAATATGAACATGCTGCATAACAAAACCTGGAAATATAAATAAAATGTGTTCCTTTCAGCAATAACAAATCAAATCATTCAGTTGTCTTTGCTCATATGTCATTTTAGAGCTGGACGCCTGGCATCTTTTTTTGGCCACAAGTTCGTTTCTGTTTGGTGTGAGGTTCTGTGTTGTGGAGATTCTCAGGATGGATTGCAGGTGCTCATCAGTGAGGCGACTCCTGTGTGCTGTTTTGTTAGTCTTTATCACTGAGAAGAGCTTCTCACACAGATATGTGCTACCAAACATGCACAAGGTTCGAGCCGCATGTAGACGGACTTTTTTTGTTCTTCAAAGTCACCAAAGCGCCGTGCAAACTCAGTGCGCTCAGTTTATCAGCAAAGTGCGTATTTGGGAACACCGTAGTGACGACTTGGTTTAACATTACTTGGCAACAGGGAAAGTGGGGCAAATTGCACTGGTGCATTTGTGTCTCCCATAAAAGCAGCTTCACTTGAAATCACTTTGTGATTGTGCATGGGTTAAAACGTCCGCTGAAGTGTCAGATTCTTATTTAATTATTCTGCTTTCTGTATCTTCTGCATTGCATTCAGGTTACCCTGATGTTTTGTCTCATAGTGACGTCTTAGATTAAATTCTGTAATTACAGCCACATTAGCTCCA
This sequence comes from Polypterus senegalus, assembly GCF_016835505.1. Lineage (NCBI taxonomy): Eukaryota > Metazoa > Chordata > Cladistia > Polypteriformes > Polypteridae > Polypterus > Polypterus senegalus. The sequence goes on from NC_053155.1 coordinate 299,281,050, forward strand.
CAAATGAGACTCACGGGTTCAGTAAACATATACTCAGCCTCCCATCAGTTTTTAAAGGCTCTATTTTCAGAATCAACTTTTCTCTTCAGCATTGTGTGAGCTAGCTTCGCAATAACTTGCAGCATCATAAGCTACACTTGATTAACGCGGTAAGTGTTCGGCAAGGCAGCTGAAGCGCTGCATTATGGGATCTGTAGTTTATTGTGTTACCAGCGCTTCATATACCCGGGCCATTAATAACAATAATAATACAGTATTTAAAATGATCTCGCGGGCCGGATGTGGCCCGCGGCCCTTGTGTTTGACACATATGGACTAAATAGAACTTGAAAAGATATATTTTTTCAAATGTGATCGCGCAATTCAGATAGAGTTGACAGCACTACAGCCTGCATGCCTCAATAAGTCATCCTCCCCTCGCTCTTACTTTTTTACCGTTCATCTAATGAATACACTGAGCATGGCTTTACCAAAACAATCATTGATGGCGAATAAAGTATCCATTATTCGAGTATGTAGATCGGGATATATATATATATATATATATATATATATATATATATATATATATATATATATATATATATATATATATATATATATATATATATATATATATATATATATATATATATATATATATATATATATATATATATATATATATATATATATATATATATATATATCGATCGGAGAAGTAGTAGTGTTAAAAAAGCTAGAAAAATTAAAGGGAACATTTTAAAAATAACGTAACAGGACTGTCAATATACAGTATTTGTTTTGTGAGTGTTACTGAGTGTTGCTGTCATCAAGGATTTGATTATCATTATTTCTTTCAATCAGGTTCGTATTTGTAGGATGTGTTGTGTTCAAGTTACATTCCGTGTTTGTCAATCGTTGTAAAGATAACAGGTTTCATTCATCGATTCGTTTCTTACTGCATCAATAAACAGCTCGTCTTCTTCTTTATCTGAGACCTGACACACTGCATGCACGGGTTTTTTACACTGTCTTCCTTTAGCGGGACATTGACTTTTTCCAACGTGTGCTTTGTTTCCGCAGTAGTTGGATTTATGAATATGCTTGTATGTATCAGACGCTTCATATTTTTGCTGCCTTTTCAATTGTGTAATTCGGTTTTGTTCAGCTCTTTGGAACTGTTGCTTTTATCTGTGCACTGCGTCAGTTCACGTGAGCCACTCGGTGTACATGCATCGAAGGTTCCCAGCTGTGCTGGTGCCATCTCGCGCTATGTCCATGGCTGTATTTAATGTTACCTTAGTCCTGGCACTTTAAACGTTCTCTCCAAGTTTCGCTGAGTTTGTGTCAAACACCACCCTGACCATCTCATCTTCCTCTCCATAAGCACAGTCCTTCACCCGTGAATATTTAGTGGGAGTTTGCTATTGGATTGCCGCTGACGGACGGCCTTATATGGGCAGGCACTAAATTAAAAACGCCAGCGGCAGCCTGTCTATGAAATTAATTTAAAGTGTAGGTTTACATCGTGCTTTGTTTCCGAAGTAGCAGAACTCATGAATATGGTTGTATATGTCACTCGCTCGCTTCTTATTGTTTCGCTGCCTTCTCAATTATATAATGCATGTTTTCTTCAGCGCTTTTTTGAGGTCTTCCTGGTTTTCTATGTACCGCGTGATTACGGGAGGCGTGATGATGTCACACGAAACTCCGCCCCCATGGCGTTGAAGCTCATCTCCATTACAGTAAATGGAGAAAAACCGCTTCCAGTTATGACCATTACGCGTAGAATTTTGATATAAAACCTGCCCAACTTTTGTAAGGAAGCTGTAAGGAATGAACCTGCCAAATTTCAGCCTTCCACCCACACTGGAAGTTGGAGAATTAGTAGTGAGTGAGTCAGTGAGTGAGTGAGGGAGGAAGGGCTTTGCCTTTTATTAGTATAGATGCTCCTTTTCCTTCTGTCTTCCAAAAAGTCTTTATTGTTGGCTTCTTATTATAAAAACTAACTGAGGTTGCTCATTGAATGGTTGATGATATTACATTCTCTGCGCAAGCTGGAATGCTCAGTAAGGACAATTCATAGGTCAGTGTTTAAAGTGCATCATTTTTTTGTACATATTGGTTTATTTCAGAGACCTAAAATATTTTTGTTTGTTTATGGTTGATGCATCTTCTTTTGTAAGATTATGATTTCGCTGTAACTGTAGGCTATTGATGGGGCTGTCAAGTACAGATCCACCTTTATATGTAGCATGTGGCAGCATATAGGCATACCATTCCAGTTTGGTCTCCTTAGCTGAATTTTTGCCAAATGTCATGTTTGCATCCGCCTACAACCACACTGACACTTGTGCAGAATCTACACAAATGATGTATGCACCTGAAATAGTCACTGGACCTGTGTCAGAGTAGCACTAGTGATTAATATATTTCTTTAAGTTGTTATTGCTCCACATTACTGAACAGCTGTCATGGTCCCTAGACACCACCTGTCTTGTTAAGAAGACTCAAGAGTCTAGGGTATGTCAATTTGTCATTCTGGACCCTTACTCAGTTTTACAGTAGAGTGTATGCTGATTACCTGCATCACAATCTGGAATGGCAGCTGTATTGTGGCAGACCATAAGATCCTACTGCAGGTAGTTCAAAATAACCCAGTTCATTATTGGAGCCAGGCTTCTATCCATACAGGACATGTATGACAACAATTTGCAGAAGGTGCTCTCCATCACCTCAGACTAGAGTAACAAACTATCAAAAATGCCATGCACATGCTTCTAAATATATACAGTGTGTATCCATCCATACATCCATTTTCCAGCCCGCTGAATCCGAACACAGGATCACGGGGGTCTGCTGGAACCAATCCCAGCCAACACAGGGCACAAGGCAGGAACCAATCCCGGGCAGGGTGCTAACCCACTGCAGGACATACACAAACACACCCACACACCAAGCCCGATTTAGAATCGCCAATCCACCTAACCTGCTTGTCTTTGGACTATGGGAGGAAACCAGAGCGCCCGGGGGAAACCCACGCAGACACGGGGAGAAACTCCACGCAGAGAGGACCCGGGAAGTGAACCTGGGTCTCCTAACTGCGAGGCAGCAGCGCTACCACTGCGCCGCCATGCCGCCCTACAGTGTGCGTGTGTGTGTGCGTATATATTAATATATAATAATCTTAAATGTAAATTTATATATGTATATATTTAAATATGTGTGATTATTTCTTAAATACTTAGGAGTGCTTTTAAAATGAATTTGGGTTTTTAAAGACAAAAGAGTTCTAGTTAATACTGCAACTAAACTGACATAACTGTCAATGCACATATGGCATAGGGGAGCAAATGAGACATGGCCTTCAATTGAACGTATGTTGATGGATGGCATATGACAGGACAGACTTTTTTCCAATGGCAATCTCTGGATGAGTCCAGAGACATAAGTAATAGAAAATGTCTGATAACTTGTGTGACATGCCTTGGAAAATATTCTGAAATAATGGATTAGACAGCTGAAACCATTTTTCCTTTAGTGTTATTAATCAGCTAATGTTTTTTAATGTAGAAATGCAAACATAAATCTCTCGGCAGTAAACATCAGAAACTTGACAAAGTGACTTTTTATAAAGGTAGATTTAAAGAGTTGTTGTGAATGAAATTATATAGAATAATTTAAATGTATGTTTGTTCATGTGAACCTAATACAGTATTTTAATGTTAGAATTTTGAATTTGATGATATTTATTAAGCATTTGTTTATAAACTACCTGAAGTATCGAGCATTGCCTGGGAGTACATATATTTATTGGGGTAAGGCAAGAAAACAAATATTTGTGTTTTTTAAATATTGATCCCTTTATCATTGCTGGCTGAAATGCAGGTGTACTATCTGTCTTCTATACTACCTCTCTGTAGCTTTAAATTATTAGCATACTCATCATCATATCTCTTATGATACTTCTTGTCCCTTTTCAAAAAAAAATGATTTTGTTATTGAAGATCTTTTATCTATAATCACATCCATTGATCATGCTTACTCATTGCAAGACTTTGTAAATATAAACAGAGAGTGATAATAGGAGCATGGACAGTAATGTTGGAGTATTTGGAATCACGCTAAGGGTTCCTTCAAGACACATGTAAACTGATTCTTACTGCTGCTGACCTGAAGACACACCAGAACCAGCTGCCCATGTGAGAAACACCTGGATGTCCAATCATTCATTACTTATTATCAGATGCACCATTTAGCTGAGATAGCATGGTTTTGGTTTTGGTTTTGTGCTCTTTTACAACACCGTTTCTTGATGGAACTTTTGAAAGGCATTGAAGTTTAGATTTTAAGTTTCTAAAACAGTAATATGCATGCAAAATGTTATTAACCTTGACGTCTGTAGTACTAGGGTGTTGTATCATGTTAGCCATTATAGATGTAGTGAGTTGTTGGGGTTAGACATGTTGCCTGAAAGTTTGCATATTGTAATCTTTCTAGTTAGCTAATAAAAGGTGTAATTTTGGTTAACTTCTAATTAACTTTGAATATATTTTTAAGTGATGCATTTTTTTGCTCCTGTACAACCTCCATTCCCAAGGAAAATGTTGAAATGCCATGTAACCTAAGTTGAACTAACCGCTACAAACTGCAACTGCAAACAAACAGAAACGGACAGGCAACTTGCTTTCTCGGGATGGAACCGAGGTCCTTACTGTGAAAAGCTAAAAATTCCATAAGACGGATAGAAGGCTTTATAAACTGTTCATATAGACTACTTCCATCCATCCATCCTTTTCCGCTTATCCGAGGTTGGGTCGCGGGGGCAGCAGCTTGTTCAAGGATGCCCAGACTTCCCTCTCCCCGGCCACTTCTTCTAGCTCTTCCGGGGTAATCCCGAGGCGTTCCCAGGGCAGCCGGGAGACATAGTCCCTCCAGCATGTCCTGGGTCTTCCCCGGGGCCTCCTCCCGGTTGGACGTGCCCGGAACATCTCGCCAGGGAGGCGTCCAGGAGGTATCCTGGTCAGATGCCTGAGCCTCCTCATCTGAGCTTCTCACCCTATCTTTAAGGGAAAGCCCAGACACCCTGCGGAGGAAACTCATTTCAGCCGCTTGTATTCACGATCTTGTTCTTTCGGTCACTACTCATAGCCCATGACCATAGGTGAGTGTAGGAACGTAGATCGACTGGTAAATTGAGAGCTTGCCTTACGGCTCGGCTCCTTTTTCACCACGACAGACTGATGCAGAGCCCGCAGCACTGCGGATGCCGCACCGATCTGCCTGCCTGTCGATCTCATGCTCCTTTCTTCCCTCACTCGTGAACAAGACCCCGAGATACTTGAACTCCTCCACTTGGGGCAGGATCTCGCTCCCAACCCTAAGGGGGAATTCCACCCTTTTCCGGCTGAGGACCATGGTCTTGGATTTGGAGGTGCTGATTCCACTACCAGCCGCTTCACACTCAGCTGCGAACTGATTCAGAGAGAGCTGAAGATCACGGCCTGATGTAGCAAACAGGACAACATCATCTGTAAAAGGCAGTGACCCAATCCTGAGTCCACCAAACCGGACCCCCTCAACACCCTGACTGTGCCTAGAAATTCTGTCCATAAAAGTTATGAATAGATTTGGTGACAAAGGGCAGCCCTGGCGGAGTCCAGCTCTCACTGGAAATGGGTTCGACTTACTGTCGGCAATGCGGACCAAGCTCTGACACCAGTTGTACAGGGACAGAACCGCTCTTATCAGGGCGTCCGGTACCCCATACTCCTGGAGCACCCCCCACAGGATTCCCCGAGGGACACGGTCGAACGCCTTTTCCAAATTCTCAAAACACTTGTAGACTGGTTGGGAAAACTCCCATGCACCCTCCAGGACCCTGCTAAGGGTGTAGAGCTGGTACACTGTTCCGTGACCAGGACGAAAACCACACTGTTTCTCCAGAATCTGAGGATCGACTATCCGACGGACCCTCCTCTCCAGAACCCCCAAATAGACTTTTCCAGGGAGGCTGAGGAGTGTGATCCCTCTGTAGTTGGAACACACCCTCCGGTCCCTTTTCTCAAAGAGGGGGGCCACCACCCTGGTCTGCCAATCCAGAGGCACTGTCCACTATGTCCATGCAATGTTGCAAAGACGTGTCAACCAAGACAGTCCTACAACATCCAGAGCCTTGAGGAACTCCAGGCATATCTCATCCACCCCCGGGGCTCTGCCACCAACGAATTTTTTAACCACCTCGGTGATCTCAGTCCTAGAGCTGGGGTAGCCCACCTCCGAGTCCCCAGGCTCTGCTTCCTCATTGGAAGGCATGTTAGTGGGATTGAGGAGGTCTTCGAAGTACTCCCTCCACCGACCCACAACGTCCCAAATCAAGGTCAGCAGCGCACCATCCCCACCATATACAGTGTTGACACTGCACTGTTTCTCCCTCCTGAGACGCATGGACCAGAATCTCCTCGAAGCTGTCCGAAAGTCATTCTCCATGGCCTCCCCAAACTCCTCCCATGCCTGAGTTTTTGCCTCAGCAACCACCGAAGCCGCATTCCGCTTGGCCTGTCAGTACCGATTAGCTGCCTCCAGAGTCCCACAGGACAAAAGGGTCTGGTAGGACTCCTTCTTCAGCTTGACGGCATCCCTCACCGCCGGTGTCCACAAACGGGTTCGGGGATTGCCGCCATGACAGGCACCGACCACCTTATGGCCACAGCCCCGGTCAACCGCCTCAACAATAGAGGCACGGAACATGGCCCATTCGGACTCAATGTCCCCCATTTCCCTTGGGACATGGTCGAAGTTCTGCCGGAGGTGTGAGTTGAAGCTAATTCTAACAGGGGACTCTGCCAGACGTTCCCAGCAGACCTTCACAGCACGTTTGGGCCTACCAGGCCTGACTGGCATCCTTCCCACCATCGAAGCCTACTCACAACCAGGTGGTGATCAGTTGACAGCTTCACCCCTCTCTTCACCCGAGTGTCCAAGACATGTGGCTGCAAGTCCAATGACACAACCACAAAGTCGATCATTGAACTGAGGCCTAGGGTGTCCAGGTGCCAAGTGCACATATGAACACCCCTATGCTTGAACATGGTGTTCGTTATGGACAGAAGTCCAATAACAAAACACTGCTTGGGTTCAGATCGAGGGGGCTATTCCTCCCAATCACGTCCTTCCAGGTCTCGCTGTCATTGCCCATGTGAGCATTGAAGTCTCCCAGCAGTACGAGGGAGTCCCCAGAAGGTATACCCTCTAGCACCCCCTCCAGAGACTCCAAAAAGGGTGGGTACTCCAAACTGCCATTAGGCGCATATGCACAAATAGTTAGGATCCATCCCCCCACCCGAAGGCGGAGGGAGGCTACCCTCTCGTCCACCAGGGTAAACCCCAATGAACAGGCTCCAAGTTGGGGGGCAATAAGTATGCCCACACCCGCTCAGTGCCTCTCACCGGGGGCAACTCCAGAGTGGTAGAGAGTCTAGCCCCTCTCAAGGAGATTGGTTCCAGAGTCCAAGCTGTGCGTCGAGGTGAGCCCGACTATATCTAGCAGGAACCTCTCGACCTCATGCACTAGCTCAGGCTCCCTTCAGTGAGGTGACATTCCACGTCCCAAGAGCCAGCTTCTGTAGCCGAGACTCGGACTGCCAAGATCCCCGCCTTTGGCCACCAACCAACTCACACTGCACCCGACCTCCTTGGCCCCTCCTACAGGTGGTGAGCCCATGGGAAGGGGGACCTACATTGTCTCTTCGGGCTGTGCCCAGCCGAGCCCCATGGATGCAGGCCCGGCCACCAGGCGTTCGCCATCGAGCCCCACCTCCAGGCCTGGATCCAGACGGGGGCTCCGGTGACCTGCGTCCGGACGAGAGAAAGAGTCATTCAAGGTTTTTTTTCTTCATAGGAGGTTTGGTTGAACCGCTCTTTGTCTCATCTCTCACCTAGGGCCAGTTTGCCTTGGTTGACCCTACCAGGGGCATAAAGCCCTGGACAACAGAGCTCCTAGGATCATTGAGACATGTAAACCCCTCCACCACGATAAGGTGGCGGTTCGAGAAGGAGCATATAGACTACTTGAAAATTAATATAAATGGATGAATTCAATATATAACCATAGTAAGTGTTCTATGACCATCCCGTTTTTAGCAAAAAGTACATGAATTAAGAAGCAGTGTGAGCATACTATAGTCTATGACTATAGTCTACCAAAGAATTTACATACACACGGTAAAGTACCTGTTAAATCTAATTTAGAAGTGAATATTGAATTATTTAAGGTTCTTATTATAGAATTTCTGTGTGGTCCCACTGATAGGTACAGTATGCAAATATGGATACAGGCATTTGTCTCTACTCACTTTAATTTTTCCTTTAGTCAGTCGATCATTATATTGCTTTCACAGGAAGTGCCTTGTCAAACATTGTACACATCAGTCTATGGGTTCTTCTCTAGGCTTCGTGTAGTAAGTGTTTGGAAGTGCGGACATGGATGGATTGTTTGGTCTTTGCCAGTGCAGTACTACCAGGACAAGGTCTAGTAACTCGACTGAGGGGGGTTTATAATGAATGGGTGGGAATTATTTTTATTATTATTTTTTTGCAGTTTTTACTAGATATATTTCTTTTTTATGCACTATTTGTTAATTTTTCTTTAGCAGGCTGTGACGGTTCATGCTATACATTCACAAATTATTAAACCTTCTTAGTCCACTTCAGGGTTCCACTCTTGAGCAGGAATTGCAGTGGTGGGCGATCTCATACCTCTCAATGATTACAGGCTTCCTTCCTTCTTATTTTTCAGAGCATTTTATCCATTTGAGGGGTCAGGTTTTATTCATACAGTATGTTTGGTTACTTTTTGAAATTCCAAAATATGCTTATTGTTTTTGCGATTTCCATAGTGAAAATCTCTGTTCATTTTTATGAAGACACTTACTTGTCAATACTTGATTAGCTACAAATTAAGGAATAACCAACCAATCATATACAAATTAAGATATCCAACAAATAACTTACTCGTAAGATATACTGTAGTTTCCACATGTGAGTATTTTACAAATAAATAAGAGGAAAAACATTTATACATAAGTAATGCTAGTCTAATGTACTGCACCAATTGATTTTTTTCAGGAAGGTAAAAGAAATGTTTATGACATTTTCAAGCATGGAATTTATGTTTGCATCAGTGTGTACTCGAAACATTAGCTGTTGTTAGCACTTACTTAAAAGTGACATTTAATGCGTGAATCAAGTTATTTAAACTTTCAAATGTCCAAAACTAATGATTCATTCATTTTCAAAAAGGAAAAAGAAATATACCTTTAACATTATGTGTTGACCTTGTAGCATAAATCTTTTCTTTCTTTTAGTTTCTTACAGAATTTGTAAAACTGAGTGATTTTGGAAGGTTTTGTTTGCATATACAGGCTGCTTCAAGTCCTCATTCCATTTTAATGAGATTACGATTTATGCTTTCAGTTGCCCATTCTGCATCACTCTATTTTTTTTTCTTTTTGAACTATTCTTTTCTGAGTTTGCTTGGGTTTTGGGTCGTTGTCTTTTTGCATGGTAAATTTACAGTTCAGCTGTTTGACAGATGGCTTGACATTCCCCGCAGTACTCTTTGGTACAATAAACCATGAATTCTAAAGATGACGACCTGGACAGATTCTGAAGCAGAAAATCATCCTCAAACCATAATTGGTTTCTTACAGCACTTTACAGTTGGTATGAGATTCTTTTGGTCAAAGTCTATTTTTGATTCTCACCAAAACATGATGTCTGGCATTTCAGAAAAATGGCTCTACCTTCATCTCATTCATCTAGAGTCCATTGTTCCAAAGCCCTGTTCTTTAGTTAAGTATTGTCTGGCACTCATCAATTATGCTTCTGTATCCTTTTTTGAGAGTAGATCCTTCTTTCTTCTTTCCTGACCTTGCGGGGCTAAATTGTGCAGGTTTTTTAGATTGTCGACTTTGACATTGACAAAGGCTACAAATGCCTGTAAATCCTTTTATATTATCATATAGTTATCCTGAAGTTCTTGGAGACTTCAGGCACATCTTTTTGTCAGTTCTAGGGTTGAATTTGGTAGGATGACTTGACATGGATAGATTGCCAGTGGTTTGAAATTACCTTTATTTTGTAGCTGGCCTTTTAGACAGTTGTGTGATTGTCTACTACAGATGCTCTCATCAGGCTTTTTTAAGCCAATGTGACAGATTCCATTTCTTACAATTGTTGATTGTCTTTTTTTAAAATTAAAACAAAATTTAGACCAACGCCTATCATTGATGTCATTTTTATTAACAAAATTAAATATTGTGTGCTAATTATTAACTGACCTAATATACTTTTTTTTGTCTACTATAATACTCACTTAAACAGTTTATTTATTTATTTTTTTTAATTTTTATTAATTTTATTACAATCCATACAAAGCAATCAAGATTTTACAAAAAGAAAAATTAAGTTAAGAACAGATCGATCCCCACCCCTGAGAGAGAGAGCAAGCCAAATAACGTTAAATTTAAGGCTTGTAAACATACCTAATTAAAAAAAAAAAAAAAATTGTCTGTGCTTTATGAACTTATTTTAAAATATTACTGATTAGATCCTGCCATGTTTTGAAAAAGGTCTGTACAGATCCTCTAACTGAGTATTTGATTTTTTCCAATTTCAAATAATATAACACATCGGTTTCCCACTGACTTAAAAGAGGAGAGTTTGGATTCTTCCAGTTTATCAGAATGAGTCTGCGTGCCAAGAGTGTAGTGAATGCAATCACAATTTGTTTGTCCTTCTCCACTTTAAGCCCTCTGGAAGAACCCCAAACACAGCTGTTAATGGGTTAGGAGGGATTGTGAGTCCAAGGCTGTCTGACAGGTGATTAAAAATTTTTGTCCAGAATAATGTTAATTTGGTGCAGGCCCAGAACATGTGACCTGTTGAGGCTGGGACTTGGTTGCAACGTTCGCAGGTTGGATCATGCCCTGGAAACATTTTGGAGAGTTTTAGTCGAGACAGATGTGCTCGATATGTAATTTTGAGTTGTATTATTTTATGCTTTGCGCATATGGAGCTTGAGTGAATTCTCTGCACTGCTACTTTCCACTCCTTTTCTGATATATTAATTGAGAGATCTTTTTCCCAGTGTACTCTTGGATCTTTGAAAGGGAGGGATTGTAAAAGGATTTTATATATTGTAGAGATGGAGTCTAACTCCTTGAAATTGAGCAATAATTTTTCCAGCATGGTTGAGGGTGCAAGATGAGGAAAATCTGGAGGGTTCTGTTTAACAAAGTTCCTGATTTGAAGATAGTGAAAGAAATGTGTAGCTGGAATGTTAAATTTGGAATGTAATTTTTCATAGGATGCAAAGACGTTGTCTATATAAAGATCTCTAAGCAAGTTAATTCCAAATTTTTTCCAGATATTAAAAACTGCATATGTTTGTGAAGGTTGAAAGGGGTGGTTTTCTTGCAGAGGTGCCACAGATAGAAGCTTCTCCGTCTTAAAATGCTTTCTACATTGGTTCCAGATTCTAAGTGAGTGGAGCACAATTGGGTTATTAGTGTATTGCCGATAACGTGTTTTTATTGGAGCACAGAGCAAGGAATACAAAGAAGTACTACAAGATTTTACTTCTATTGCGGTCCAAGCCTGTGTATGTTCTTCTATTTGTGTCCAGGTTCTTATTGCCTGTATATTTGCTGCCCAGTAATAAAACTGGAAGTTAGGTAGAGCCATGCCGCCTTCTGCCTTTTGTCTTTGTAGGGTCGCTCTTTTGATGCGTGGATGTTTTGAGTTCCAAATAAATGAGGTTATTGTTGAATCTAATTGCTTAAAGAATGATTTATTAATGTATATTCGGATGTTTTGAAATAAAAAAGGAGCTTAGGAAGAATTTTCATCTTAACAGTGTTAATTCTTCCAGCTAGTGTGAGATGAAGGGTTGACCATCTATGCAAGTCTTGTTTAATTTTTCCATGCAGACTGCGAAATTTTGTTGATAAAGAGCTTTATGTTTACTTGTGATGTTTACCCCGAGGTATTTAAACTGTTCTGCAATGATAAAAGGTAGGGTGTCTAATCTAATATTATATGCTTGAGAATTCACTGGAAAGAGTACACTTTTATTCAGATTAATTCTGAGACCAGAGATCTTTTGAAATTCTGTGAGTGCTGCTAAGACTGCAGGCACAGAATTTTCTGGGTCCGATATATACAGTACAGTACCATATCATCTGCATATAAGGAGATTTTCTGTTCCAGTCCTTCTCTGATAATCCCCTTTATCTGATCAGTATTTCGACAATGTATTGCCAGTGGTTCAATGGCAATCGCAAACAGCAGTGGTGACAAGGGGCATCCTTGTCTTGTGCCACGTTTTAGTTTAAAGTAGTCTGAGCAAATGTTGTTGATGCAAACTGAAGCTTCTGGGTTAGTATATAGTAATTTAATCCATGCACAAATGTTCGGGCCAAACCCAAACTTCTCCAATGTAGTAAAAAGGTATTTCCATTCAATCATGTCGGATGCTTTTTCTGCATCCAATGATAATAATATTTCTGGGGTGTTTGGTTTAGTTGGTGAGTATATTACTCACTTAAACAGTTTAAAGAAATACAGTATAGACACAGATCATTTGCCCATAATACATATATATGGGAATAAAAACAAACTAAAACAAAATGAAAAGTTTTTCTTAATCATGCTCCATGATTGTAATAAAATAAAATGTTCAGTAAGGTTTATAACAGTACAATAATCCACCACAACAAGAAGGAGGCAAGAAACACTTATTGAACTATTCCGCTAACAGGCTTTGCTTAGCTAAGTACTGTGGGAATATACGAATCACTGCATTTTTGAAGACAGTCTTTTCCTCCTCTTATCCAAAATGTGTCCTCCTGTGCTGAACAGATGCTTGCTGTCCACAAGAAGTGCAAACGTAGACCTGTGCCGCTTTTGCCAGTGCAGGAAAACAACTTTTATTGTTCCTGCAGAAATCCAGTGGCTATGATTTTCTTGGGATGAGAAGTTTATGGGGTAGAGATTAATCTATAATGCTGTTGAGTCCATTCTTTTTATATTTATTGACAACTTCTTTGTGCGTCGCATGCAAAGGTGCTGTTTGTACTACAGTTGGTGAGGGCTGAGTTTCTTTTAATCACTCTGTTGTTTTGTGCATATCTTTGTGATCAAGATGCTCTTGCTAAACTGTTTACCTAACTGATTTGCAGTTATTGGTGAAATATCTATTCATGTACCTTGGTTTATTTTGTCAAGGGGGGAAAAATGCTTTCCAGTGTCAGTGACAGTCAATCACTTTATCCTTTTTCCCTAGTCTATCAACTCATTAATTTTAAATACTAATAATTGAGACTTTAGTTAAAATATCGAATGCATATCTTATTAATTACTAGCAAAATACCCGCGCTTCGCAGCGGCGAAGTACTGCATTCAAATTTTTATTAAGAAGAAAATTTTACCTTTTTAAACTGAGGGAAAATATGCCAATAATTATTTGTTAAGGATCTCTTTGTATACCATGTTGTCAGTTCGGCCCTCCGGTTGTAACATGACCAAGCTGTGCGCTGAGCTTACTCTTGAGCATGCAACTTACAGTTGGCCATGTGAACAGTAATCTTGTCTCAAATCTCACAGCTTGGATTGCTGCTGTCATAATCGGTTTGAGTTTCATGGTTTGTTTCAATTACGACAGTATTTGCAGGATTTGTTGTGTTGAAGTAACATTCGGCATCTGTCAAGCATTGTAAGCACACAACCGGTATCATCGATAAAATCACATCCAGCTTTTGAGAGTTTAAACATTCATAAACATTAAAGTGTCCACTACTGAAATCGTCACCTGTCAATCTAAGATGTTTAAGAGGCATTGGCGGTTGTCCAAAGGTGTAAAATATTTGGCCATTTTGGTACACTTGAAAGCGACAACCGAACAATTCAACGGCAGCCATCAACTCACATGCAGAATCATAGGTGAAGGGCTTAAGCATTTCACTCTTCTAGTGCTCCTGTGTAGTATAATCATCTCCTGTACCGTCATCAGTCCACACCTTGAACCTGTCCCAGTCATTCAATACATAAGACACAATGTTCCTCCGGATATCAAGAGTGAGCCTGATATGGCCGAGCAATATGTAACAAAGAGAATGGAAAAGGTAGGTGCCATCTCCGGGCATGGAAACCACTCGGTAAGTAAAAGTTCTTTGATCGATGGTGATCACCTCGATAGACATGTTAATGGGGGTTGGAATGATAAAGGAAATGGGTACCTGAGCAATGTAAAGTAAGTCTAAAATACCTATACAATAACTATAATTGTAATAAACAAACAATAAAACAGCAGAGAAGCCGTGGATTAAACAGAAAGGCTGTAGTTATCAGTAGGGAGACGTGAATCCCATGGCGAAGCAAGGAAGGGAATGTAGAGACCGGAGCGACGGACGATCTTATATAGGCAGGCAGCCAACAACGTGGTAGGCGTTGGGATGGGGGACCCAACGCCACCTCACACGGTGACCGAACTGTAGGCTATGGACATATATATGTACGTAAGTAGGATTCAGTTAACGTTGGGAACCCGTGTACCAAATTTCTTGAAGATGGACCCATATGTAACAAAGACTGTTGAAAGTACAATATGGCGGCCGACAGTGGCATCATACCACCGAAATAAGTACGTACATTGGTTTCGGTTAGTGCAGGGAAGCCGCCTATCAAATTTCGAGAAGATCAGGCCATAAATAAGAAAGTTCAACATGGCGGACGTTGTTGACCGTTATGACCATTACGCGTAGAATTTCAAAATGAAACCTGCTTAACTTTTGTAAGTAAGCTGTAAGGAATGAGCCTGCCAAATTTTAGCCTTCTACCTACACGGGAAGTTGGAGAATTAGTGACGTTGGAAAGTTCAATATGGCGACAGACAGTGGTGTCATACGAACGGAATAAGTACGTACATCGGTTTCCGTTAAAAGTTTAATATGGCGGCCGACAGTGGCATCATACCACCGAAATAAGTATGTACATTGGTTTCGGTTAGCGCAAGGAAGCCGCCTGCCAAATTTCGTGAAGATGGGGCCATGAATAAGAAAGTTCAACATGGCGGACGTTGTTGACCGTTATCGACCGTTATGACCGTTACGTGTAGAATTTCAAAATGAAACCTGCTTTACTTTTGTATGTAAGCTGTAAGGAATAAGCCTGCCAAATTTCAGCTTTCTACCTACATGGGAAGTTGGAGAATTAGTGATGAGGTCGGATTACATCAGAGATCAGTTCTGAGCCCTTTCTTATTTGCAGGTGATGGACAGGTTGACAGACAAGATTAGACCGGAGTGCCCGTGGACTATGATGTTTTCTGATGACATTGTGATCTGTAGTGATAGTAGGGAGCAGGTTGAGTAAACCCCGGAGAGGTGGCGATATGCTCTAGAAAGGAGAGGAATGAAGGTCAGTAGGAACAAGACAGAATACATGTGTGTAAATGAGAGGGAGGTCAGTGGAATGGTGAGGATGCAAGGAGTAGAGTTGGTGAAGGTGGATGAGTTTAAATACATGGGATCAACAGTGAAGTAGTGCTGGGCGGTATACCGGTTCATACCGAAAACTGTTGTTTATTTTTTTTATGATATGGATTTTTCTTATACCGCAACACCGGTTTAAATTACGAAGTTCGGAACGTGGCGCAGCAGGAAACTGTTCAGGTGGGGATCTTTTTCACTGCTACACCGCTAAACACAGATTTGTTGCACTTGGGCTCTTTTTCACTGCTACACCACCAAATAGTGGGCGGTAGCATAGGTATGCCTCGCGGTGAAAATGGACAGAGAGCATTCCGAAACTGAACTAAAAGTAAAGTTGAACATGATGAAGAGAAGAACTTTTGCCGAAAAAAAGGAGTCGTGTTTGTCGCCTGGAGATAACTTTAGTTTTAAAAGGTCAGATGTGTAAATACTGTTTCTATACTGCTGGATAATACTGCAAGCCAAGTTGTACTTGTTTTATTTGTTTTCAATACAGTGTAATTCTATCTTATCTATCTATCGTACCTGGGTACTGTGTAATAGTGTGACGACATGTTGACTTTATTCTCATAATTTGTCATTAAAGTAGACCATTGTAAACTAAACTTCATCGTAAAATGAATATTTAATTTACTAGATTTTCTCAAACCCCGTCATAAGTCATATAGCACATTAAATGCTTTGTGTTAAGTGATTCTTAAACTGACTTCTTCTTGCACTAAGAGGAGGCGCCGGCAGCGATCGCCGCACAGAATACATTCACTTCATGATCTTCCTGCTCTCTGAACATTTAGAATGCTAAGATAAATACTTAATATAATTTTTATGGTGAAATGCATTAAAGCATGCATTAATCATATGGTAGCACGGCGGGGTGCCTGCCTTGCATTTGCTTGTTTTTCTGGTGGGTTTACTCGGCGTGCTTCAGTTTCCTTTCAAAGTCATGTAGGATGTGGGGTTTTGTTGTGCTATATTAACCCTGCTAGTTTGTTTTGCTTGTATTCATCCTGCGATGTGCTGGCGACTCGTTCAGAGATGGGAGCAACTCTGAATGGATGGCATAATTAAACATGCATAATGAAGATATTTTTTAAAGTTCTGAACGCTCCGTGGGCTAAGTTTATAACTAATTTTAATTTCACAAAGACCTTTATCGTGTCGTGATTGGTTATGTGGTGAAAGAAAAAGAAAGGAAAAAGGAACTGAGGTTTTGGTACGTCAGATAGAGACAGCATGCATGCAATAAAGAGAGCCCGCTCAGAAGAACATTCATTGAATTCTGTGTTTGTGTCACCGACCAGCAGATCAGAAACCCAACATTTGCACAATATTTTAGTTAAGCCTGTGCGATAGCTATTCATACATCCAGTTTTTTGGAGCCTCGTCACACCTGCCATAAAGTTCTCTACACTGAACATACACCTGGGGACCCCTTACTGCGAGGGAGCAGCACTACCGTCTCACTACCGTGCATATGTAATACCTGCTTTAATGTATTTCATCATGAAAATGATATCAAGTATTTACCTTAGCATTCTAAATTTTCAGAAAGCAGGAATATCATGAAGTGAATGGATTCTGTATGGTGATTACTGTCTTCTCTTAGTGCGGAGGAAGTCAGTTTGAGAAGCGTAGTGATTAACCACTGGGTCGGGGAACGTAACACAAAGCATTTAATGTGCTGCATTAATTTATGATGGGGTAAATTAAGTAATTGATTAAACACTGATTTTAGGAAGAAGTTTAGTTTACGACATTCTACTTTAATTATGAAGTAAACTATGAGAATAAAGTGGAAATGTCGACTTTAATCTTGGCATAAACGGCGAGAATAAATTGGAAATGTTGACTTTGTTCTCGACATATAGTTTGTTTTTTTTCTTCCCAGTATAGCTTAGCTTGAAGCAAGGTCCATATTAATGCAGTTTGCCTAAATGATGGTTCAGTTGGTAAAGATGTCATCACAAAGTTGCACTTGTTTTATTTTATTTTAATTTGGTGAATACTGTGTAATGCACCTGGGCTTGAAGTCTTGAAGTAATAGTGCAACTATCAGTAATAATACTATTATTTATTTTATTGTTATTATTTATTAGTTCAAATAGTATGCAGTTTAACGATGATAAAGTTGTTTAAAAAATCACTTTAACGTGTCAGTATACAGAGATTGGTAACATTAACAGAAAGTGTAGTTGGTTTACAAAAATTATTTACTATTTATTCCTTTTCTAAGACATATTCGGTGCAGTACAATTTTTGCCAAACACTTCTGGATATTTTACTAAGTCTAAATGCCTCTTTGTATGGTTGAAAATATGTTGTCAAAATTATAGTTTGTTTTTGCAAAATTTGTTCAATAGAAAGGTACTATATTTTGACTGCATCTGTCATGCAATGTGATACCGTCTCCATTAGTGCCACCCTCTTGAAAACTATCACTTTATGGGGCAATGCAAAACTGTATTAATACTTGTGTGCACATTAAAATGTTTTTTTTTGTACAATGTACAATACAATAATTCTTAGCCGTAATTAGTAGTAATTGCAGTGGATAATGTGGTTAACATTCACTCGTGCATGGGGAAAAAAATAACGTCGAATACCGTGAAGCCGGGATTATTTAGAAAAATATCGTGATATAGAATTTTGGTCATACCGCCCACCCCTACAGTGAAGAGTAACATGGATTGTGGAAGAGAGTACAGGCAGGGTGGAATGGGTGGAGAAGAGTGTCAGGAGTGATTTGTGACAGATGGGTATCAGCAAGAGTAAAAGGGAAGGTCTACAGAACGGTAGTGAGACCAGCTATGTTTTATGGGTTGGAGACGGTGGCACTGACCAGAAAGCAGGAGACATTGCTGGAAGTGGCAGAGTTAAAGATGTTAAGATTTGCATTGGGTATGACGAGGATGGATAGGATTATAAATAAGTACATTAGAGGGTCGGTTCAAAGCTTGCACTGGTTTGGACATGTACGAAGGAGAGATGCTGGGTATATTGGGAAAAGGATGTTAAGGATAGAGTTGGCGGAAAAGAGGAAGACCTTAGAGAAGGTTTATGGATGTGGTGAGAGAGGACATGTAGGTGATGGGTGTAACAGAACAAGATGCAGAGGACAGAAATGTATGAAAGAAGATCATCCGCTGTGGCAACCCTAACAGGAGCAGCTGAAAGAACAAGAAGATAGATCTGAGTGTCATCCACATGAAAATGATGACCTAGTCAAAAACTACAAATAATATCTCCAAGGGGAAGCTTGTAGACACAGAGTGCAAAGGACAGAGCCTTGAAGAACTCCTTGTGTGACTGGTGCTGAGCTGGATCTGCTGTTGCCAACACTAATAAACTCATGAATGTCAGTTAGTTAGAACGTGAACCACTGGAGGGCAAGTGCCAAAGATAACCAGCATGTTCTCCATTCTGGACTGCAGAACAACAATCTTGACAGTATCGAATGCGGCACTGAGGTTTAACAGAATTAGTTTACCATTATGCTCAAAGTCAGTGGTCATAAAGAAATAATTAGTTACCCAAAGTAGAGCAGTTTCACAACTGTGCTGTGGTCTGAAGCCAGACTGGAAGGGTTCAATTAGTTTATTGCAAGTGTGAAAATTCCAGCCCGGATCACAGACAGACTCTGACACCAGTACCAAAGCACATGTGACTTTTATTTACAGTGTCCCCAACAGCCCAAACACACACTTTACTCTTTTTTGTCTTCTTTGTCTCTCACTTTCTCTTTTTTCTTTATTTCTCAGTCCTACTATCTCCTCCACTTATCCTCAGCAAGCTTCGTCTTTCTCCTCCCGACTCTGGCTCCTGAAGTAGTGTCTGCTGGCTCCTTATATGGGGCACCTGGAAGTGCTCCAATTGTTTGATTTGTTTCCGGCAGCACTTCCAGGTGTGGCGGAAGAGCTGCTCTCCAGTGCTCAGTAGTAATTGTAGCACCCCCTGGCGGTGCCCGCAGATACCGACAGGACTGTACCAAACTCCAACTCCCATGAAGCCCTGCGGGATTCTGAGGCACCGCTGCAACCCAAGGGGGCGCTGCCATCTATGCTTCTGGTGGAGGTGATGCTTTGGACACACTTGCTCCCCCGGTGCTCCCTGCGTGGAGGCGTCCCGGCTAGGCAAGGGTCTAAGCCTTCCGCTATACAAGTTAAGTAACTGGTGAGCTGGGAGTTTACAACACGCTCGAGATTGAGGAGAACAATTAGAGAACAGCATCCAGACCATACTTTTTAAAGTGATTATCAAAGAGGCTGGCACAGACAAGGGATGTATATATTATTGTCATAAAATTTGGAATTATGCCATGAAGGCATGATTTGGTAAGTGTGATGGGGATGAGGTCCAGTACAGAAGTAGATCTTCGGGGTTGGTCTCGTCCGATGCGAGAGATGGACGTCTGAAGTGGAGCTCCGCTAGCAGTGGTGCTATTTTTCATATTATTTGCTTATTATTCTGAGATATCCTGTATTTATTCAACCCGAGAGGGACCGCTACAGTATATGTAAACACATATAAACATGGCCAACAAGAAGGGGGTCCGAAAGAATCGAAGACTAAAGCTACATCCAAGCTGCGATCAGCAAGCCCTAGTTCGAGATACGGCCTCTCAGAGACAGACCTGGATCAGATGGGCGAAAGTACAGACTCCTCGGGACCACGGTCCGCTACATCGTCGCCTGCTGAGAGCGAAAAGGGGAGCGAAGGTGCGATCGTGAGTGCAGATGTGGATAGCTCGCCGATTGGAGAGGATTACCTGAAACTGGAAAAGGCCGGGAGGTCCGCGGCTTCAGTTACGCAATCACGCGGGACTGGAGCAGCGGGACACCGGCTTCAGCAGAGTCTGCTGCTTCATCTACGGTACAAGAAGGCACATTTGAGCTATCTGAACTGAAAGTGTTGCTCGCTGACCTCAGGCAAGATATAAAGAAAAGCGAGAAGGCTAATGAGAAAGCAACGGCAAAGGCACATGAGAGACTGAAACAGGAGATGAAACAGGCCAATGAATGTCTGCGACAGGAAATCCAACAGGCAAATGAAAGGCTTCGTCAAGAGGTACAGCTTGAACTTCGACAGGTGCTGGGTAAAATTGAAGAGCGCATTGAGAAAAACTCGCTAAACTGAGCACGCTTGCTGATCGATTGGAGCATCTTAGTGAGACATTCACGAATCGGATCGAAATAGCGAACATCTAGCTGCCAGTGCCGAGGAAAGAGCAGTAAATGTCAGTTGAATGTAAAAACTCGGAGAAAAACTTGGAGACAGACTGGCTGCTTTAGAAGATGGGAATAGAAGGTATAATGTCAGAATTGAAGGCTTGCCGGAGAATCGAGAAAGTTTAAACCCGTGAAATTCGAACTGAACTTTTTCTAAAATAATCGGGGCGACTTTAAAGCAGAATCTGAGATAGCAGCGGCTTACAGCGTCACGCTGATCAAACACCGTCAGACCCCGACCAAGATCTTTTATAGTCCGCTTTGAACGATTATCATTTAAGTTAGAGGTGATGGAACTCCTCAGGAAAAAAAGGAAGATATTATATATGAAGATTGCCAATTCGCGTCTTCCCTGACTTCTCTCCAGCAACAGCTATCAAACGCCGCCTTCTATAATATTAAACAGCGCTACGGCAAGCCAATGTCAAATACGGCCTCCTGTATCCGCAAAACTGAAAGTGGAATGGCAGGGCATTTCTATGTTTTCGCTAGCAAGGAGGAGGCAGAAAATGAGTTAAGAAAGCTGATCCCGGACTATTCTGATACATAATTGTGAGTCATGGCGGTAAATGATAAAGCTAGGATTAATAATCTACTGTCTGATCTATTTGTTTTAAAATACGGGTTTTTATCAGCATATATTCTCATATTCTTATATTATTATTACTTACTTATTACTTATCATTACTTAGTATTACTAGGGCTAAATGTTTGTGTTTTATTGTGCTTAATTACGTTTTCCTCCTCTTTTTTTTTTCTTTTCTAATTATTTCATGTGTACCCTAAATGAGACTGTTCAATATCATACCCTTGGTTTGCTGTTATTGCTATTACTGCATTAAGACTTGTTATGCTTGTTTTGGACACATCTTTAACACCATCACCTGGGTTTATTATCTGGGGATATCATCTTAATGCACTAAAATTGATGAAGATTATATGTATGTATGTATGTATATATATATATATGTATATGTATATATGTATATATATATATATATATATTAAGTGCAAAATTCTTTTCTTTTTTTTTCTTCCTCTTTTAAAGACTATATTGGTAACAGATATCTCTATCTTTTAACCTTAAAGCGCCACTGCATGGGGGCTTGATGTGCTTTGGACGTGCTCTGTCTCTGGGTATGTCAGAGGACTGGGACTGCATGAAGTGGGTTTTAGCCTCACCTGGGGAGGCAAAAAGGGAGGGTGGGGGTTAAGGGGAAGAGAAAGAGAGCAGGCTTGATCTATATCTAATCTATCATCTCAATCTTTATAATTATAACTATCAACGTAATAATAAGCTGCATGGCAACAACTCTTGGGGGAATAGGAAATTAAGACCTAAACTATTTCACTTCCAGTTAAGACTATAATATGACACCAAAAACTCAGAATCAGTGTCTCCATGATGGGACAGTTAACTTCGTAAGCTGGAATGTTAAAGGCCTGAATCACGAATTAAAGAGAAAGAAAGTACTTTCTCACCTAACAGGTCTAAATGCTAAAATAGTATTTTTACAGGAAACCCACTTACTAAGTAAGGATCAGTTCCGCTGCAAAAGACTGGACTGGCCAAATGTTCCATTCTAGTTTTACAAAGAAAACTAGAGGGGTGGGAATTCTCATACATAGAACAGTACCATTTGTAGCATCAGATGTAGTATTGGATCCTGAAGGGAGATATGTGATGGTCATGGGAGACTTATCTAACTGTAAAATGATTTTGATAAATGTTTATGCACCTAATGTTGATGATAAGGAATTTATACAAAATTTATTTGCATCCATTCCCAATCTGAACACTCATAAACTTATAATGGCTGGGGACTTTAATTGTGTTCTAAATCCACTTTTAGATAAGACTTCCTCCACAGGGGAACGCAACTAACACCGCAAAGATAATTACAAAGTTTATAACTGATCACAACTTATCAGATCCCTGGAGGTTTTAAACCCAAATTCAAGAACATATTCTTTCTACTCACCAGTACATCATTGCTACTCAAGGATTGATTACTTCTTTATAGATAATAACTTCTTGCCTAAGATTAAATCTTGTAAATACGATGCTATTGTTATTTCAGACCATGCTCCGATGATCTTGGAGCTGAAATTACTAAGCCCCATACACTCACCCGCAGATGGCGCCTCAATCCGCTTCTATTAGCTGACGAGAATTGTACTGAATTTATATCCAAACAAATTGAATTCTTTCTAGAGACAAATACATCCCCTGAGATCTCTGCAGGAACACTCTGGGAAACTCTTAAGGCCTTCTTAAGAGGACAGATTATCTCATATCTTTCCCACAGAAATAAATCCGCGAAGAAAGTAGCAGAGATAAAAGCGAAATTACTAAAATAGATGAAGAACATGCCAGACTACCAAGCGAGACTCTACATAAGAGGAGGCAGGCTCTACATTCAGAATTAAACCTCTTGACAACTAAAGAAACCGAACAACTAATTTACAAATCCAGACAT
Organism: Polypterus senegalus; assembly: GCF_016835505.1. NCBI lineage: Eukaryota > Metazoa > Chordata > Cladistia > Polypteriformes > Polypteridae > Polypterus > Polypterus senegalus. Next base: position 299,304,288 of record NC_053155.1, read on the forward strand.
CATTATTATGAACATGGAGAGAAAGCTAATAAGCTTTTAGCAACAAATTCACAAGCAAGAAGTGCAACGCAATCTCGTAATTACTAACACTAATGGAGATAAAATCATCGAACACAAAAATATAATGTGCACTTTTAGAGACTACTATAAATCCCTATATACTACTGAGTTTAAAGAAGACAATATACAATCTAATGCATTTCTGGATAAATTACAGATACCACAAATTGACGCTATTAGTGTGGAGGAGCTCGATAAACCTCTGTCATTATCAGAATTACTGGATGCTATAAAGTCACTCCAAGGTGGAAAAGCAGCAGGCCCTGATGGCTACCCTGCAGAGTTTTACAAGAAATTCTCCGCTCAGCTAGCTCCCTCCTATTAGCAACATTTACAGAAGCCAGAGATAACCAATCTCTTCCACAAACCTTTCGCCAAGCACTAATCACTGTCTTTCCAAAACAAAATAAGGACTTATTACAATGTGCATCATACAGACCAATTTCACTTCTGAATAACGACGTTAAAATACTCTCTAAAATCATAGCTAGAAGGATGGAGAAAGTGCTCCCTCAATAATATCACAAGACCAAACTGGATTTATTAGGGGCCGACACTTATCTTCAAATCTTGACGCCTGTTTAATGTAATATACTCACCAACTAAATCAAACACCCCAGAAATATTATTATCATTGGATGCAGAAAAAGCATTCGACATGATTGAATGGAAATACCTTTTACTATTTTGGAGAAGTTTGGGTTTGGCCCGAACATTTGTGCATGGATTAAATTACTGTATACTAACCCAGAAGCTTCAGTTTGCATCAATAACATTTGCTCAGACTACTTTAAACTAGAACGTGGCACAAGACAAGGATGCCCTTTGTCACCACTGCTGTTTGCAATTGCCATTGAACCACTGGCAATACATTGTCGAAATACTGATCAGATAAAGGGGATTAGCAGAGAAGGACTGGAACAGAAAATCTCATTATATGCAGATGACATGGTACTGTATATATCGGACCCAGAAAATTCTGTGCCTGCAGTCTTAGCAGCACTCACAGAATTTCAAAAGCTCTCTGGTCTCAGAATTAATCTGAATAAAAGTGTACTCTTTCCGTGAATTCGCAAGCATATAATATTAGATTAGACACCCTTCCTTTTATCATTGCAGAACAGTTTAAATACCTCGGGTAAACATCACAAGTAAACATAAAGCTCTTTATCAAAAAATTTCGTGCCTGTATGGAAAAAATTAAACAAGACTTGCATAGATGGTCAACCCTTCATCTCACACTAGCTGGAAGAATTAACACTGTTAAGATGAATATTCTTCCTAAGCTCCTTTTTATTTCAAAACATACCAATATACATTAATAAATCGTTCTTTAAGCAATTAGATTCAACAATAACCTCATTTATTTGGAATTCTAAACACGCATCAAAAGAGCGACCCTACAAAGACAAAAGGCAGAAGGCGGCATGGCTCTACCTAACTTCCAGTTTTATTACTGGGCGCAAATATACAGTCGATAAGAACCTGGACACAAATAGAAGAACATACACAGGCATGGACCGCAATAGAAGTAAAATCCTGCAGTACTTCTTTGTATTCCTTGCTTTGTGCTCCAATAAACACACGTTATCGGCAATACACTAATAACCCAATTGTGCTCCACTCACTTAGAATCTGGAACCAATGTAGAAAGCATTTTAAGACGGAGAAGCTTCTTTCTGTGGCACCCCTGCAAAAGAACCACCTCTTTCAACCCTCACAAACATATGCAGTTTTAATATCTGGAAAAATTTGGAATTAACTTGCTTAGAGATCTTTATATAGACAACGCCTTTGCATCCTATGAACAATTACGTTCCAAATTTAACATTCCAGCTACAAATTTCTTTCACTATCTTCAAATCAGGAACTTTGTTAAACAGAACCTTCCAGATTTTCCTCATCTTGCACCCTCATCCACGCTGGAAAAATTATTGCTCAATTTCAAGGAGTTAGACTCCATCTCTACAATATATAAAATCCTTTTACAATCCCTTCCTTTCAAAGATCCAAGAGGACACTGGGAAAATGACCTCTCAATTAATATATCAGAAAAGGAGTGGAAAGTAGCAATGCAGAGAATTCACTCAAGCTCCATATGCAAAGCATACAATTATACAACTCAAAATTATATATCGAGCACATCTGTCTCGACTAAAACTCTCAAAATGTTTCCAGGGCATGATCCAACCTGCTAACGTTGCAACCAAGCCCCAGCCTCACTAGGTCACATGTTCTGGGCCTGCTCCAAATTAACATTATTCTGGACAAAAATTTTTAATTACCTCTCAGACAGTCTTGGACTCACAATCCCTCCTAACCCATTAACAGCTGTGTTTGGGGTTCTTCCAGAGGGTCTTAAAGTGGAGAAAGACAAACAAACTGTGATTGCATTCACTACACTGTTGGCACGCAGACTTATTCTGATAAACTGGAAGAACCCAAACTCTCCTCTTTTAAGTCAGTGGGAAACTGATGTGTTATATTATTTAAAATTGGAAAAATCAAATACTCAGTTAGAGGATCTGTGCAGACTTTTTCAAAACATGGCAGGATCTAATCAGTAATATTTTGAAATGATTTTATAAAGCACAGAGAATTTGTTGATTTAGGTATTTTTAAAAGCCTTAAATTTTACACCGTTTGGCTTGCTCTCTCTCTCAAGGGTGGGGATCGATCTGTTCTTAGCATAATTCTTTTTTTTGTAAAACTTGATTGCTATGTATTGATTGTAATAAAATTAATAAATAAATAAAAAAAAAAAAAAAAAGAAGTAGATCTTACAGAGCAGGCCATTAATAAATGTACATGAAACATGAACATTTCAAAAAGGAGCTGGATGGAGAAAAGTAAAGAAAAAATACAAAGGATGAAGAATTTGTGTGAGTTGAATTATTTCAGTTTTTATTTTACCACAGAATAAGTGAAGGAATTCAGTGTAAGAGGTGATTGGGCCAGATGCAAGTTGAAGTAGTTTATTAACCACAGAGAACAAAATTCTCTGGTTATCATGGTATCTCTCTATGGACACATGGATACTTTTTCAAAATTTTAAATACACTGCTCACAAAATTAAAGGAACATTTTTTTATTGGCCCTGGCATGAAATCAATTAAACCTGTCTGATAATTTTCTGGTTGGTTAAGCAGCTGAGGTCATTGTTAATCACTTTCAGCTGTATTGGTGTTCATGGACTTAACGACAGGTGCACTAAAGTGGCAACAATTAGATAACCCCTCAAAACAGGACTGGTTTTACATGTGGAGGTCATTTCAAGTTTCTCCCTCTTGATCTTTTTTGGCTGGTTTTCCACTCGTGCTAGTTTTGGCTTGAGTAATCATGTCTACTGGCAGTATGAGGCAATTCCTTAACCCTACAGAAGTTGTACAGGTTGTCCAACTTCTCCAGAATGGCACATCCACACGTGCTGCAGCAAGAAGGTTTAATGTGTCTCCCAGCACAATCTCCAGAACATGGAGGAGATTTCAGGAGACTGGCTGGTATTCTCGAGAGCTGGACAGGGCCGTAGAAGGTCCCTCAACCCATCAGCAGGACAGATACCTGCTCCTTTGTGTGGCATGGAACAGGCTGAGCACTGCTCGTGCCCTACAGAATGACCTCCAGAGGGCCACTGGTGTGAATGTCTCTACCCAAACAATCAGGAACAGACTTCATGAAGATGGCCTGAGGGCCCGACGTCCTGTAGTGGGCCCTGTGTTCACTGCCCAGCACCATGGAGCTCGACTGGCATTTGCTCAAGAACACCAGAATTGGCAAGTCCGCCACTGGCGCCCTGTACTTTTTACAGACGAGAGCAGGTTCACCCTGAGCAGCTGTGATAGACGTGAAAGAGTCTGGAGAAGACAAGGAGAACGATACGCCTGCAACGCCGCTCAACATGACAGGTTTGGTGGTGGGTCAGTGATGGTCTGGGGAGGCATATCCATGGAGGGATGCACAGACATCTACCGCGAGGGAAATGGTGCTCTGACTGCCATAAGGTATCGAGATGAAATCCTTGAACCCATTGTCAGACCCTACGCTGGTGCAGTAGGTCCTGGTTTCCTCTAATGCACGCGACAATGCCCGGCCTCATGTGGCAAGAGTATGCAGGCAGTACCTGGAGGATGAAGGAATTGAAACAATTGAATGGCCTTCACGATTCCTGACTTAAACCCAATAGAACATCTGTGGGACATTATGTTTCAGGTCCATTAGGCGCCGCCAGGTTGCTCCTCAGACTGTACAACAGCTCAGGGATGCCCTCATACAGATCTGGGAGGAAATGCCACAAGACACCATCCGCCTTTCATTAGGAGCATGCCCCGCGTTGTCAAGCATGCATACAAGCTCGTGGGGCCACACAAGATACTGAAAAGCATTTTGAGTAGCAGAAATTAAGTTTTTGAAAAAATGGACTAGCCTGCCACATCTTCATTTCACTCTGATTTTAGGGTGTCTACACAATTGAGCCCTCTGTAGGCAGAAAACTTTTATTTCCATTAAAAGACTTGGCATCCTTTTGTTCCTAAGACATTGCCCTGTCGTTATTTGTATAGATATCCAACTTCATATTGAGATCTGATGTATCTAATGTGTTTCTTATAAAGTGTTCCTTTAATTTTGTAAGCAGTGTTTATTTCTATTTTTAACCATATTTATAACAATGTTTTCTATTAATTTACATTGTATGGCGGTGAAAATCAATATGACACAGTCATCTGCATAAACCAGGAATACACATTTTGCTCCAGAAGAGAATATAGCATATAATATATGCTGTTACAGCTTGTGTTGATGTCCTGCTTTAGCTTTTTTGCAAGTTGATTTTTTTTTTTTTAATTTTTTAAAATCGGGAGTAAACTATAGTAAACGTGGTTGAAGATACATTGCATCTTCCTGTGGCCAATTTATCACAAATGACATGTTATGACTAGACTTCTTTGCCCTGTCTAAGGTATGTCAGCATCTCTCATGGCCTTTGTAATGTTCTGGCATTATCACGTAGTATAACCTATGCGGGTTGAAACATTGTTATATGCAACAACTCAGGTTTCAGGTGTATGCGAGCTTGTGAATTCTTGGCTGTGAAGTTACAGTTGTTTCAGTTCCAAGTTTTTATTTTGCCACTCAACATTGATATCGGACGCATGCTTGAACTCCAAATATCAATTGTAATACGGAGTGCAGTGACATGGTTTTGTAGAAGGCTGTTAAGGTGTGTGGACATGCTCAGTTTGATAAAATTTCAGCAGAACAATGTCTGTAAAATATTTGCACCCTGGGAGATGGTATCATGGAGCTAAATGATCCAGAAGGTGTTCAAAGTCAGTGTCTTCCACAATGGACAGTTGCTAGTTGTCAAGGCTAATGAATTCCATTATTGTAGTTGCTATGACTTTGACTTTCTTGCTGTCTGAACTGTAAAGGTTGAGATTTCTTAGGTTTTACCCATTATTGACGATTGAGCAAGAGGAGGTTTGCTTTTTGCCACAGTCTTTGCATGTCCAATTTCTTTATACTTTCTGTATTCTTTTTTTGTGTTAATTTCTTGAATGCCGAATAAGACTTGTATTGAAGGTTTTAGTGGAGGTTACTTTTGCAAATATCTTTCCAGCTGCAAATTTATTATCTTTTGAAGAAATTGAGTAAAACTGCCAGACTGGCGAGTAAATGTTTGCTGTATTTTGATGATGTCTTTGCATCATCAAAAGACCAATTTACCGATCAGTCATTTAGCGTGCAAATCATTTGATTTTGATTGCTTTCTGATCAATTGGACCATCCCTGTTCACAACAAAAGTATTAGACAAGTCTCTGAAACTTTTCCAGTTTGATAGACGCCAGCGGTCTTTGCTTTGAGTGGATTCTGAAAGCTTATTTGATCTTGGCATGATGTAGCCAAACACCTCAATTGTTTAGACCCAACTACACCATAGGTGTTAGAGTTTTATATACGACAAAACCCACCAAGCTACTCTCTAATGATGTACTAATCATGTGCTTTCTCAATTTTTTTATTTTTAATAAATTTGTAAAAATCTCAAGTAAACCTTTTTCACGCTTGTCATTATGTGTGTTGTGTGTAGAATTCTGAGGAAAAAATGAATTTAATCCATTTTGGAATAAGGCTGTAAAATAACAAAATGTGGAAAAAGTGATGCGCTGTGAATACTTTCCGGATGCACAGTAAGTTGTAAACCAACATGATAAAAGAAAGGACCGATGGCAGCAAACACATATGTAGGTTTGTGCGTCTAGTGGTGTTTTGTCTTGAAATAGTTGTTTTTGCCCTCTTTCTTTGTCAAATTAAACCTTGTGAGAGCTTTAAATAAAATGCTATGCCACGCTGAAACTCAAACCCTGTTAATGAAGAAATTGATTAAAATTAAAAATTCCAGTACCCTTAGCATTTTAGAACTAGCAGTGCTTAGTATTCTTGTTTCTTATGAGAAGACTAAGTTATAACCCATACCAATACAATTATTATATGCACAAAAGAATACTAAGTACAAGTATTTTCTAGGGTTTCTTTAACACATTCAGTAAAACTGCTCTTCACATTAAATATGTGGATTATTCATAGAGAGGGTGAGGGCGCTTTTAAACATTTGAACAAGTGCCAAAGTTGTGGATATTTAAACCTTGAATATGTGATGAAATAGTTATTGCATTTTCCATGCACTGTGAGGATTGGTGTAATTGCAGACCTGTGTCTTTTAAATCTGAATGTTTTATGAACAGTGCCAAATGAATTATGGTACAGCATTCAAAGCAAATAATGTAAACTTCAATTCAAAATTGACTGTATGGTTTATCAGTGTATGAATTCACCAGCCACATGTGATGACTGCACTTTTAAGATTTATTTTATTTTTTTTTAACCACTCAAGTGAACATGGATCATTACTGCCAGAAGTAGAATTGTCCAGATGCTTAATGTTTACGCCAGATACCAAGTGAAATTCTAATTTTAATAACATGAAAATGATCTGCCATGGTCTATATAATTAAACATTAAAAAGTGCTCAAAACTGTTCATTAAGAGAGCTGTTTGTTAAAGAGATACAACTCAAAATTATATATCGAGCACATCTGTCTCGACTAAAACTCTCCAAAATGTTTCCAGGGCATGATCCAACCTGCGAACGTTGCAACCAAGCCCCAGCCTCACTAGGTCACATGTTCTGGGCCTGCTCCAAATTAACATTATTCTGGACAAAAATTTTTAATTACCTCTCAGACAGTCTTGGACTCACAATCCCTCCTAACCCATTAACAGCTGTGTTTGGGGTTCTTCCAGAGGGTCTTAAAGTGGAGAAAGACAAACAAACTGTGATTGCATTCACTACACTGTTGGCACGCAGACTTATTCTGATAAACTGGAAGAACCCAAACTCTCCTCTTTAAGTCAGTGGGAAACTGATGTGTTATATTATTTAAAATTGGAAAAATCAAATACTCAGTTAGAGGATCTGTGCAGACTTTTTTCAAAACATGGCAGGATCTAATCAGTAATATTTTGAAATGATTTTATAAAGCACAGAGAATTTGTTGATTTAGGTATTTTTAAAAGCCTTAAATTTTACACGTTTGGCTTGCTCTCTCTCTCAAGGGTGGGGATCGATCTGTTCTTAGCATAATTCTTTTTTTTTTGTAAAAACTTGATTGCTATGTATTGATTGTAATAAAATTAATAAATAAATAAAAAAAAAAAAAAGTAGATCTTACAGAGCAGGCATTAATAAATGTACATGAAACATGAACATTTCAAAAAGGAGCTGGATGGAGAAAAGTAAAGAAAAAATACAAAGGATGAAGAATTTGTGTGAGTTGAATTATTTCAGTTTTTATTTTACCACAGAATAAGTGAAGGAATTCAGTGTAAGAGGTGATTGGGCCAGATGCAAGTTGAAGTAGTTTATTAACCACAGAGAACAAAATTCTCTGGTTATCATGGTATCTCTCTATGGACACATGGATACTTTTTCAAAATTTTAAATACACTGCTCACAAAAATTAAAGGAACACTTTTTTTATTGGCCCTGGCATGAAATCAATTAAACCTGTCTGATAATTTTCTGGTTGGTTAAGCAGCTGAGGTCATTGTTAATCACTTTCAGCTGTATTGGTGTTCATGGACTTAACGACAGGTGCACTAAAGTGGCAACAATTAGATAACCCTCAAAACAGGACTGGTTTTACATGTGGAGGTCATTTCAAGTTTCTCCCTCTTGATCTTTTTTGGCTGGTTTTCCACTTCGTGCTAGTTTTGGCTTGAGTAATCATGTCTACTGGCAGTATGAGGCAATTCCTTAACCCTACAGAAGTTGTACAGGTTGTCCAACTTCTCCAGAATGGCACATCCACACGTGCTGCAGCAAGAAGGTTTAATGTGTCTCCCAGCACAATCTCCAGAACATGGAGGAGATTTCAGGAGACTGGCTGTTATTCTCGGAGAGCTGGACAGGGCCGTAGAAGGTCCTCAACCCATCAGCAGGACAGATACCTGCTCCTTTGTGTAAGGCGGAACAGGCTGAGCACTGCTCGTGCCCTACAGAATGACCTCCAGAGGGCCACTGGTGTGAATGTCTCTACCCAAACAATCAGGAACAGACTTCATGAAGATGGCCTGAGGGCCCGACGTCCTGTAGTGGGCCCTGTGTTCACTGCCCAGCACCATGGAGCTCGACTGGCATTTGCTCAAGGACACCAGAATTGGCAAGTCCGCCACTGGCGCCCTGTACTTTTTACAGACGAGAGCAGGTTCACCCTGAGCAGCTGTGATAGACGTGAAAGAGTCTGGAGAAGACAAGGAGAACGATATGCTGCCTGCAACGCCGCTCAACATGACAGGTTTGGTGGTGGGTCAGTGATGGTCTGGGGAGGCATATCCATGGAGGGATGCACAGACATCTACCGCGTAGGGAAATGGTGCTCTGACTGCCATAAGGTATCGATGAAATCCTTGAACCCATTGTCAGACCCTACGCTGGTGCAGTAGGTCCTGGTTTCCTCCTAATGCACGACAATGCCCGGCCTCATGTGGCAAGAGTATGCAGGCAGTACCTGGAGGATGAAGGAATTGAAACAATTGAATGGCCTTCACGATTCCCTGACTTAAACCCAATAGAACATCTGTGGGACATTATGTTTCGGTCCATTAGGCGCCGCCAGGTTGCTCCTCGGACTGTACAACAGCTCAGGGATGCCCTCATACAGATCTGGGAGGAAATGCCACAAGACACCATCCGTCTTCTCATTAGGAGCATGCCCCGACGTTGTCAAGCATGCATACAAGCTCGTGGGGGCCACACAAGATACTGAAAAGCATTTTGAGTAGCAGAAATTAAGTTTTTGAAAAAATGGACTAGCCTGCCACATCTTCATTTCACTCTGATTTTAGGGTGTCTACACAATTGAGCCCTCTGTAGGCAGAAAACTTTTATTTCCATTAAAAGACTTGGCATCCTTTTGTTCCTAAGACATTGCCCTGTCGTTATTTGTATAGATATCCAACTTCATATTGAGATCTGATGTATCTAATGTGTTTCTTTAAAGTGTTCCTTTAATTTTTGTAAGCAGTGTTTATTTCTATTTTTAACCATATTTATAACAATGTTTTCTATTAATTTACATTGTATGGCGGTGAAAATCAATATGACACAGTCATCTGCATAAACCAGGAATACACATTTTTGCTCCAGAAGAGAATATAGCATATAATATATGCTGTTACAGCTTGTGTTGATGTCCTGCTTTAGCTTTTTTGCAAGTTGATTTTTTTTTTTTTTAAATTTTTTAAAATCGGGAGTAAACTATAGTAAACGTGGTTGAAGATACATTGCATCTTCCTGTGGCCAATTTATCACAAATGACATGTTATGACTAGACTTCTTTGCCCTGTCTAAGTATGTCAGCATCTCTCATGGCCTTTGTAATGTTCTGGCATTATCACGTAGTATAACCTATGCGGGTTGAAACATTGTTATATGCAACAACTCAGGTTTCAGGTGTATGCGAGCTTGTGAATTCTTGGCTGTGAAGTTACAGTTGTTTCAGTTCCAAGTTTTTATTTTGCCACTCAACATTGATATCGGACGCATGCTTGAACTCCAAATATCAATTGTAATACGGAGTGCAGTGACATGGTTTTGTAGAAGGCTGTTAAGGTGTGTGGACATGCTCAGTTTGATAAAATTTCAGCAGAACAATGTCTGTAAAATATTTGCACCCTGGGAGATGGTATCATGGAGCTAAATGATCCAGAAGGTGTTCAAAGTCAGTGTCTTCCACAATGGACAGTTGCTAGTTGTCAAGGCTATGAATTCCATTATTGTAGTTGCTATGACTTTGACTTTCTTGCTGTCTGAACTGTAAAGGTTGAGATTTCTTAGGTTTTACCCATTATTGACGATTGAGCAAGAGGAGGTTTGCTTTTTGCCACAGTCTTTGCATGTCCAATTTCTTTATACTTTCTGTATTCTTTTTTTGTGTTAATTTCTTGAATGCCGAATAAGACTTGTATTGAAGGTTTTAGTGGAGGTTACTTTTGCAAATATCTTTCCAGCTGCAAATTTATTATCTTTTGAAGAAATTGAGTAAAACTGCCAGACTGGCGAGTAAATGTTTGCTGTATTTTGATGATGTCTTTGCATCATCAAAAACCAATTTACCGATCAGTCATTTAGCGTGCAAATCATTTGATTTTGATTGCTTTCTGATCAATTGGACCATCCCTGTTCACAACAAAAGTATTAGACAAGTCTCTGAAACTTTTCCAGTTTGATAGACGCCAGCGGTCTTTGCTTTGAGTGGATTCTGAAAGCTTATTTGATCTTGGCATGATGTAGCCAAACACCTCAATTGTTTAGACCCAACTACACCATAGGTGTTAGAGTTTTATATACGACAAAACCCACCAAGCTACTCTCTAATGATGTACTAATCATGTGCTTTCTCAATTTTTTTATTTTTAATAAATTTGTAAAAATCTCAAGTAAACCTTTTTCACGTTGTCATTATGGCGTGTTGTGTGTAGAATTCTGAGGAAAAAAATGAATTTAATCCATTTTGGAATAAGGCTGTAAAATAACAAAATGTGGAAAAAGTGATGCGCTGTGAATACTTTCCGGATGCACAGTAAGTTGTAAACCAACATGATAAAAGAAAGGACCGATGGCAGCAAACACATATGTAGGTTTGTGCGTCTAGTGGTGTTTTGTCTTGAAATAGTTGTTTTTGCCCTCTTTCTTTGTCAAATTAAACCTTGTGAGAGCTTTAAATAAAATGCTATGCCACGCTGAAACTCAAACCCTGTTAATGAAGAAATTGATTAAAATTAAAAATTCCAGTACCCTTAGCATTTTAGAACTAGCAGTGCTTAGTATTCTTGTTTCTTATGAGAAGACTAAGTTATAACCCATACCAATACAATTATTATATGCACAAAAGAATACTAAGTACAAGTATTTTCTAGGGTTTCTTTAACACATTCAGTAAAACTGCTCTTTCACATTAAATATGTGGATTATTCATAGAGAGGGTGAGGGAGCGCTTTTTAAACATTTGAACAAGTGCCAAAGTTGTGGATATTTAAACCTTGAATATGTGATGAAATAGTTATTGCATTTTCCATGCACTGTGAGGATTGGTGTAATTGCAGACCTGTGTCTTTTAAATCTGAATGTTTTATGAACAGTGCCAAATGAATTATGGTACAGCATTCAAAGCAAATAATGTAAACTTCAATTCAAAATTGACTGTATGGTTTATCAGTGTATGAATTCACCAGCCACATGTGATGACTGCACTTTTAAGATTTATTTTATTTTTTTTTAACCACTCAAGTGAACATGGATCATTACTGCCAGAAGTAGAATTGTCCAGATGCTTAATGTTTACGCCAGATACCAAGTGAAATTCTAATTTTAATAACATGAAAATGATCTGCCATGGTCTATATAATTAAACATTAAAAAGTGCTCAAAACTGTTCATTAAGAGAGCTGTTTGTTAAAGAGATGTGTGTGTAATCTAGAATACCGTCATTTTAATTAATGACAAATGTTTAAATTCACATTTACTACAACAGGATTTTAGAGGGTTGCTAATTTTTTTAGAGGTGGGTATTGTCACAGCCTCTGGAGATTGCAGTTGCAGTTGAATGAACAATATTACAGATCGCAGAGTACCACATGCTGCTGCCTGGAAGTGATTGACATCAGGAGTTTAGTCACGTTATAAAATAAAGTGAAATATGCTTATCAGTTCAGTGTTAACTGTGCATCTCAAAGAGCTGATCAAAATCTCAAAAGAAATAAGGAAAATATTCAGAAATACAAAAACTCTAAACCAGGGGTCTCCAACACGTCGCTTGCGAGGTACCGGTAGCCCGCCAAAGGGTTAATGAATCCTACATAAATTTGAAAACTTGATTAGTCAAATTAGGGGTTGGCGATCTTTCCAAAAAAATCATATCATGATCCATTTAACACAAATCATGATCCTTAATCTGAATTGCAATCTATCTTCTCAATGTGGCATACGCTTAAGAGAATATCCGCACTCAAACTCATCAAGACCTAAGTTACACTTTATTTTAAATGTCAAACAAAGTTGAATTCAATTATTCTCTCGTTCGGTAGCTAAGCGGAATTAAGGAACACACCATGAAGCTGGCAAGTTGTGGAGACCAACATTTTGTAAATGTTCAGGTGAAACAAGCTTATTCAGTTTGTTTGGGTTGAAATAAGCTATGAGAAGAAATGTTCGAAAACACGAGTAGCTCTCGGTTATTTTCATTTTGTAAAAGTAGTTCTTGAATGGGGGGGTTTTAAGGTTGGAGACCACTACTCTAAACAAATGCACAGATAAAAATTTTAATAGGAAGATTCTGTGTGTGTGTGTGTGTGTGTGTGTGTGTATATCTGGGTGTTCATCTAGGGCTTGGTCTGTTATATGCCTTTAGGTATGGGAATTGTAAAAGCAGTGTAAGTGTTTGTGATGAGTCATCTGTTCTAATGAAAAATGCAAAAAAGTTTTTAGTACGTACATTACAATATACATTCCAATAGGTGCTACATTGCAACTCATTTTAGATGGGTAGCAAAGTTAGTTTAATAAATAAATACATTGAATACTGTGTCGGTCTTGAGCAAGCTGCTTCTGGGATAGGCTCTTGACCTTGAAACCTTGAATTAAATGAGTTTCAGAATGTTATTTTTTATATATGTACGAATTCAAGCAATAACTTGACCTAAAATACAATCGTCTGTTGATCTTTATCCTTTATCCTTATCTTAACTTTTGTTTTCTGGAATAATTTTGACTGTCTAAATGGCTGCTGACCAGCACAAATAACTTACATTGTGATGAAGTGCGTTGAGGGACTAGTGCTGGTATGCACACAAATTAAATATAATTTTACAGATAATTTGGCCCATTTTCAATTTGCATATCATTACAACTGATTCACAGTGGACGCCATCATAGTGTATCTATACTAATAAAAGGCAAAGCCCTGACTGACTGACTCACTCACTCACTCATCACTAATTCTCCAACTTTCCATGTAGGTAGAAGGATGAAATTTGGCAGGCTCATTCCTTACAGCTTACTTACAAAAGTTAGGCAGGTTTCATTTCGAAATTCTACGCGTAACGGTCATAACTGGAACCTACTTTCCTATACTGTATACAGCCATAGCGGGCAGCTCCGTCGCCGTCTGAGGTGGAGTTGCGTCTTGCGTCTCGCATCATCATGCCTCCCACGTAATTGAGTGCCTGGCCATATAAGGCCGTCCTTCAGCGGCAATCCAATGGAAACACTGCCGCTAAATATTCAGATGAAGATGAGATGGTCAGGGTGGTGTTTGACACAAACTTAGCAAAACTGCGAGAGAAACTTTTAAGTGCCGGGTCTTAGCTAACATTAAATAAAGCCGTGGACATAGCGAGATCGCACGAGATAGCACAGGCATAGCTCAGAAGCTTCGATGCATGTACTCTGAGCGGCTCACGTGAACTGACTATGAACGGAGTATGCAGAGCACAAGCAAGAACTCTAAAAGTGCGCGGAGACTTGATCACGTGAACGTTTCTGCAAAAAGTGGTGTTTCCTGCACTGCAAAAATACTATAAAAGTCGGGCAGCCGGCGCGCGCGTGCGCACGTAGCTGTGCTGGCCTTTGAGACGCTGGCTGCGCTTCTGCCTTAAGTGAAAGTAAACACTCAATTTTTTCCTCCTTCCCATTTCTAGACCGCGGCAAACTAATATTAAGGCGATTCGCACTTTCTTTTGCACGTATACGATTATGAGGTCGTCAGCTCGGATTATGAAGACACGCACAGGAGTGGAGGACTGACAGTGCCATCACAGCCGATTAATGACAGGGACGTCTCACCAGTCTACACAAGACCCACCGCGACTGTCCCCAAAAGGCGCTCATAACGTCAGCGAACACATCTCTCTATACTATATAAAAGAAAAAGGCAACTTTCCTTTCTTTACACCTTTTTTCCTTTTCTCCCAAACCAAAGCCTTTCTCTCTTAACACTGCATAGGACACAAAACTCATTTTCTTTAATTGCTGGTAATGCCGGTAAGGCACATTTCCAAGAGGTAGAAATGTTTTACTGTTTAGTAACTTATAGACTACATTTTATTTTTTTTCCCCTTGCACTCAGTGACCAAACCATATATCCACACACATATAGGGACATAGGTATTTATACATATATATATATATATATATATATATATATATATATATATATATATATATATATATATATGAACCCTCATTTATCACCGTTCCAGACTCTACCGTGATAAATGAATTTTTGCGAAGTAGGATTCTTTATTTATATCGAATATTTTTGCAGTTAGAGTATAAAAAACCTGTTTACGACCTTCTAAATACGTTTTTTTACATTATTAGAGCCCTCTAGACATGAAATAACACACTTTAGTCACCATTACACTTGTATTACCCAATATATTATACAAAATAAGAGAAAATAAGACATATTAGACGTTACAAATATATTATTACTAGGCTCACCCGCCTTTTAAGGGACACTTTATCCTCAATTGTGTGCGCTCCATGTGTACATCAGGCATGTAAGTGTAGGGAATGAGAACATTAAAGTGCCCATTCATAACATCTCCCCAAAACCTAAGTTTTTTTATCCCCTCGAGTGCCTGTCCAAAGTCGTACAATATCTGCCTGAATCTGTACCGCTAAAGACGGAGTTTCATGCACTAAATAAGCTATAGAAGAGAATAAGCAAGCACCATCTCCCCTGATATTTACTACGCGGTGAGGCATTTGTACTCCATCAACATTAATTATTTCCAGAGACATAATTTTGTCTATTTTTCCAGCGCATCGCGCACAAAAGCAAGGGGATGATGGGAGCAGCAGAACTCTGCTCACATCGCGTCGCTTCGTGCCGCAAGTAGTAAGTCTGTGATAAGCGGAATGCTGCAACACTTTGCACTCACGGGACAGAAGGACAATCCAGAGAGCTTTTATGTAGTAGATTATTGTATTGTACTGTACATTTAATTACACACACACAGTTCTTACACACAACCACTAACCTATGAAGGCACAATCGCAGTAGGAGAGTCTTCAGGTGGTGCAGTACATTCAACAGGGGCATCGTTGTCTTCTTCCGCTGAAGGAGTACTAAGAGTAGGCAGTGGGTATCTGGGTGCACGGCTGAAGAACATCTTGATAGGCAGCTGCTGGCGCTGTCTTTTCATATGCGTGAGGAGGCTTTTGTAGGGTATTGCCATCTTTGATCATATCCATGAGTTTCACCTTCTCTTGGATAGCAAGCTTCTTCCTCTGGCACTTATTTTTTTTGTCAGAAGGCTTAGAAAAAGCAGCACGTTTAGGAAGCCATCGTGGGGCTTAGATAAAAGTTCTCAGAAAGCGCATGTGTAGTGACGTAAGCGTGTATGAGAAAAAAATCGCGATAGAGTGAAGCCGCGAAAGTTGAAGTGTGATATAGCGAGGGATCACTGTATATGTATGTATGTATGTGTGTGTGTATATATACAGTGGTGTGAAAAACTATTTGCCCCCTTCCTGATTTCTTATTCTTTTGAATGTTTGTCACACAAAATGTTTCTGATCATCAAACACATTTAACCATTAGTCAAATATAACACAAGTAAACACAAAATGCAGTTTTTAAATGATGGTTTTTATTATTTAGGAGAAAAAATCAAACCTACATGGCCCTGTGTGAAAAAGTAATTGCCCCTTGTTAAAAATAACCTAACTGTGGTGTATCACACCTGAGTTCAATTTCCGTAGCCACCCCCAGGCCTGATTACTGCCACACCTGTTTCAATCAAGAAATCACTTAAACAGGAGCTGCCTGACACAGAGAAGTTGACCAAAAGTACCTCAAAAGCTAGACATCATGCCAAGATCCAAAGAAATTCAGGAACAAATGAGAACAGAAGTAATTGAGATCTATCAGTCTGGTAAAGGTTATAAAGCCATTTCTAAAGCTTTGGGACTCCAGTGAACCACAGTGAGAGCCATTATCCACAAATGGCAAAAACATGGAACAGTGGTGAACCTTCCCAGGAGTGTCCGGCCAACCAAAATTACCCCAAGAGCGCAGAGACGACTCATCCGAGAGGTCACAAAAGACCCCAGGACAACGTCTAAAGAACTGCAGGCCTCACTTGCCTCAATTAAGGTCAGTGTTCACGACTCCACCATAAGAAAGAGACTGGGCAAAAATGGCCTGCATGGCAGATTTTCAAGACGCAAGCCACTGTTAAGTAAAAAGAACATTAGGGTTCATGTCAGTTTTGCTAAGAAACATCTCAATGATTGCCAAGACTTTTGGGAAAGTACTTTGTGGACTGATGAAACAAAAGTTGAACTCTTTGGAAGGCAAATGTCCCGTTACATCTGGCGTAAAAGAAACACAGCATTTCAGAAAAAGAACATCATACCAACAGTAAAATATGGTGCTGGTAGTGTGATGGTCTGGGGTTGTTTTGCTGCTTCAGGACCTGGAAGGCTTGTTGTGATAGATGGAACCATGAATTCTACTGTCTACCAAAAAATCCTGAAGGAGAAATTCCGGCCATCTGTTCGCCAACTCAAGCTGAAGCGATCTTGGGTGCTGCAACAGGACAGTGACCCAAAACACACCAGCAAATCCACCTCTGAATGGCTGAAGAAAAACAAAATGAAGACTTTGGAGTGGCCTAGTCAAAGTCCTGACCTGAATCCAATTGAGATGCTATGGCATGACCTTAAAAAGGCGGTTCATGCTAGAAAACCCTTAAATAAAGCTGAATTACAACAATTCTGCAAAGATGAGTTGGCCAAATAATAAAAACCATCATTTAAAAACTGCATTTTGTGTTTACTTGTGTTATATTTGACTAATGGTTAAATGTGTTTGATGATCAGAAACATTTTGTGTGACAAACATGCAAAAGAATAAGAAATCAGAAATCAGGAAGGGGGCAAATAGTTTTTCACACCTATGTATATATATATATATATATATATATATATATATATATATATAATATACAATCACCTAAAGGATTATTAGGAACACCTGTTCAATTTCTCATTAATGCAATTATCTAATCAACCAATCACATGGCAGTTGCTTCAATGCATTTAGGGTGTGGTCCTGGTCAAGACAATCTCCTGAACTCCAAACTGAATGTCAGAATGGGAAAGAAAGGTAATTTAAGCAATTTTGAGCGTGGCATGGTTGTTGGTGCCAGACGGGCCGGTCTGATTATTTCACAGTCTGCTCAGTTACTGGGATTTTCACGCACAACCATTTCTAGGGTTTACAAAGAATGGTGTGAAAAGGGAAAAACATCCAGTATGCGGCAGTCCTGTGGGCTTAAAATGCCTTGTTGATGCTAGAGGTCAGAGGAGAATGGGCCGACTGATTCAAGCTGATAGAAGAGCAACTTTGACTGAAATAACCACTCGTTACAATCGAGGTATGCAGCAAAGCATTTGTGAAGCCACAACACGCACAACCTTGAGGCGGATGGGCTACAACAGCAGAAGACCCCACCGGGTACCACTCATCTCCACTACAAATAGGAAATAGAGGCTACAATTTGCACGAGCTCACCAAAATTGGACAGTTGAAGACTGGAAAAATGTCGCCTGGTCTGATGAGTCTTGATTTCTGTTGAGACATTCAAATGGTAGAGTCAGAATTTGGCGTAAACAGAATGAGAACATGGATCCATCCTGCCTTGTTACCACTGTGCAGGCTGGTGGTGGTGGTGGTGTAATGGTGTGGGGGATGTTTTCTTGGCACACTTTAGGCCCCTTAGTGCCAATTGGGCATCGTTTAAATGCCACGGGCTACCTGAGCATTGTGTCTGACCATGTCCATTCCTTCATGACCACCATGTACCTATCCTCTGATGGCTACTTCCAGCAGGATAATGCACCATGTCACAAAGCTCGAATCATTTCAAATTGGTTTCTTGAACATGACAATGAGTTCACTGTACTAAAATGGCCCCACAGTCACCAGATCTCAACCCAATAGAGCATCTTTGGGATGTGGTGGAACGGGAGCCGTGCCCTGGATGTGCATCCCACAAATCTCAATCAACTGCAAGATGCTATCCTATCAATATGGGCCAACATTCCTAAAGAATGCTTTCAGCACCTTGTTGAATCAATGCCACGTAGAATTAAGGCAGTTCTGAAGGCGAAAGGGGGTCAAACACCGTATTAGTATGGTGTTCCTAATAATCCTTTAGGTGAGTTTATATATGTATATATACTGTATATGTGTGTGTGTGTGTATGTATATGTATATATGTATATATATATATATATATGTATATATATATATATATGTATGTATATATATATATATATATATATATATATATATATATATATATATATATATATATATATATATATATATATATATATATGTGTATATATATATAGATATATGTGTATATATATATTATATATATATGTGTATATATATTATAGATATATGTGTATATATATATATATATATATATGTATATGTGTATATGTATATATATTTCTCCCAGTCGACATCGGAGACTAGTAGGCAGTTATAGGAAACAAGTGTTTGAGGTGCCAGTACAAGCTGTTGGAGCCAAAGGTGTATTTACTTTTTCCTAAAACAAAAATGGCATAATTGTTGATTTTTTTAATATTACAAAGTAAAATTTTCATTTGTTTTCTTAAATTATATC
The DNA here is from genome assembly GCF_016835505.1 of Polypterus senegalus. NCBI lineage: Eukaryota > Metazoa > Chordata > Cladistia > Polypteriformes > Polypteridae > Polypterus > Polypterus senegalus. The sequence continues at coordinate 299,323,618 of NC_053155.1, forward strand.
ACTTTTATCTAATGATACTGTTTAAATGAAGATCTAATGTTGATATGTCCACCTGTGCTACAAAAGTAAAATCATGGTGTGTGCTTAATTTTTAAAATGACTGTGTATTCTACTCATGTCTAAGTGCCACTATTTTTTACAGTATGTTTTCCATGGATTTTATCAGTACATTTTCCATGCATGATATCTGAGCTGGAACTGTGTGGTATTTCATTGCCACCTGTTTTGTAATTGTACAGCATTAAATCATTTAATATTTAACAAAAGGCAAACAGAAAATTCATCATTTCCTTTTTCTGTCTTTAATGACTTTATCTGGCCTCTGACTCTAGGCTGTTCCACTTCCTGAATAACAATAAGGGCAGCAAACTCAGCTCTTAGCTGCAAACAAAGTAGTAAAGTGCTTTTTAACAGTAGTCTTGTTTTTGTCATAAGTATTATTCAGCAGCTCATGTTTGTACTTGTTCATAAGAATCTGGACATCCTTCAGGTTCATATTGCTTCATATTATTTTTTTTCCCAGAGCTGCAGCCATTTTAAGAACTGCCATTATTTATGTCATTGATTATTATCAGCTACATCATCCTCTAGCAATTTCTCTGTACTCTATGGACTGTTAATTTTTCTTCCATAAAATGTTTTAGTAACTAGTGCACCAACTGCATTTCTAATAACTACTCTTCTCTCAGTAAACATAGGTCTAACCTTTCTGAATGTGAATTGTAGGCACTTTGATCACCCTGCCACAAGGTGAGATCAGCAGACAAAAACTGGTATAATAGTGGGTTATAAAAGAATCTTTGTGCTGTAAGTTATTTTAGACAACTGCTCTGCATAGTTTTATATTGCTTGGAACACATTTAACACTGTCCAGATGTTTCAGGTGGTGTTGGTGTATAACTATTATTTGCATATACATCCATTTAGTACTTGTGCAATCTCCCATGCCCCACAAGGAAAACGTCTGAGGACCTCATAGTGTATTAAAAACTATGATCCATTCTTTCTTGACAACATTCCAAGTCTGATGCAATTTATCAGGCTGTCCATGCTTTGTCCATTCTGATGTTACAGAACAAAGAGCCTGTTCTAGCAAAACAGGGCACAGGGCAGAAGCTAACACTGGATGAGGCACCAGTCAGTTGAAGTTTAATAAGTATTGACACTTGAGTATGAAACTTGATTTGTATTTCTGGACTATGTTATAGACATCTTAACTACATAATCATCTTTTACTTAAAGAGTGTGTTTATTTATTTGCAGGAAATGCTGGAAGCTCTCAAAGCTCTGTCTGCATTCTTTGTTGAAAACAGCTTGCGAACGAGAAGGAATTTACGGGGAGACATAGAGAAACGCAGTTTATCCATCAATGAAGAATTTGTTCGAATTTTCAAAGATGTGAAAGAGGTAACCAAAGGCTGAATTACAGTATATGTCATATGTATGTAGAATTGGACTGGGTTGTATGTTTAAAGGGAAAAAAAAATTAAAACCAAGATATAACAAATTTACAACATCTCTATTATAAAAGAAAATCTTGAGACAAGACTATTGCTAAGAGATTTTTTCAAGTCCCATGAGACTAGACTGTTGCCAAGAGATTTTTTTCAAGTCCCGTCTTCCTCTCAACCATTTACGGTTAACGGCCCATGCCTACTGTCCTCTCACCTCTCATTCGTGTCAATGCTTTTGTCAGATACAGTTCCTGCATTTTTACGTTTTCCTCACTTAAAGTTCCCATTAAAAGAAGACTTATGTCCAAATCTTATTGAAGAATTTCAACCCGAAGGGTTATCAACAGAAGAAATGAGTACACGGGCAATCCTAGCACTGAGAAACGTTGAAGTCAAACAGATTAACGTGAAAATTGTTGATCGGTTACACGGCAAGTTGGTTAAATGCGTATCAATAGTCCATGCTGAAACAGTTGGTGGTGATGGTACTTAAGATGAAAACATCAACCTGCAATATCCTGTAGAATATCTACAACCGTTAACACCGTTTGGTCTTCCACCCGCCGAATTACTGTTGAAAGAAGGATGTATTCTAATGTTATTGCGTAATTTATGTTTGAGTGATGGGCAATGCAATAGGGCAAGATTAGTTATATTCAAAATTGGTTAAACAATTCTGACATGTAAAATTTTAACAGGCGACAAGAAAAGTAATGTAGTACAATTTCTGCGGATTACATTAGACACCAAAGGAGATCTTGATATGCCATTCGTGTTAAAACGTTAAACCAAAAGGTTAAAACACAGTTTTCTGTCAGAATAGCTTTTGCTATGACAATTAACAAATCACTGGGACAAACATTTGAAAAAGTCAGTTTATTTATTAGAGACAAAGAAATGTTATTCACTCACTGGCAGTTATACGTTGCGTTGTCATGATGTACCTCCAAACACTGAATCAAAATTCAATGTGATATTGACGAAATTTGATTCCAAAAATTTTTTTTTTAGATAGATAGATAGATAGATACTTTATTAATCCCAAGGGGAAATTCACATAATTTTACTGAAGTTTTACAGTAAAAGTGTAAGTTTTAAAAGTATTTGCATGTTACTTTCAAAGCCAAATGGAACAGAAATGTATAATGCAACGAATACCTCTAACACAACATGAAACGTAATTTTCTTTCAGTTTCTTACATTTTACTATTTTTTGGTATGGTTCATTACTCATGTTAATGTAAATAGGTCTGTTATGCATATGTAACAATTCCCAAGAAAATAACAATCTGAATTGTACATCCGCTTCCCCATACGCTAGCGGCAGAGCCACAAAGTGGCTAGTACGTAGTGCCCATCCTTAGGTTATTGTCCTCTGTGGCCATGTGACTATAACTTTAGGTTCATCTTTAGCCATTTCTATTGCTTACTTTTTCCTGTATTATGCACGTCTTTATTATTTAATTTATTATTTTTTGTACTGAATTTTTTCTAATTCTTTGTAATTATTTTTCTTCTTGTTAAACACTTTGAGTTACAGTACGGTACATGTTTTGAAAATGTGCTATAGAGATAAATTATGTACAGTATTTGCATCATTAAGAGCTGTTAAGCCCACTCAGTGTTAACCTTTAGTTTTGTATCAAAATTAGTTACTGCTGAAAGCCAACATGAAGGCCTCTAGTATGTTCTTACTACATCTTAACTGTTCATTTGCTTTCTTTATGTAGTAATGCAGCATTCATTGCAACTGTGCTCCAGTTGATTTAATTTTTAAAAATGTCATTTTTCTAATTGAGATTTATTTTTTGCTTTTAACTCAAAATTTTCTTAACAGATTCCTTCTCAATGTCTACCAATCAGATGCTTTTCTGTAAGTTAGTAGGTGTACACTATATACTCATATACCATATACAGTAAAACTGTGACACCAAATGTGCACTGATCCCACTACCATCTCGTGCCCATCTTATTTATTTTTTTTTGTTCATGTATTCTCTACTTTTCCAAAATGGTTTTGCTTTCCATTGCATAATTCAAACTTACTGGATGTGGGAACTGGACTCATAGTGATTTGGCTATTTGAACAAGCTGCACTATTCCTTTTTGTCACTGCACTTAAGTGACACAAATATGGGAGCAGTCAGTATTTCAGTACTGCTTTGATTAATCTGTGTGGAAAATTATTCATGTTAATGGTCTAAAGAAAATAAATTGTTTATTCATTTCTGGAAAGATTTAATTTCCTATGTAATATTATATTGGATGCTTTTATTATTCTGTTTAGCTGCATATCTCCTACTGCTGTGTTCTGCCATCATCACATCAGTGCCCCTCACCTTTAAACTAGACCTGTGAGTGGTTTAATTAATACTTCTGTCATCCAGTTAGAGTTAGCTGATCTTTAAAAAAAAAAAATTAGTGAAGTGGGTCATGCCACTTGATCTTAAATGTGATGAAATGTTGCTAAACCACATTTTTAACTCCCTGTGCCTTAACAGAGTGTGAAAGAGAGTTCAGACAAAGGTAATGGAACATTTCTCCCACACACTTAAAGAAGAGCTGTTTTTTTAACCATGTTCATATGTTTCAGGTCCATTTTAACAGCATCTTTAGAAGACTATATTTTTGGTCAGTAAAGACTGTAAAATCATTGTGAGGTACTGAGAGCTACTGTATATGTAATATTTTTAGTTTTCCATCCTTTTCATTCATTTCTAAACTTGCTTAATCTAGCTTTGGGATATGCGGGGACTGGAGCTTTTTTAGGAAACAGCCAGGACAAAGTTAGAAGTAGGCGATTGCAGAGCATTCTCATGTACAGGTACATCTCATTAAATTAGAATTATCATTGAAAAGTTAATTTATTTCAGTAATTCAATTCAAAAAGTGAAACTCATATATTATATAGATTCATTACACACAGAGTGATATATTTCAAACATTTATTTCTTTTCATTTTGCTGATTATGACTTATAGCTACTGAAAACCCAAGATTCAGTATCTCATAAAATTAGAATACTGTATTGTGAAAAAATTCAATATTGTAGGCTTATGTCACACTCCACTCAGCTAATTAACCCATAGCACCTGCAAAGGTGTCCTGAGCCTTTCAATGGTCTCTCAGTCTGGTTCAGTAGGCCACATGAGTAGGGTAAGCCACAAAAGGTCATTGCTAAAGAAGCTGGCTTGTTCACAGAGTGTCATATCCAAGCAAGTTAATGGAAAGTTGAGTGGAAGGAAAAAATGTGGCAGAAAAAGCTGCACAAGCAACAGGGATAACCTCAGCCTTGAGAGGATTGTGAAGCAGAGCCCATTTGAGAATTTGGGGGAAATTCACAAGGAGTGGACTGCAGCTGGAGTCCGTGCTTCAAGAGCCACCACACACAGACGTATCTGGGACTTGGGCTACAACTGACACAGCATTCCTTGTTTCAAGCCACTCCTGAATCAGAGACAATGTCAGAAGCGTCTTACCTGGGCTAAGGAGAAAACGGACTGGACTGTTGCTTAGTGGTCTAAAGTCCTCTTTTCCGTTGAAAGAATATTTTGCATTTCATTTGGAAATCAAGGTCCCAGAGTCTAGAAGAAGAGTGGAGAGGCACAGAATCCAAGTTGCTTGAGGTCCAGTGTGAAGTTTCCACAATCAGTGATAATTTGGGGAGCCTTGTCATCTGCTGGTGTTGGTCTACTGTGTTTTATCAAGTCCAAAGTCAGCACAGCTGTCTCCCAGGAAATTTTGTTATATATATAATATAACATTTTACTCTGCTATAATACATTAAAGACATCTTATTAACTACAGGGTAACTTTTAATTGGATATTTCCCTTTATTTGCCGTAGAATAAAAGCTGGTATTAATTCATCTGTAAATACTGTGTATGTTGATTTTGAGTTTACTAAAACTCTGAATGTTTATAATAATATGTGGTTATTTTTGTTCTTGTCTACAAGACAACTTGAATATACTTTACCAGTAATGGCACACTGCACAATAACGTGCAGCGAATACACTTGACTTGAGCATTTGTAATTTCCATTCTTTTTCCCAGCCACAGGGGATACACAAACCAGTGTGTTTCTTTGTGCCGGTCCCAAGCCCGGATAAATGGGGGGAGGGTTATGTCAGGAAGGGAATCCGGCGTAAAACTTTGCCAAATCAATATGCGGACAACAATACAAATTTCCATACGGATCATTGAGCCCAGGGTTAACAATGACCACCACCAGTACTGTTAGCCAACAGGGTGCTGGCGGAAATTGAGCTACTGTTGGCCGAAGAAGAGGGGGGAGACGTGTCTGGAGGAGAGGAGGAAGGTAAAGAGAGTGGAACTGAGGGTAGGAATTTTGAATGTTGGCACTATGACTGGTAAGGGGAGAGAGTTAGCCGATATGATGGAGAGAAGGAAGGTTGATATATTGTGCGTGCGAGAGACTAAATGGAAGGGGAGTAAGGCCAGGCGGATCGGAGGTGGATTCAAATTGTTCTGTCATGGTGTGGATAGGAGCAGAAATGGAGTAGGGGTTATTCTGAAGGAACAGTATGTCAAGAGTGTTTTGGAAGTGAAAAGTGTGTCAGGCAGAGTAATGATTATGAAGCTGAAAATTGGAGATGTGATGATGAATATTGTTAGTGCATATGCACCACAAATTGGGTGTGCAATGGATGAGAGAGAAGATTTTTGGAGTGAGTTGGATGAAGTGATGAACAGAGTACCTAAGGGACAGAAAGTGGTGATTGGAGCGGATTTCATTGGGCATGTTGGTGAAGGGAACAGAGGAGACGAGGAGGTGATGGGTAGGTATGGTTTCAAGGAGAGGAATGAAGAAGGTCAGAGAATAGTGGATTTTGCCAAAAGGATGGACATGGCTGTGGTGAATACATATTTTAAGAAGAGGGAGGAACATAGGGTGATGTACAAGAGTGGAGGAAAATGCACACATGTAGATTACATACTATGCAAAAGAGTCAATTTGAAGGAGATTGAAGACTGAAAAGTAGTGGCAGGCGAAAGTGTAGTTAAGCAGCATAGGATGGCAGTCTGTAGGATGACTTTGAAGATCAAGAAGAGGAAGAGAGTGAGGGCAAAGCCAAGGATCAAATGGTGGAAGATGAAAAAGGAAGGAAGGTTGAGTTTAGGGAGGAGGTGAGACAGTCACTGGGTGGAAGTGAACAGTTACCAGACAGCTGGGAAACTACAGCAGATGTAGTAAGGGTGACAGCAAGAGGGGTGCTTGGCGTGACATTTGGACAGATGGAGGAAAAGGAAACCTGGTGGTGGAATGGGGAAATACAGGAGAGTATACAGAGGAAGAGGATGGCAAAGAAGTGGGATAGTCAGAGAGATGCAGAAAGTAGACAAGAGTACAAGAAGATAACGTGCAAGGTGAAGAGAAAGGTGGCGAAGGCTCAAGAAAAAGCTTATGATGAGTTGTATGAGTGGTTGGATACAAAAGTGGGAAAAAAGGACCTGTACCAATTGGCTAGATAGAGGGACCGAGTTGGGAAAGATGTGCAGCAGGTTAGGGTAATAAAGATGGAAAGTCCTCACAAGCGAGGCGAGTGTGTTGAGCAAATGGAAAGAGTACTTTGAGAGGCTTATCAATGAAGAAAAAGAGAGAGAGAAGAGGTTGGATGATGTGGAGATAGTGAATCAGGAAGTGCAACGGATTACCAAGGAGGAAGCAAGGACAGCTATGGAGAGGATAAAGAACGGAAAAGCCGTTGGTCCAAATGACATACCTATGGAAGCATGGAGGTGTTTAGGAGAGATGGCAGTGGAGTTTTTAATCAGATTGTTTAATGGAATCTTGTAAAGTGAGAGGATGCCTGAGGAGTGGAGAAGAAGTGTACTGGTGCCGATATTTAAGAATAAGGGGGATGTGCAGGACTGTAGTAATTACATGGGGATAAAATTGATGGCTCTTATAGCATGTATGCGATCTTTTCGGATTCACTTTCACAGTGAACTGCTACAGCACTTGGAGCTTGCTGTTGCTTCGGGACGCTCTTCCACCTGTCGTCCCGTTGGGTGGAAACCCTAAAGAGTTGAGAAATTCACTCACACCAGCCATGATTCTTTTCAAAGGTAAAGTGCATTTGTTTTATGTATTTTTTACTTTATATTTTGTATGAATCAGTTTTATATGATTAGTTTTGGGTTGTGGAACGAATCATCTTGAGTTTCCATTATTTCTTATGGGGAAATTCGTTTTGATATAAGAGTGCTTTGGATTGCGTGCACGTTTTCCGGAACAAATTATGCTCACATACCGAGGTTCTACTGTACTTAGTAAGTTTTCCTTAATTTTTCACTTAAGCTGGCACTTGAGGCAGATTGAAGATTTAAGAATGATTTAAGATATGAAGAGAGAGAAAGTGAGGACGAAGATGTTAGGGGTGAGAATGGCCCCCATACACATGTGCCACCCTGCTGGCCGCTGCTGAGAGTTGATTCTGCAATAAAATAAAAATGAAAAGAGGAATAACCTTGGAGTTCAATCTTCACCCTGAAAGCAGACAGCAGAGATCATGTAGTATACATGTACCAAATCTCAGGTCAATAGTTTGCGAGCTACAGGTGATTTAAAATCCTGGACAGACAAACGGACAGCCACGGTACCGTATTATATAAGAAGATATTCTGATGTACTAATATATGTTTAGTTTGATTTTTAGGTGTTAAAAATATAAATAATTATTTTAAACCTACATCATTGTTTTAAACCTTACATTTTTGGTTGTACCCTCATTTGTAGAGTAGTTTGCATATAAAATTCTACGTAAATTTACAGTGCTATGTAGAGACTTCATAGATTAAGCCTTTAACAAACTGTCTGTTTTAACTAATGTGGGTTATTTGTTTTCAATTAAAAAAAAATACTGGATGACATATAAGGACTAACCATACAGTTTTAACAATTTATTTGTAAACATTTTCTTCTCTGACTAGTTTGTCTTTTATTTAGCTGTTAGTTTATATGGAAATAAACCCTGCATTGTCCAGTGTTTCCTGTATAAAGCCAAATTTCATGATTCTACTTTTAGTGGCTGCACGTACAGTATTTTACTTTGGGTGCCACTTCTCCAAGACCACATAAGTAATAGTCAATACTACTTTATATTCATGCACAGCACCTAAATCAAAATACAAACCTCCTGTACTTTGAATCCTAAGTGAGTTTTAAATGTACGTTAGCCCATCAGTAGCAAATTCAGTTTTGAAGAGCCAGACAGTAGAGAAACAGAGTTCATTTTATTTTAGCTTGTTCCCTTAATCTGACTGGCAATCCCATTGTTTATAGGTGACAGATGGTATGCAACCATTCTGCTCTTTTTGAATTGTTCACTTCCTTATAAATAAGTAATAAACCTATTAAGATTCAACTCAGTCTGCCTGAAAGGCGTCTTCAAGATGCTTTGAGAAGAAGTACTTTCTCTTTCTGAATGCTGCTGCTGCACGACTTCCTCAATGAAGCAAGAGATGGGCAATCTGTAATATGCAGTCTGGCCCATCAGGGGCTGGTAATGTGTTGCACATGGTGTGGCAAGACCATAATAAATATCCATCCTCTTACTCTTTCTGTGTCTAATTTGTGACAGATAGTTGGGTTTTTCTGGCTTTAATTTTAATCTTTCATCTACAGAACATATAAAGCCACATTGTTAGATGGCATTTTATTAATATAGCATCTGTATATGTGTATGTCAGTGCATCTCAAAAGCACCTTCTATCAAAGTTCTGTGAAAATATGCAAAGATTTGGTAATGGACTCCTTTTTCAGTGCTGTTGATTAAAAAGAAAGCTTCCCATGTACACAACAAGTGAACCTTGAAAGTATTTAAGGGAATTTTTAGCATTTTAAAAGTTAAAGTTGTTACAAAATTGCAGCGGTTTTAAGGGAAGTGTTTTGTTTGTTTAGGCATTTAATAAAAATATTACTGATAACCCAGCTATACCAATTTAATTGATTATATATGAAAAGTATATTTTATTGCAACTTAATTTCTAGAGGAGCAAAACAAGGAATCTTTTAGCAAAAGATGTATATTTAGCAGATGTTTTCAGCTGAAATAATGAGTTATTCCATTTGGACTGATTTGAAAACCCTGATGCAATTCTGTGATTAAAAACATATGGTTGGCTACTCAGGCAGGTTAATTACGTAAACTTCTTTGACAAGTGGTTCATTAAATGAGTAATGCTCTTGTGATTCATATGGCATACAGACATTTGAAAGAGATCTGTACATCTGGACATTTTTTAAGCATTTTTACTATCCTTAGAGAATACTATCTGATGATTTGAACGTGAGTCTTATTCAAGTTTACAATTTACTACTTAATTCATCAAAAAACTTGGCACTGAACTGCCACCAGAATCTCTGTTACTTGTGTCCCAGTGTGTTTAACTTGTCTGTCAAACTTTTCTTCCCCATTATTCCCCATAGAAGGTATTTCTGCCTCCTGGCAATGTGCTGTGCTGCATACAAATCTTTTTTTGTAACTGGAGAAATCATGACTACAATTTGAGTCATTGTGTCTTGTTTTATTATTTTGCATGAAAGGGATTACATATATTCTTCAAATTAGCCTCCTTACATTTTATGCATAAGTTGAAGTATTTCAGGATGAATAGATGGCATTTAAAGAAGCTTTTTTGATTTTTTTTTTAATTTTAATGATATGTATTAGGTTTCTTATAGTGCAAAGTGCCTACTTACTTGGTACTGTGTTGCAGCATTGACCACTCCACCCAGTGTATACTCAGAAATTCCTTCAAACTGCGTGTGCTCCAAAAAGACCTTCTCTAAAGCCTGCATTTCAAAGGTATAGCTGAAATTTACAGTGCTAGGCTGTCATCTCTTTTTACACATATTCCAGATGTATTCTTGTGTTGTTCTAGGCGACTTTTAGATGAACTATGACTAGGTCTTGCTTTTATTTCCCTCTTTTTATTACCATGTTCAGTGTTTTCCACAAAAATCAGACCTATCTTTACTCTATTGAAAAGCTCACTATTTTAGCCACATGACCATTTCCATTGTGTTTTGGTGTTTGATTACATCTATTTAAGTCAGTTGCGTAATGGTTATGATGATTATTAGTATTTTGCATTGTACTTGTTTGGGTAATCAAAGGAAAACAAAATACTTATTTTTCTTTTAGCAGGAAACACTGCAATGTTTTACCCCAGATCTCTAAATACTTCTCGGCCAACTCCTAATGTATGAATGGCAATGGTTGTAATCTCAGCCTCCAAAGGGGGTTCATGTATAAAACCTTGCTTAGATTCCATACTACAATTTTGCTTACACCAGAGAGTCTAAAATGGTTTATGTGCAAAACAAAAGTTTTATCAAACCATACTAACATCCTGTCCCATTTATAAATCTCAGATCATCGTACAAATATGCATGCGTTCGTACAGTTTTAACTACTCCCTGACACCTCTCAGCAGTAACCATATATGATCTAAAAATTACCTTTTTGAACATTCATAAATTTAGTAATGTTCTCCTGAGTGTTGCCATAATGATTTGAAATGGTAGTCTGCATGTGCCTGGTGCTTATACCTGTCTGTACAAACAGCAGTGTGGTGATCTGTGCAAATCTCCATCACTAGTCACACACCTGTTGTAAAATATTAAAAAAAACAAAAATGGATATCTTTGTCCTTGATGAAGCAAATAAATAACAAAGTGCTCCCGCTTTAAAAACACAACATTGTTTATCATTTAAATATTGTTAATTTATATCATTTTTCGTAATGATGCTCACTTATAAGCCGATCAGACGTCCTAGAACCGCCCTCTTGGAGCTGTGAGCCTACATTTCATTACTTAGACCATTACGCAGAAATCATGCAATTCCTGTTCCATTACAGGGTTAGAACTACTGGTTTTTGGAAACAGGTGGATAGGTGGATGGACATCAGAAAGTGATTAAGACAGTGTTATCCTTCCTCTGTCAGCTACTGTCTTGAACGAAGAAGGAATCTTTTGCTCTTTGAAGGAAAGAGAGTAGTCCATTCTTTCATTAATTTAGTAGCTACTTTCATTGGAACAATCACAACATCTGCCTATACCTCACTTGTCTGATCTACAAAATGTGCTTACGCCTTAACTGTGGCAATATTCATTTTATGGTTGAATACACTGTCTGAAAGAGGTGCAGTATGAGCTGCAGTGGCTTTCACTTCTGGTAATGTGGATGTAAATTGAAGAGCTTGAATAGCTGCGCTGCGTATTTCATCTACATAACCTTTGTTTTTTTTTTAAACACACATATATACCTTACTGTAGGTTCTTAAGACACACAGTGCTGAACCAAGCACTAGATTCATTTAACTTATGAACACAACTGCTAAGGCATTGCAATCAAAAGGTCTTGCCTCCAATCAACCCCACTGCCATTTATTTTTAACACCTTATACTATGGCTCATGTTTTCCTCATCCTTTAACCAACTTCAGTTCTATTTTGGAATCATGCTCACTGTGACTCACAAAGAATCTTGATAAGTATTGGTTAACAGACTACCCTGCTCAAGTACTATCAATTCTATATCTATATCTATATATATATATAATATTTATATATATATAAAATTCTTTTCGTGTTTGAAACAGAAATTACGTATGACCACAGAACATATTATAATGCACTCGTGCACTCGCGTTTGAAATGGAAATTACATATGACCACAACAGTCAGGTTACACGGAGAAAGTGAGACAGAAGCAGATCGAGAGAGAAGGCTTGCAGGCTTGCTGATCAATGTATTGAGGGCCTCACAAAGATCTGAACAATGTGCTGAACAGAATTGAATTTGATAGATGCAGTATTTACAGGCTACCACGTCACACAGGTGTCAGGGTCTGTATATGGAGGGATTCAATTATAACATTGAAAAAGATTATTGCCTACATCCAAAAGTTACAATAGGAGAAATGGACATCATGTGTGAGTACTGCCAAGCACAGAGGGTTAAATTTGAATCACGTGGAATGTGTTGTTCAGACAGCATTAATGCCGTTGCCTTATGATAGCCACAAATTTTTCCTTCCACTCAGTGACCAAAGCCACTGGGTAATCTGCTAGTAAGTAATAGTAAGGATTTAATTACATGTTTGGTTGCACTGCTACTTGTTAATGCTGCTTTAGTAAAATATGACATGGACAGTGAATAGTTTTAGGAATATGATAGGTCCATATTTTGGAAATAGGGTGTGTTGCTGGAAACGTTTAAGTTCTTGCACTCTCGTTCATTTTCATAGCTATAAAAATGGAAGCACTTGTATTCATTGTTTATAAATTTACCATGGCAATGTTAAAATTTGTATTTCAGTTATTGCAATAGTTGAATATTCCTTTGTCATAATAAAGGAAACCACTTAAAATATGTTCATTGATGTATGTTCAGTGTTTGAAATGTGCTCATTGTTTGCATTATCCGTATAACAGAAGTTTTGTACAAATTCATTTTAATGAATGTTTTTTTCGTTATTATAGCTGCTTGAATACACTATCATTCTTATCTTTTAGGCTCATTCATTTTTTCTTGCTTTAACGCCTAAAAATATATGGTGGTCAAGATGTTATTTGAGAAAGGTGGGGATGTCCTCTGTTTTGACATTATTGGAATAAAATTTGTGTTTATATATCAGACAATTCTGGGTACATAGTAATTACTAATTGTCTGGTTTGGAGTAACATCCAATGGGACATTACTTCTCAATTGCGACATCTTAAATTAGATTGCTAGGATACTGACTCCTTATGCTCAGCTGGAACAATTACAACCTACCTGGCTCATTGCCATGAGAAAGAATGTCCTAATTCGCTTAAAATTAGAAAAATAAAATTCTATTTACAGGGATTGCATTCCTTGGCATCCCAGGGGTAGCTTGTGTTAGGGTATTTAAAATGGTAACCCTGATTTATTTGAACCTCGGATCCAGGAGGTTCAACATGCACAGATATTTGAGTGGCAATTTCTGTCTTAATTTGTTTGGTTTATTTGGTAAAAGCTAATGAATTTAAACTTGCAATTTCTTGAGGGTGATAGTATGAAAATTGTATTTGCATACTTAGTATAAAGTTGAGCCCCTTCAGGGTGCGTGTTGGACTCTGTCAAGGGTGTATCTTGTCTCTGTTGCTGTTCATAATTTTCTTGAATGGAGTATCATGGGTCAGTTGAAATGAGCCTATTAATACTGTTAAAAAAAAAAAAATCAGCTTGCCGAAACAGCTTACTGATAAGTAACCCATAAGCCCATTGCTTTCCTGATGGATAAAACACTAAACTTGCTCCACAGCTAACTTGTTGAAAAACTCCTAAATACTGTAAGTCAGTAAACTTGCCACTGCTCCAAATGTTTTTAAAAAGTGTAATTGTTACAAGTGAGGGACCTTGAGATAGTTGCATTAGATGAAATGTGCTATATAAAAGTTGTCTTTTTTTTTTTTGATGAATTGCTTTCTTTGCAACTAGTATATAGTGATAAGGGGCAGTCAAAAATCATTTATTTTCTGTGTTGGTTTGGCCATTCATCCATCAACATGCACTTTTCCAGTACTTACAAATTAATTTCTTGCCTGCTCACATTATTATGAATTAAATTGCACATGGTAGTAATTTTTGTGATATCTTTTCGTATTAATTTTAGACTTTTATTATTTATAGTTTTAACTGTATTTTTATTCTTTTTTGTGAATTCATGTACATTATCAAATTTTATTAACTTTTCATCCTAACAGAATTACCATTTAGTAATTTATCTCTGTATTGTTTTATACTATAAGTCAACATAGGTCTTTATAGAGTATATACTGTAGCTAAAGAAGTATATTTTAATTTATTTCTTTGTTCAATTCAGGAGTTGGAAGGTGTTCATGAAGATGTTCAAGCGATGAGTAGATGCTGTGAGGATATGACGAACCGTTTGAAGGTAAAATTAAAGTGCAAATGGTCTTCAAACACATTGAGATTTTTAATTTATATTCTATATGTTTTCATGTGTATTTAGATTTAAACCTTTTTGTTTACTATTTATTAGTTAAAACTTGTTTCTGTTTAGGCATTATTGTAACTTAGATGAAGATCAGACCATATTTTAAGAAAAATTTGTACATGTGTGTAACTATTTTCCAAGGATTCATAACCTTTTTTCTTGCCACTTAATGTAGTTTGTGATTTCTGGGAGAAAACCATACTTATATAACCCATAAAAATACCAAAACACGTTGGAACGTTGTGTAAAATGTAAATGAAAATAGAATGCAATGGTTTGCATATCTCATAAGCCCATATTTTATTTATAATAGAACATAGACTGCATATCAAATGTTGAAAGTGAGACATTTTTACAATTTTATGAAAAATATTAGCTCATGGGCGGCACGGTGGCGCAGTGGTAGCGCTGCTGCCTCGCAGTTAGGAGACCCGGTTCGCTTCCTGGGTCCTCCCTGCGTGGAGTTTGCATGTTCTCCCGTGTCTGCGTGGGTTTCCTCCGGGCACTCCGGTTTCCTCCCACAGTCCAAAGACATGCAGGTTAGGTGGATTGGCGATTCTAAATTGACCCTAATGTGTGCTTGGTGTGTGGGTGTGTTTGTGTGTGTCCTGCGGTGGGTTGGCACCCTGCCCAGGATTGGTTCCTGCCTTGTGCCCTGTGTTGGCTGGGATTGGCTTCAGCAGACCCCCGTGACCCTGTGTTCGGATTCAACGGGTTGGAAAATGGATGGATGGATATTAGCTCATTTTGAATCTGATGGGGGTATCTCAGAAAAGTTGGGACTGGAGCTAAAAAAAAGGCTGGAAAAGTAATTGGAACTAAAAGAAACAGCTAGAGGAACATTTTGCAACTACTTAGGTTAATTGGCAATGGGGTCAGTAAAATGATTGGGTATAAAAGGACCATCTTACAGAGGCAGGGTCTCTCAGAAATAAAGATGGGCAGAGGTTCACTAATCTGCAAAAAAAATGTGTCTACAAATTGTGGAACGATTTCAGAATAATGTTCCTCAATGTAAAATTGGGAAGACTTTGAATATCTCATCATCTACTGTACATAATATTATCAAAAGATTTGAGAATCTGGAGAAATCTCTGTGCTCAAGGGACAAGACCAAAAACCAATATTGGATGCCTGTGATCTTCAGGGCCTCGGGTGCACTACATTAAAAACAAGCCTGATTCTGTCACGGAAATCAGATCATAGGCTCAGGAACAGTTCCTGAAATCATTGTCCATGAACACAGTTCCACTTGCCATCCACAAATACAAATTAAAGCTCTTTTATGCAAAGAAGAAGCCATATGTGAGCATGATCCAGAAATGTTGCCATCTTCTCTGGGCCAAAGCTCATTTAAGATGGACTTGGGCAAAGTGGAAAACTATTCTGCGTTCAGATGAATCAAAATTTGAAATTCTTTTTGGAAAACATGGCTGTGGCGTCCTCCACATTAAAGAGGAAAGGGACCCTCCGGCTTGTTATTAGCGCGCAGTTCAAAAGCCTGCATCTCTGATGGTATGGGAGTGCATTAGTGCCTATGGAATTGATAGCTTGTACATTTAAAAAGATACCGTCAGTGCTGAAAGGTATATACTGGTTTTAGAGAAACATATGCTTCCATCCAGATGATGTCTTTTTCAGAGAAGGCCTTGCATATTTCATCAAGACAGTGCTATACTACTATTAGAGATGGACAATACCACTATTTTTAAAATTAATATGGATACAAGTATTTTATGTGTCGGATTTCTGATGCAGAATAATTTTTAAAGCACACAGGAATTTATTTTCAAATGATTATTTTGTTTTAGAATGGCTAATATTAATGGGATAGTCTGTGTTTAAATTAACTAATAACAAAACACAGTTTCAAGGTCAACATAAAAAATGTTTTACAAAATATATATTAATAAAATGAATGAACATGACATGTCAATTTCTAAACCTACTACAGCCTATCCCAGCTACCATAGGGCGCAAGGCAGGAGCAAACCCTGGGCAGGCTGCCCATCCATTCCAGGTTGAACACACCAAACACACCAAGGCCAATTTATGTTTGCCGTTTCAACTATAACTGTATGTCTTTGGACTGTGGGAGGAAACTTTTATGCAAGCAGAGAGGGTCTGGGTCACAGCACTCTGTCTCCTTACTGTGAGCCATCAGTATTACCACTTCACCACCATGCCATCCAGAATGAACATACAAACTTAATAAAGATAACATGAACTTTTATGCTTTCATAGAAATTTGATTATGTGTTTAATACATGAAAAACGGGCAATCACTTCACAAAAGTACTTAAACCGATCCCCTTAGAACACTAACATTTACAAAAAATATTCCCACATTTGCACTTTCTATTATATTCAGCCCATTTGTTTTTTCAAGAAAGATTTTGTCATATTAGCTTTACATTTAATTAAATTTAAAATTTGTATTTAGAAAAAATAAAATTGACATTTTTGCACTTAATCTTATTTTGCCTCTGTGGGCACAAAGCTGAAACAGTTGCTGGAGAGGGCGAGAGCCCATCACAGAGTGAACACACACACACACACACACACACACACACACACACACAAATATATATATATATATATATATAAATATATATATATATATATATATATATATATATATATATATATATATATATATATATATATATATATATATATATATATATATATATATATATATATATATAAATATATATAAATATATATATAATTATAATTAGGGGCCAATTTAACATTATCAATTCACCAAACATGCATGTCTTTGGACTGGAGACAGGAGCATAATTCAAGTTTAACATTTCAAAATTAAGTAGAAAAAGTATATTTTATTACAATTGATGCTGTTACTAATGCAATTAAAGTGCTTTTAAATCCTCTAAACTTGCAAAATAAAATAAGTGCCCAAATAAATGTTAATAAAATATTATGGAAAGAAAAACTACTTTCAGTGAAAGTTTTCATCTTCATATTAGGCATAGTTTTTAAGTATTTTGCATAGAGTTAAGACTATTTAACATTGCAATTTATACACATTGGCTATACTGTATACTTTATTTTAATCAGCAGAAAAAACAAAATGGGACAGAACACGTAACAGTGATGCTTTACACTATTATGTGTCCTTCATACTTCCATCAACAGGCTTTACGTTTCATAAGTATTAATGAGTGGTAAACCACGAAGTGTTAAATTTCGCTAAAAAGTCTTAAGTAAACCTCCATCTACATAAACCTGCTAAGATCAGTTACCTGGATGGCTTCTTGTGCCTCTTGGAAAACTCTCCTGCAACATCCCTTGTATGGCAGTGATTCAGATTTGCATCTTTTTGATATTTTACAAATGTGTCTCTCTGTTGGTTAGTGTATGTGGTTTTTAAATGTTTAAATGGGCTGCTTGTTTTGCCACTGTACTGTTCACTGTCCTCATGAATATTGCATCAGGCAGCTGCATTCTTTTCCATTTACAAAAAATAGTAGCATACAATGCTATGCTTTCGGTGTGCCATTGCTGTACACAGTCTATGCTTGCACAAGAGGAATGGCTGTATGGTGTTCTTACATCAATACGTGTCTGCTCATTTCAGTACGTGAGAGTGGAAAGTGTGTTAGTATATTCTACGCCTTTGCAAGAACCTTCCTACTGTATCTTATAGAAAAAGTAATCAATATTT
Organism: Polypterus senegalus; assembly: GCF_016835505.1. NCBI lineage: Eukaryota > Metazoa > Chordata > Cladistia > Polypteriformes > Polypteridae > Polypterus > Polypterus senegalus. Next base: position 299,341,779 of record NC_053155.1, read on the forward strand.
TTTAATGGTAGTCAATTCCAAATGAGTACAGTTTAAGTATGAAAGTATCGATCTTCTCATTTCTAGCATCTATTACCACAGCATGGCTTTGAAGTATAAGAGTCTCGGTGCTGAATTGGCCTGCCTGCTGTCCAGACCTTTCACCAGTTGAAAACATTTGAAGCATCATGAAATGCAAAATATGACAAAGACGAGCTAGGATTGTTGAGTAGCTAGAATCCTGTATCAGATGAAAATGGGATAGCATTCCTTGCCCAAAAGTCCAGTAACTGGTCTCCTTAGTTTCCAGACATTTATAGACTTTTGTTAAAATAAGAGGGGATGCTATACAGTGGTAACCATGACCCTGTCCCAGCTTTTTGGAAATGTGTTGCTGCCATCAAATTCAAAATGGCCTTATTCTTTTCTTAAAATGGAACATTTTCTCAGTTTAAACACTTGATATGTTTTCTGTGTTCTATTGTGAATAAAATATGGGTTTTATGAGATTGCAAGTCATTGCATTCTGTTTCTATTTACATTTTACACAGCATCCCAACTGGTTTTGAAATTGGTGTTGTTAAGAATATTCAGAATTAAAATCATCCTTATTTTATCAAGCACACTTTCTGTATGTGTAAGACATTTGTTTTGTTATGTTTGGCATAAGGCCATACATTTCACATTATCTTGTGTCCCACGTAAATATATCACTATACAAGTTAAGACAGAACTAACATTAGTGCCAAAAAACCTAAAACATACTGTAATTGTTATTATTATTATTGTACATTACTTGCAGCAGCACTAAACGTCTTCAACTGGGAAGATGGGTTTAGTAATATTGACATACTGGGTAGTAAAAGCTGTTTAGGAATGGAGAGGTTTTGAATTTGAGAACTAAAAGTTGAAGTTTATAAAAGAAATCGTGACCAGAGTGGATGAGATAAGTAGCATTTTTTCAGCTCACTTCATTGCTGTAGATTGTGAAGATTTCCAAGTCAAAAAAAAAGATAGCATCTAATGATTTTTTCCCCCAAAACAGATGGCACATTACAGTTTGAGTGAGTAGATGCAATGCCAAATCAGACTCAGTCTTGACTGAAAGAAAATGGATCAGAATTAACTAAGTGATGTGAAGTTTTTTCAACTGGCAGAGGAAGTACATCCTCTTCTGTGCTTTCTTGGTTAGGCTAATTATATGATTATCCCTTCTCAGTGCCTTACTAATCTGCTAAAATGTAATTTAAATGCCTCTTCCACACCAAGTCTTTTCTTATTTAACTCTCCACTGGTTTAAGTTAGTGGATCCCAATTCAAATGATTTGACTTATGGGTCACTTGAAATGTGGTCTTTCCAAGCCAGACTTGAATTGCAGCCATTGGTGTACAGGGATAATAATGGAGTGGACATTATACATAATCATTTGGAAACTGAACAAGGTTCAGCAGTAGGTCTTTATTAAGTTTGAAATAAGAGAGTATCAAACATTTAATAACTGATTACAGATAAAAATGGGTTTGTAATAATTAAATCCAACTATTGTATTTTGTTACTGGAAGAAAAGTACTGATGGATGATTTGAAACTCAAATAACCTTTCACTGGTCCAGTGACTGATTAAACAGATCAGTAAACACTGGTACTAGCTAGTCAGTACGGTGCACCATCAGAACCAGCACTGAATCACATTTCACTTTGCAACTAATAAAGTGTTATATACTGACAGTCCTGAAAGCTCATTAAAATTGGGTTCTGAACATTTACTAGAGTAATACAATTTTAAAGAGGTGCTTTTCAAACAGTTGCCTATCATCTGCTTGTTCACAGATAATAGTGAGTATTCAGCCACCTGTGTCTTTCTGAAATTTTCCTGTCCTTTCAAAAATGTTAGAAGTCTACTAGTCTTAACTCATCTGTCCAGGTGGCCTGTGGTTTGCATTGTGTTATTTGAATGTTCTATACCTAAAAATAACTGCTTGTACCCTGTGTTTTTTGTTGTTGTTAATATGTTTGAGGCAGCCTAGTAGTTCTCTCTTTATGTATGACCTGTTACTTACACAAAGAATATGTTATTTAAGTTGGACCAGAAATGTCAAAAAAAGTCAAAGCGAACTTTATTGTCATCTCAACCATATACAAATAGATGAAATTGAGAAGCTCAGGGTCCACAGTGTAACAACATGAAGTGCAAATAAAAAAAAAATTAAATTAAAAATAGAATAAAAATAAAAATTAAACAAGCGAAGGCATTGTGCAAAGACAAGATTGATGCAATGTATGGTATTATGCAATCTAGATACGTAAATATAATGCAGATGGGAATATGCATTTTTTTAATTCCATTAAATAAAAAGGAAGCCTTATGTATTCAGCTATATTGAAGAGAATACCTCATAACCCGTTGATATACTTTCATCGTTTTTTGGGAAAGTGGAAAAATAAATACCGGTAAATTTCATTTTTAAAATAAATAAGTAGCCCACATTTTGCAAAAAAAAAATACCCCAATGAAATGTCAATATAAAATAAAGTTTAACTGCTGTTGGAATCTGCTTTTTTGATTTCTGACTGTGTATTTCATTATGTTTTTGTAAATAATCTTTTATTGTAATGTATTGTTTTTATTCATCACCAGAGATATAAACCACCTCTCTTATGATGTAAGTTTTCTAGTGATATAATTCTACAACATTTCTTTTTTATCTAAAAATGGGTAAGACTTAATTTTTAAGTACTATACATTTGTATCAATAGATTCTATTTGTTTATTTTTGTTCAGGCTACTAAAGAACAAACACAAGATCTTATTGTGAAAACAACCAAACTCCAGGCAGAAAAGTAAGAAATCTAACAATGCTTTTTTGATTTTATTTTCCCCAAACACATTTGTTTTTTATTTAAATATTGTTGGCTACAAGATCATATTAAAGTTGAAGAACGTTCTGACATGGTTTGTCTTGAAATCATCCTTTACATCAGCTAAGCTGAAAGTACAGTAAGGCTGAGCAGATGTTTCATACTCAACTTTATTCATGCAGAATGGTAAACAGCTGTTATGTTTTTAATAATTTGTTCTTATACAGCACTTAAATAAATGATCTAAGTAGTCTTAAGTGTGCATCATAGTCTTGACTGTGATGATTAGAATGTTTTTTTTGTTAATTCTTATACTTTTAATAACAGTCTATAAGTGATGAAATATGAATGGATTACCTTTCTTGATTAAAAAGAGGTACAAATGTGCTGTGTAGGTCAGTTTGTGTGGCTGTCAAAGAAATGTGTAACTTGTAGATTTATTTATTTCCATTGAAATAATTTAGAAAAATCTTCTAAAAAATGTTCAACCTAATGTGCTGTGTGAGTTTGCTTTATTATATATGTTTGCTGCCCTGTAGTCATTCATGATTTTGATAATTTTACACCAAATGTGGATAGCTACAGTGTGTTGCCCACTGGCATAAGAAATTTACCTTTTTAAATTGAGCAAAGCTATTTTTTTACACTTGATTGTTTTATTTTTAGATTAAGCTGTTGTTAAACTGTAACTGCACTGTATCTATATTACTAAACGAAGGTTGTATATATGCACGGATGCCAGAGGCCAGATGCACCGAAAGTGCATGCGCACAGTACCTCCGTGCCCCAGCGTCAAACCCAGCGGGTGGTGCCAAAACCGCACGCGCATAGTGCCTCAGCGCCGCAGAGAGTGGGTGGCGCCAAAACCACATGAGCACAGCGCCCCAGAGTCAAACGCAGTGGGTGGTTCCAAAACCGCATTCGCACAGTGCCTCAGCGCCCCAGAGTCAGTAGGTGGCGCCCAAAAAACACAACACAACCTGTAAAATAAAGTTCAGGTAAAGCGTGCACTGCCAGCAGTCAGTGTGCCTCAACCGCGCCAGCAGTCAGTGTTCTCCACTCCAAAGTGCCAGCAGCTACTCCATTACACAGTGCCAGATGTATTTCACTCCATAGTGGCAGCAGCTACTCCACTACACAGTGCCAGCAGTCAGTGTGCTCTAATCCACTGTGGTAGCTGTCAGTGTGGCATATTTGAATCACTTTAGGGTAATTCAGTGTTAAAAGTAAGTTCAATTATGATTCCTAACAGCAAACAAGTTCTAGCTAACGACACAGCCACAGAAAAACAAAAACGAGACCGCATGGATAAAAACAATAAACGAAGGCGCCTACAACGTGCTTCTGAAACACCAGAAGTAAAAGAGGCACAGCTCCAAAAAGAAAGAGCTCTGGTATCGGATAGGCGTGCAAACGAGACAACAGAACAACGAGCGAAGCGTTTGGAAGACTTGCGCAATTGTTCATCACAAAGAATATTAGAGGAAACTGCAGAAAGGCTAGAAAGTCGTTTAGAAGGTTTAAGACGTTCAGTATTCCAACAAAGAAAAAAACCAAAGAGTGGAACGATGGACTGCTGCTGAACAATTCTGCCAGTTAGCTGAGAATGCATTCTATAATGAGTCCACTGTTCATGAAAATTCATTGTCATTCACTTAACTACATTGGAGAAAAAACTGGCAATACAACTGATGAGTTACACGTTGTTGTCAAAAGGGTCAAGTTAAGCTGCCTTCTTTGGAATGAATATCCTGAATATATATGGAACTAACTATGTACCCGAAAGTAAAAGCTTTATGGAGTGCATTAGATCCTACAATAGTTCATTTGCTTTTGCATCTACCTTGGTAAATGTCAAGCCGCCACCTGGGAATGGCCCATACTGCTTTCACGTGTGTGGACAAATATTGCATCGGATTGGAACACTGCACCCTGAGCCAAATCATGACTGTAAATTTGCCCAAATTTACGAGTTAGATCTAGATGACGCAGTTTATCAATGAATGAACCTTCCCAAAAACAAGCAATGTACAGAGTTGATAATGAGGAACGTAGCTGAAGTCATAAACAGTCACCCATTTAGCAAAGTCTATAAAAATGCTACATGAGGTTGAAAAAGTAGCCAAGGCAAAAGCGGAGGGGTAAGTGCAGCACCAACTAAAATTGCCTTAGTGTCAATAAAGGACAAAGAACAGGATCCACGACGATACAATGTTCCCACCGTTAATGAAGTGGCAATTTTGTTTCAAAGTAAAGACGGTGAGCCTCCATTTGACCGCGATATTATCATGCATTTACATCCTAAAGGAACCAACCAACCTAAATTCCAACGCGTAGACATTTGTTTTCCTAAACTTGATACTTTGACATACCCCATTTTGTTTCCAACTGGCCAGGAAGGATGGAGTGCTGGAATTTCCAGATATAAAAAAAAATCAAGCACAGAAAAAATCACGTGTATCAATGAAAGACTATTTTTCCTACAGGCTCTCAGTAAGAGACAAGTTAAATCCATTAATCAATGAAGGAAGGCTAACTCAACAGTACATAGTTGACGTTTAAGTTCTGGCAGAATCAAACTATCTCCAATGGATTAAAAACAACCAACCTGCACTGAGGGCCGATAACTACAAGTTGCTGATGGAGTACATAAATCGTGATGCAGACGTGGTAGATCACCCTGCTGGAAAAGCGGTTATTTTACCATCTAGCTTTCAAGGCAGCCCACGTAATATGCAGCAGCATTACCAAGATGTGATGGCTATTGTTAGAAAGTTTGGCAAACCTGATCTATTTATCACTATAACTTGCGATCCTAAATGGAAAGAAATTACAGATAATCTTATGCCATGGCAAAAAGTGGAACATCGTTCTTATTTAGTTGCAAGAGTCTTTAGACTCAAACTAAATAACTTGCTGGAAGATATCAAGAAAAATCTCTATTTGGGACCCTTAAAGCAATTATCCACATTATAGAGTTTCAGAAGAGAGGTTTGCCGCACGCCCATATTTTGCTAATCCTTGATGATGATTCCAAAATTTGCACAGAAGATGACATCAATAAAATAGTGAAAGCTGAAATTCCAGACCATGACAATTCTCCACATTGCTTTCAAATTGTTATCAGAAATATGATCCATACACCATGTAGCAATGCAAATCCAAACAGTCCATGTATGGCGAATGACAAATGTTCTAAGGGCTTCCCCAAAGATTTCCTAGAAGTTGCACTTGGAAACGTGAACAGATATCCTAAGAAGACAGACAAATGAATTGCAAGTTGTACTAGGTTGTCCAATTGACAATAGCTGGGTGGTATCATACAATCCTTATTTACAGTATGCTTATGATACAATTGCCATATAAATGTTGAAATCTGCGCTACAGTAAAAAAACTTTTAAGTATTTATTCACATACGTTTACAAGGGCTATGATTGTGCTAAAGTTTCAGTTTCTGAAACAAATGATCACGATGAGGCTCGAATGTATGTGGAGTCATGGTACATCAGTGCTCTAGAAGCCATTTGGAGAATATTTTGCTTTCCAATGCACGATCAGAGCCACACAATTTGTCAGTTGCCGGATCATTTGGAGCACAAGCAAAATGTCTGTTTTCGAGCAGGGAATGAAATCCAAGCAGCAGAGAAAGCAGCTATAAGAGATACTAAACTTACCACGTGGTTTAAGCTCAATCAAGAAGATCAAGATGCTCACCAGTGGAAGTATTGGGAAATTCCTGTTCACTACGTTTGGGTTGACAATGGTACTTTCTGGAAAAAACGACAGCAAGGCAGTGATAAGGTCATAGGCCGAATGTACACTGTGTCATACCCGGATGGAGGTGGTACCCAGCCGGGACGCCTGAGAAGACAGGGGAAGGGCTTGTGCCTCCTCCAGACCTCAAGGGGGGCGACTGCCCTGGAGGCCTCGGGTAAAGAGCTGGGAAGCTCGACCCTGTAGGGACCCGGGGTTTACTGCCAGGGGGACTCCAATACCAGGAAGACCCTCCCACCTGGTGTGTGTCGGAAGTGCTGGGGGGAAGAGAAAACGGGGACACCCGGACTGCTTCTGGGGAGACAGCCGGCACTTCCGCCACACTGGGGCGTGTCGGTGGGAGATTGCTGGGAACACACCTGGAGCACATCCGGGTGCTTATTTAAAGGGGCTGCCTCCCTGGACAAGAGTCGGGTGGAGGAGGCAAGAGGCAGCCTGAAGAAGAGAGAAAGAGAAGGCTTTGTGTTGGCCTGGACTGAGGGGTATTGGGACTGGTGAGCACGGACTTCTGTAAAATAGAAATGAGCAATAAACGTATGTTGGGTGACTTGAGCGTGTCCGCCTGTCTGTTTCTGGGGCAATGTTCACAACTGTGAGTATTAAGGAGCCGGAAAGGTTTTTTCTAAGATTGCTACTTCAACATGAAACCGGAGCTAGGTCATTTAACAAAATTAGAACTGTTCAAGCTGGCAACGCTGTCAAACTGTGCAAGACATTCCAGGAAGCAGTAAACGAAAAAGGATATTTATTGGATTATACAATTTGGCAGAAAACTCTAGATGATGCAATATCTTATTTAATACCAGGTCAAGTTCGTCAGCTTTTTGCTTATATCTGTACATTTTCCTCCCCATCAGATCCACTGAACCTCTGGAATACAAACAAAGGAGAAATGATAGAAGACATATGCAAAAAGATGCATGGAAAGGATAATTCTTGCGTTAACTCTGAAACCTATGCACTTAAAGACATTCAGTTTGCTCTCATACTCCTTGAATATACGTTGGAGAACTTTAGTTTTCCAAATGTTCCAAATGCATTACATGATTTGAATTCAGTGCCAATAAATCTTCAGGAAGAGCAAGAGATTGCGCAAAGAATGATTTCCACTTTGAATACCTTACAATCTGCTGCTTTTAATAAAATTGTTCTTGCCACAGAAGACAAAAGCCTAATACCAAAATGCTACTTTCTTGACGGCCCTGGGGGAAGCAGAAAGATGTACCTTTATGAAACACTTATACATTTTTTTTGTGCAAGGAAAGAGTTAATTTTCGCGTCAGCTACAACCGGGGTAGCGGCTAATTTGTTGATAAATGGTCGGACATGTCACTCTTTATTCAAGCTTCCAGTTCCAATCTCGGAAACATCGGTTTCAGCTATGAAAATGCAAAGTGACAGTGCAAATGAGATCCGTCTGTCATAACTACTGATTTTAACTGAATATACAATGGCATCCAGTCATTTACTCAATACCATTAATAAACTTCTCAGAGCGTTAATGGATAATAATATTCCATTTGGAGGAAAAGTACTTCTATTAGGAGGAGATTTTCAACAGTGCTTGGCTGTTGTTCCGCACGCCATGCGTTCAGCTATTGTTCAGTCCAGTTTGAAATACGCAGAAAATTGGCATTAGTTTGAGAAACTAAGCTTGGTAGAGAACATGCGGTGTACAGATCCAGAATATACCAATTGATTGTTGCAACTAGGAAATGGAAACCTTACCAATGTGTTTGAACTTCACCCAGATATTATTCAAATCCCTCACGCCTTTATTTGCGACGACTTGGTAACGGAGATTTTTGGTGAAGCAGTATCATTAGACCAGATACCACTTTTGACGCACCGTGCTATATTATGTCCAAAGAATATTGATGTTGACCAGATAAATAATCAAGTGATTGCATTGCTTCCTGGAGAATGCCGTGTCTTTCTAAGTACTGACAGTGTTGATTCTGAAGACGAAACTGAGCATCTTAATTTCCCATTAGAATATTTAAACACTATTAACCCGGCCGGATTACCACAACACAATCTTCACCTTAAAGTAGGGACAGTAGTTACGCTATTAAGAAACCTTAATACTAAACAAGGTTTATGCAACGGTACACGGTTGGTCGTGAACAGCATGAGAGAAAATGTTATTGAGGTACAAGTGCTTATGGGATCCCATACTAGCAATACTGTTTTGATTCCCAGAATTGACCTTACAAGTTCTGACGTGGAATTACCTTTTAAACTTAAACAACGCCAATTTCCTGTTAAGGCTGCATTTGCTATGACGATAGGGATTTACCTATCTGAGCCTGTATTTGGACATTGTCAACTTTTATGTTGACTTTTCAAGAGTGCGGCGTTCGTGTGACGTTAAAGTGAAAGTTTTAACTACTCCATACCAGGGACAGCTAATTCAAGGACAGGAAACCATCTTTACCAAAAATGTTTATAAAGAAATTTTTGATTAACTATTTTGAATTTACCATTTTATTAATTTTTTGTTTTCAGTTTGCTTCATTTAAACCTTTGCACTCCGATATTTTTTTTATTTGTAAGTGCAGCAGCTCAACGACATTTTGGACTTAAATGATATAACAATTAAATTTCAATTTTAGTTTTAATAAATTGATTGTTTTTTGTACAAATATATTTATTTAATTAAATCAAAACTTTCCCAGGACGCTCCCATCCTCCATTTTTCATCCCTCCAAAGATTGGAGGGAACAGAAAGTGATTGCCATTCTTGGATTTGAGATTCTTTAGAGAATTGGGGGTTTACTGTTTTTTTAGAGATATTAGTGAATTTTTAAAGCATTTACCCTTTTAAATGCAATGTTATGCACAAATTTGGATAAATCGATTATTTCATTTTTATTGCAAAAGAGAATGCTGAAACAATTGTAGTGGAAATGAATATTGAGCAAGGCTTATGTTTTATTTACACATAAGAGTTAGAATTAGTGAAACATTCTGTTTTGTGTAGAGATGTTCCAACCAGAAACCACGCACATTGGAAAGGTTGACATTTTAATTTGCTAAAAATATCTTTGATTTCCAACAAGGAAAGCAGAGAGTCAAGCTCTGGTCAGTTTTAGAGAGGCTGCTGCTGTTACACACTTGTTTTCCTTTATATTCACTTGACATAAATGAACACATTTCTTTTTCAAGTGTTTCAAGTTCCACCTCTTTGCATAACTTGTTTTGAAAACATGCTATAATAATTTACCAGAAAAATGTGTCATGAAACCCCTAAGGATAGATGAAGGCAGTTTGACAGTTGGAGATACTGGATGGATGTCTGTTGCTATACTGAAAAAGATTTTTTTTTGTCTAAAATGGGGTGTAACTGTATGCACATTTCCTGTGACACTAAGGTGGCTGATTTCTCCTGCTATCCTACCTTCCATAGATGTAAGAAAAATGTTTTCTTCAGTTTTACAAATCCAACACTGTGTCCTGGCTTTCACTCCAATGCTTGTAGTTTAGGTTATACGAACTCCTGTGTCAAACATTAGTAAGCAATCCCTTCAAATGAAGAAGAGGAAACAGTTGAGAATGCCTTCTCTTAGCCATTATTTGTTTTCTTTTTAAGAGTAGTAGCAGTAATTCAGAAATGTATGTACTGAGTGCATTTGGGCGAAACTATAGATTTCTCTGTGTTTTTTAATTAACACTTGATCATAAATTTTATGTCTGTGTGTTATCTTTAAACTACATCCCTTCATTCTCCAGCATCTCATGGAAGAATTCTGCCCTCTGAAAGGATCCCACTTTTTATGTTTGCATCCTAATCAACCAAAGCTTTTGCTGCAATACAGAGTTTAAAAAAACACACACACACACACACACACACACACACACACACAAAGAAGTCACTGCTCATAGTAGAAAGAAATTCAGTATCTGCTATTTTCTATACACGGTATCTGATACTGAAATAAGAGGAGGTTATACGTTATCATTGATTTTGAAGGAGGCACTGGTTACTGTGTAAAATTTGTATTTCGCATTTATGGAAATATAAACCATTCAGTGTTTTTCCAGACATGTTAAATTCATCCAGTGCAAGTAACCTTTTATTTTGTAGCACCAGTGTCTCAATCTATCTCACTTTTAACCCCTTTTTTTATATCTGCTTCTCTTCCTGTTTTCACAACTTAACAAGTAAATAGTTTAACCTCAGATGTTCTGTTCCCTGAATACATTGCCATTTATCATCATTGTTTCACAACCATTTAATTTATCTGCTTCTGACTCTTGTTGATGTCCTGATTTTAGTTTCACGGAAACACATAACCAGTCACATAACTCAGAGGCAAAACAAGACATTAGTTTACTGAGCAGAATGTAGATACTAGCTTACTGGTATAGAGACTCTGGTTTGGAGGTTATGTGGACTGACTAATAGGAGGTTTTTTGAGGTGTGGGTGATTAAAAGTAACCATACAAGCAGGCTGGTCTTGCCAACTATTTCTACAATAAGCCCAATATGTTTTGAAGTGACTGACACAGTTCTGTATATTTTAGAGAAAGGCATCTAGCCAAGGTTTCACACTTTCACACCATTTTTATTTTATTTAACATGCATTGTGTGTACTCCAGTGTGTTCATTTCTGCACTACATAATAAGTAACACATTTACAAATACTATTTAGTTAAAAGAGAAAATTAGCACTAACATTCATTAAGACCTAAAATCATGCATTTTGCACATGTTTATATCTTTATGGACAGTGGCAATATTACGTTTTTTTTATGTATAGTGGTTGGTATTGTGGCAGAATAATGATACACGACTGAATAGTTATGTTATAACAAGAAATATGTCAGTGTACCAAGAGAAGAAGAAAATTATATATATTGATAGCTAATATGCTCTTCCACACCATTATGCTTTACTATGGCGAAATGGTCTTTAATTTCTGAGAACAAACAAACAAGGTAATTTTATTAATATGTTCTTGAATTTATTTTGTGGCAGTTTGCATACACTTTATGAAGAATTGTTCAGTTTAAAGGAAAACTCTTAACATCACATTACCACTTGGCACACATCATCTCCATTCTGATGGAAGATAAAGCCACCAGGGCTTTTTATGATTGCTGTACAGACTGTACACCTGGCAGGCTTAATACTTGGCAGGAAATATGCTTCACATTCATATTGTGATTTAGACTTTCAGAATTCTAGTTACGTAACCAATTGAGGCTTTGATAAGAATAAATAATTGGCATTGTCACAAATGACTGAGCAGTGTGCTAATCACTAGATTGTTTGCTTTTCAAGATTTGAGCTGTTTGACCTTGGAGATGCTTCAGATGAAGCCATATTGGTGAATGGATTATGACAGATGTGATATACAGTTGGTGATTCCATGCTTGGCTGGTACTCTGCAGCCTCCTGATCATAAGGTGATAAGGAAATATAAATCTGACAAAAAAGAGCAATTTCCTTTTCATGTGTCTTCTGAAATAAGAAATAGTTCCAAACAAATTTTGCTGAAATAATTTATTGTCTATCACAATGCAATGAAAATGTAGTCGGTGTTAAATGAGTCTATTTTACTGACTTTCGTTATCACCTTGATAAATATTTCCATTTAGTATCAGTTATGAACTCAGTGCATTTAACCCATGATCATTTGTCAGAAGAAAAAGGGGGATCTGAGAAAAAAAGTGGCAAGCTCTTTGCTTTTAATGAGCCTTGGCCTGGGTGCAGAATACTTTTTTCTGCATTTAATTTTTTCCCCTCCAGAGTAATTGTTCTTAACCTTTTCCCTCAAGACAACAGATTATACTTATGTTTGCACTTTGACATAAAAAAAAAAAATCTTGTGCCTATTACTTTGTAATTAATAGGCCTAACAGTGCATGAGGTGAAAATGTGGGATTTTAAAAAGGACCAGTTTTTAAAGGAGAGCTGCAGTTCATTTTTGCCATGTCTAATTTGCAGGCCAGCTGACCTACATTTTTTTCTTGCTTTGTACAGGAACATTTGTTTATTTATTATATTTACCTGTAATATTCCATTATGTTTTTAGAAATCAGTCTCTTCATTTCTGTGTGTTTTTATTTTATGCCGTGCAGTTTTATAGGATAATAGAACATATGCAGTGCTAATCAGGTTCTCTGTAAAGATAATGTGTTCATTTGCTGTAAAGCTGAAGTTACACATATTACATTGAAAATGCATTGTTTACTCTACAAGATTAACAAAAATATATATTCTAACCCACAAATAAATAGTTTATTATTTTGCCAGTAGATTCAATGAAGCTCAATTCTAAAACTATTTCACTCTGTCTATTTAGCAGCTACCACTCACTGGCACACACATCTGTGGCTATTAAGACTAATTAAGTCTTAATCATTTTTTTGCAATGCCATAGTTTTTTGGCCAATTTTTCTAATGACCTTAGCAGTAACTTTACTCATTGTCCTAATGATCAGTCAACAAATTAAGATCCTTTACAACTTCATATTTTATTTTACATACCAGTGTTTCAATACTAAAGAATGGATTTCTGAGGATTTAGGTCTGGTTTATACCTTATAGAGGACTAATTGATTTAACCATTTTCCAATGTTGTGATTACTTCACATTTAAACCTGCTACAGGTATTTTTTTTTCAAAATGTACATACTTTTTCATATTATTTTTGAACAACGGGGGGTATAAAAGAACACTCATTTTGCTTTACAGCATGTTTTTTTCTAGGCTGAAAAAAAAATGTTACTCTGTGCCTTAGACATCCCACCATTCAATGATTCCCTTGATTATTGTGTTAATTACTTTCTAATCTGTGTTTATATCACTCATTCCAGTTAAGCATTTTGTAAAACGGATATGCCGAGAACTGGGCCCTCCATAGTGAGGAATAAATTTGAGCGATCAGCACAAAATTACATTCATAACAAAGAAACTAGACCACTGTGGCTCATGTTGATTCACTTGAAGAAACCCGCATTTTAAGTCCTGCAAATTATTCACTTTCAAATCTAGCTTTCTTTTCTTTTCTTTGTGCGTGATTACTTGTATATACAACTTTAGTTTTCATCTCACGTTTCAAAGATTTGTAGTCTGGGTTAATTGGTGAATGTAAATTTGCCCTTTATGAATAGGAGTGTGTGTATTGTGTGAGCGTGTCGTGATATGCGTCACCTCTCTGTGACCCAGACTTAGAAAAGCATGGATGGATGAATATTTCAGATGTCTTATTTAATTGCTTATTGTTGCATATTGTTTGTTGTTACAGGACAACTAATCACAGTGCTAAATGTAAGACTTGTGAGAGCTTGAGAATAACAGTCAAAGATGTAGTTAGGAATGCTAAATAAACTAATAGAGAGAAATACTGTGGGGAAAAACAAAAGATAACCCAAAGAGATTCTTTTCAGTATTTTAGTTGCAGGAAAGACGGTGAATACTCGAAGTCTGCATTTTTATGTGAAATTTTCATGTATGGTGAAATCAATAAACTTCCAGAGGTACAGATACATCTCAGAAAGTTGTTAGTGATTTGGAAATGATTCTTATGTGCAAGTTTGTGTGTACGTATTTGAGTACTGAGAAAAGCGCTATATAAATTTAATGAATTATTATGTGTGTGTGTGTGTGTGTGTATACAGCGTGGGAAAAAAAAAGTATTGAACTCGTCGTTTTTCTTAGTAAATATATTTCTAAATGGGCTATTAACATTAACCTTTTCACCAGATGTTGGTAACAACCCAAGTAATCCACACACACAAAGAAATTAAAACAAATAAGTCCATAAATTAAGTTATGTTGAATAACACATGGAGTAAGTATTGAACATGCATGCTAAAATTTATTTAATACTTTGTAGAAAAGCCTTTGTTGGTAATGACAGCTTCAAGACGCCTCCTGTATAGAGAAACTAGTTGCATGCATTGCTCAGGAGAGATTTTGGTCCATTTTTTCTTACAAACTGTCTTCAAATCTTGAAGGTTCCCTGGGCTTCTTCTATGAACTCTGATCTTCAGTTCTTTCTGTAGATTTTCAATTGGATTCAAGTCAGGTGATTGATTGGGCCATTCTAGCAGCATTATTTTCATTCTTTGAAATCAATTGAGAGTCTCATTGGCTGTGTGTTTGGGATCATTGTCTTGCTGAACTGCAACCCCCACACACACACATTTTTCAGCATTCTGTTAGATGACAGCAGATTCTTATCAAGAATGTCCCACTACATTTCTTCATTCATCCTTCCTTCAATTATATGAAGTCTGTCAGTACCATATGCTGATAAACAGCCCCACACCATGATGTTTTTGGGGTGATATGCATTGCTATTTCTCCTCCAAACATGGTGTGTGCAATGACCTCCAAATAATTTTGGTTACATCTGACCAGAGTGTATTCTACCAGTATTTCATTGGCTTGCCAAATGTTTTGCAGCAAAGTTTAAATGAGCTTCAACATGCTTTTTCTTCAGCAGTGGAGTCTTGCGTAGTGAGCGTGCATAGAGGCCATGGCGGCCAAGTGCATTACTTACTGTTTTCTTTGAAACAACAGTATCTGCTAATTCCAGGTCTATATATATATATATATATATATATATATATATATATATATATATATATATATAAGCAAATGCAAATTTGGATTTTAATCTTTCATTATTTGCACAAGAGCATACTGCACATAGTGTTAAAGGCTGACGTGAGGAAAATTGAAACAGTTATGAGCAGAGAAAAAAAACGTATGTTGGTGGTTTAGCTCTATTGCATTCTCATGTATAGAATTAAAATGCTAAAATAATTAATAAGCTGAAATGTACCTATGAATTACCTTGTACCCTTTACTCTTGTACCATAGCCTAATAATAAAAAAATGAAATATGGGGGGGAAAAAAAAGTTGAAACATGATTAGAAGAAAAAAAGACATGTTTATGCATGTTTTTTTGTTTTTTTTTTTTGTAAAAGAACAGACCAATGTTCATTTTTAATAGATTTTCTGAGAGGTAGCAGTATTACTCAAATAACTCTTCTATGTGTTTCTTCTTGAAGGAGAAGAGGTTCTCATTATTTCACCACTAAATTAAATTAGACACATATGTATTACAGTATTTCCTAAAACAGGCATTAATATTAGCTGCATTGTCAGTAATTGGTTAGTTCTTATTGTTGGTAGCAATGTCCCTAAAAAAAAAAAATTATGTATGAAACATTGTCCAAAACCAAAAAAAACCTGTGCTACTTCCCACATTGTCTCTTTTCTGGCTTTCAGTTAAACCTTTTGCTCTCGTGCACTTTTGGTTGTCCCATTACAATCAGATGATACTTCATCACATTTAAAAAAAATACACTTGTTATTTGATCACTTAGACCATATTTGAAGTTGGTCAGAAATGAATAGTGGACATATATTCAATGCAAATGCATTTTCTAGTAGCATAAAACATTTATGTTAGTAGAAGTTGATTTCAATTTTACACAAGGAAGTTGACATTGGGTTGTTATGTGGACCATGGTTTGACCCTGAAGATGCATTTTAATGCCAAATGTAAGTGTAATCCAGCTGTATTATATCTTAATATAGTCCAGGTGTGAAATGCATGTTAATACTATTTGTGAAGGGGCAGAAATGTGTGCCTAGATAAGTTTCTTTTTGAAGTTATGTCAAACATATTACCTAAAATTAGTTGATTAATTAATCAGAAACAGTAAACAAGGAAAGAGCAAATTACATTCATTGCTCAGTACTGATTATTTTTTAGAAGTTAAAGGTATGTAATAGTAGCTGCTCTGTTTTGATGTCCTAGTGCCTAGTTTGCCAAAAAATGTTCTCATTGGAGAAAACAAAGGCCTCATTGTAAAAAAATTTTTTTAGCAAGGCAATAGTTTTGTCTCTTGTACAAAATCAAAGTACTTTTTTGAGGTAAAATATTCCAGTACACCTTACATTTATAGGAACTTCATTTTCAAATCAGACTGCCTCCTTGCCATACCTGAATTATGAGGTAATCCTTCTTTATCAGGCAAACCTTAATCATCTCTGAGTTTAATTCAGCGTAACCAGTTTAGTAGGCAATTTGTACTATATGATAGACAAAAGCTTAAAGCTTTAATTATTCACTGCTTACTTTGGCTTTATCCAAATTGTGTATGTGAAAGGATGACTAGTCATTACGTATATGATTGTAAAAAAGCAAGTGCTGTATATGTCATCTGAAGGGCAGACATTGTTATACAGTATTTTATTAATGGATGATTTCTTTTCTTCGTTTTTTTTTTTTTTTTGGCCCTTGTATTTTTTTGACCTGACATTGTTACAAAGTAAAGTACTGAAACAGCTTCTTTGATGCTTTATCTCGATGCTGTGTTTTTAAAGTTACCTGCAGTTGAATTTTAAAGTAGAGACGATTTCTGTGTTTGTGTACACAGTATAATATATGTTGTGTTTGGGTGCATTAATTATATTGCATTATAGGTTTTTTTATTGTCGTGTATAGAATACAGTAAAATTCATAATTATGTGTGCTGATCAGCATGTAGGAAACACATTGCCATGATTATTAAGTATAGCAACATTACCTTTAAAGCTTCTGTCTTTCATTCCTAAAAAATCACTTCATGTACAGTGTGTTGAAATTTATATTATGCCTATTAAGGTGTACTTGTCTTCATGTAACAAGGAAGAGAAGGGCGTTATAGTTATTAACATTCTTTATTGTAATACTGCATTTTCATCTCTGTGCTATAGATTATCTTCAGCTCAACAGTAGCTAGCAATAGTTTTGTATTTATCAATGGTTATTTATGTTTTTCTTTCTACTGCAGCTCTTATGAATATTAACTAGAAAGCTGAATTTAAGCCACATATAATCAATAAACCTGTACAATTTTATATGTACCACTCTTAGTCAAACTGCTTATACTGTTTTGATTACTTATCTGTGTTTACTCTATAACACTCTAAAACCTTTTTAGGTCTTAGAGTTATTTAATTTTTATGAAAATTATATTGTCCTAAGATGAACATCAAGTGCAAAAAATCTATAACAGAACTGATTTCTTCATGGATCTAGCCTCTGTATAGAGGACTTAAAAAACACTCTTAATTTGGGTTGGCTTGTGGGTGTTTTCGTGTAATTAAAGGGATATATACAGTATATATTTTTTATAAGTCAGTTATTTCTTTACATTCATGGTATTTTCCACTTGATACCATGTTCTAAAGTGAAGATTTTTTTTTTAATTAATTTTAAAAAATACAAATCATTCTGTACCTGTTGTCCTTTACCTCTATTATTAGATGCTAAAAAGAGAAAACAAAAGCATTAAAAGTAAAAGCATTAAAACCAACATTTTTCAAGCCAAAAGTGCTATTGAGTATCTATCTGCATCTTAAGATTGCACTCATATTGCAAAACAATGTAACCTTGTTGTTCCAGGAAGGAGAAAAGGCAAAAGAAGCAAAACATTCAGCCATTTTAAAAGGAGACTAGCTGTGTATTTCTCCTTGCTGCCTATCCTCCTCTGTGGTATCCTACAGGTCCAGGGATTTGGTTTCACCTCGAAGAATTATGTCCATGCACTGTATTGATATTACTGAATGTTGATGCCCAGATGTGAATTTCTGTCCCTGTTCTGTGGACATCTAGACAATATATACAACTATATATTGTATATAGTTATTTCCAAAGATGTTGCATGCTGTCACTTGAATCGTATTGCAGTGACGATAACTGAACACGCATTATAGACGTACATCTAGGTTTATTCAGGTTGAAGTTTAGTAAATACATTTTAGCATAGCCAGAGTAGTAGTGCAGTGGTATCAATATATAAGATATATATTAATATAATATATAAGAGCCTTGCAGCTCTTGAGTCTGCATGAAACTTCTCCCCATGCATTTATGGATTGATTGGTATCAGAGTGTCACTGGATTCTCCTACAAATATTGTCCTCAGTTCTTTGCTACCTTATCCTCAACAAGAGTAATTTGTTTGTGGCATTTGAGATGGTTTCATTGTGATTTGACTGTATTGCATACTGAAGTAATTTTAATTTTCTCAGTGTTTTTTTTATCTTGTATGCATGGCTTGCCATGGAAAGTGTGGAATGCTGATTGACGATTGGTTCTGTGCTGGTGTCTTGGCTGTTTCAAAAATCATAAGGCTGTTACCAAAAATTCAATGCAGTGTAATCAATTCAGTTTAGATTTATTGTTATGTATATTGTGATAATAAATGAGTCCAGACATCATAAAAAGGTTTGGGGCAGCCACCCGTATAAAATCCCTGGCTGCAAAAGGCTTTTTTGTAACAGATATCTTCACCAGACTGTGTTCAAAACAGAACTGATTACATGTGGCAAAGATGACGGCTTTAAAGGCCTGTATAGTAAGTGATGTCATCAAAGGCACAGAACTGGAAGTAACATCGTCTGGACCGGAAGTGACATCATCACAGGTCCCGGAAGCGGAAGTGACGTCTTTGGAGGTGCCAGAACCTTGCAGGATTTCCCGAGAAAGGTCTGTAGGGAACTAAGAAAAACAGTCGGTGCACCCCCTGCCCTCTGTTCAGATGTTTTATTACAATTATGTAAGCCTCCTATTCGCACGTGTGTGACAATATACAGTGAAATTCTTATGCGCACTTGTGGTGAAGTGTGTCCACGGTCTGTGCCGGTCATGACTTTTTTGGTGTAGGTGTGACTCAGTTGAAAGCCATGTGGCCATGGAGCATATACTGGGGAACATTTGCTCATTGCTCAATCACATACTGACACAATCGGCACAGCCATCTTCCTGTTGACGCTCCGTAGCTCGTTTGTGAAAGGCATCTGCACACACAATGATTAAAGGGGTCTGAACAAGACAGGAACGGAGACAGCTTGAGAAGGAGAAGAGAAAGAAGTTAAGGAAAAAACAGTCGGGGTGAAGGAGAACAGAATCAGGTTGTAGCCAATGTGAATAGAAGGCAGCAAATTGTTTTGGGAAAGCTTGTACGTGGTTCCTGTTGAGTGTTGAATCTTGAGTGATGGGTGAGCAGGGCAAGATGTGAGAGAGACACTGTGCAACAAGATAAAAAAATTCTGACTCTGATTTTATTCTTGGTTTTAATAAATAATTTATTATTTATTGTCATTTTTTATTGGATTTTTAGCTTCCTCACAAAGCACAGTTTTTTCTTTTTCATGGATTTATTTATTGAAGACATTTGAATTACACTGCACTTTGTTTTGAACACAGTTTTTGGCACAAAACAACTGTTGTTTGTATCCTCATTATCCTACTTCAGCTCAGTTCATGACTATTGTTGTCCTAGGAGACTGAAGATGCCAAGGCTGTGGGCACTGTTCACCATGATGCTGCCTTTCAGTGTAAACAGGTGATAAGTAGGTGCTATTTAAGTAAATTTTATCATCTGATTTGAGTGTGCATCTGTCTGTTGTCACAAGTCATAGCAGAACATAACCATTGAAATTCGAACATTCGGCAGATGGGAGTGGAAGTGGGGTGATTTAGTGGGGAGTTGGACAAATCATGGGCTGTGTTAAAACATCACCCACAACGGCCACTGCGTTCAGGAAATGTATCCTTACTTAGAGAAAATAATACCAAGAATTTGTAAAAAAAAATGCATTACTTATGGTTTTCTTTTGTTGTCACAAGTATGCCTCAGAATATGGAAGTTTCATTTCTTTAAACTGAAAATTTTCTGCTTGAAAGTGGATGTATTTGGGAAGTTTTAAGACTTTTGCTTTAATGTTGGTACACCTAACCTCTATTGTAATTGCAAGTAGCAGGCCAGGTATTTTTTAAAATGTCTACAAAAAAAGATAGCTTCACTTTAGAATGCAGTTTCACATGGCAAAGTAATATATACCATGATTGTAAAGAAGTAACTTCTACTTGAACAACACTAATAATTACCCTGGATAAGTTCTGGTTGCCTACAATGCTGTACTATAAAAAGCAAATTTGTACAATCAGTATACCATCCATTCTTTGAACACTCAGGTTGGGTTGTTGTTATTATTTATTTATTTTTTCTATTGAACATCACATTTTAACAAATTATATGCTTTGATTTGCTGCTGATGTTTTTTCTCTTTTTTTATAATTCTTAAATAATAAAAGTAAAGTTTGTAAAGAAGGTTCTCTGAATGTTGGTTTTGAATATTTCTTAAGTAAAATATTTTTGTCTCACTTACACATTCATTAAATGTGTCTTGTCCTATGATTGCTTCACATTGTAGATTTTTTGTTGACACAAGCACTGCAGGAACATATTTGGTCAGGGTCACATACTTTTCAGGAAAGAAGTAGGACTACAAACATCCCATCTATAGTTAATATATTGTGACACAGAGGTTAAAGATTAAACCTGCATATAATATACAAGAGGAGTATGTTAAAATAGGTTGGTCTTGTTCTCAAAACCAGTTTTAAACCTTGAAGTCTTCTATGTTGTTGTGTGTGACATTGTGTTTTGAACTTCCATTCAC